>NW_020949548.1:9230183-9621210 GCF_900497805.2 Vombatus ursinus | reverse complement strand
CTCAAGACAGCCCTTTTTTTTTCTGACCAGACTTCTGTTCATTTTATTAGAATTTCAGTTTTGATAGGTTCTCATAGCTCCTGAGTTGATTTTCTCCATATAATCTTATTACGTGGAATCTTAACTTTCCTTTCTCTGAACCCTTTGGAATATGCTCTTCTAAAACCTAGGGGGCATATCAGTCTATACTTGGCTATCCTCTCTTCTATGACAAATTCTAAAATAAGCAATCACTCTCACCAAGGTTCCTATCATTTTAACCCCAGTGAATAAGATTTTTTTGTAAAGTTCTTAGCACAGTGCCTGGCATACATAGTAGGTACTTAATAAACACTTATTCCATTCCTTTCCCTTCTCTTTTTTCCCTTCCTCCTTCTTTTCCTTGTTGGTAAGAATCAGATCCAGAAGAGAAATTGCCTCCCTTGGTTCCTCCACTTCTTAAAATGTATCACTAAGAGAATTTATTTTCTGCTCTGCTTTTGGTAGACAGAGCAAGCTCCTACAGATAAGTGTCTGGATAATCAGTCTTCCATTGCTATAATTATACAAGGGTTTATACAAGGGTTTAAACAAGGGTTATGATCAGTCTTCCAAACTGTCTATGTGACCTATGGTATAACTTTATGACAATATCTCTTCTGCTTCTACCTGATCTTCATTCAAATGCTCTCCACTATGCCCTAATCTCTTTCTTGAACTTCAGTTCTACATTACTATAATAGGGGTGGGTGATGGTGATGCTGATGAAATCTTCCATGTGGAAGGGACTAGGGAACCCATTTTTGCAAAGTCAGATGATGTGTGATTAAAAAGTGTCCTGTTCCCTGATTTGGAGCACTTGCAGATGTTCTATAGCTGGTACTGATCTGCTAACTACAAGGCAAGGAGACAGACTGTTGACTGATTGTGTTACCAATAATGAGATACATTCAAAAGGCATGGATTATGCAGGGCAAGTCTCTTGATCCTGGTTACTTTGGCATGAGAAAGAAGAAAAGCTGCTGTGGTCTTCTGGGTTGGGGAAGGACCTTGGCCTCACTGATCCAGAGCTGGCAGGAAGTCAAGAGAGCCTGACTCTATTGTTGCTTTTGTTTTTGTTGTGTCTGTTCTTTCCCTGCTTTTAGGGGAAGATTTGAGATGCCTATGATCTTGTGAGCTTTCAAAGGTCAAAGAAGAAAGCTGCTAGAATCTAAGAGCTGGAATCCTTGTCAGAGTTTGCTGGAAGCAGGATGGTGAGAAGTGACGTTCTGGTCTGCCTGGCCTAATTCAATGGTACCAGAGAGGCAGATTCATTCACCCATTGGCTATGCCATTTTTTGAAGTAAACCTGGTAGGGTGAATCCTGCCTACCTATTGTACTACTTCACCTGGTAGGCTGAAATTGTGTTCTATTCTGTCTTTGAAGCAAATGTCCCAATTAAATGTTAATTTATATTAATTGGTTAAATGAAACTAGGCTCTAGGCATTGGTGATTAACCTTAGGAGGAATATAGCAGTATGGGAGCCCAAGTCAATAAAATTAAAGAAGAGATACTTTAACCCTCAATTAGGATATCTCAGAACTCTGAGGGGGGAGAAACAGCTGGCCTTGCTCTAGGAGAGGGAGTCTGGAGTATTCACTTTACTACCAAATGCCTGCTTGATATCTCTACCAATATGTCCTCTAGGCATCTCAAATGTTCAATTTGGAACTCCTATTTCCCCCCAACCTACCTTTTCTTCTCCAATTTTCCCCATTTCTATTGAGGGCTCTGCTATCCTTGCTGTCACCCAGGTTCATAACCTCGAGGTCTGAATTCTTCACTCCCCCATATTTCTTTATTTAACTAGTTTCCAGGTCTTGTTGGTTCTAACTCCCATCTAATCTATTCTCCTCCATACTATTTCAGAAACTTCTCACTTCTCACCTGGACTACCACAACAGCTTCCTACTTGGTTTCTCTGTTTACAGCCTCTCCTCTCCAATTCATCCTCCACATTGCTTGCCAAAATGACATGACTTAAGTACAATCTGACTATATCACTTCTTTACTTAAAAATATTCCATGGCTCATCATTGTCTCTAGGATAAAATGCAAATTTCTCAGCCTGGCATTTCAAGCCAATCTGGATCCAATCCAACTTTTCAAACTTATTTCACATGACTTTTTGCTTACTTTTTGTACATGCACGTACTTTGTTCCAGACAAATGAGACTCTTTACTCATCCTGAAACTCACTAATCCATTGTGGTCTCTGAGACTGTCTAGAAAGCACTCCCTCCTTACATCTGCCAATATTGACCTTCCCTTCTTAGCTTTGGGGGCTAAGGGTCTTCTCCATGGGGAGCCTATCCAGATCCCTCTAGTTAGTTCTCTCTGTCTCTCCTCAGATTATCTTACGTTTACTTATCCATTTACTTCAGGGCTTCTAAATCCTGTGTGTGTGTATGCGCGCGCGTGTGTTTGTGTGTGTGTGTGTGTGTGTGTGTGTGCGTGTGCGTGTGTGTGTCCTGGACTCCTTTGGCAGTTCAGTGAAGCTTATGGACCCCTTCTCAGAATGATGTATCTAAAGAATTGAAGGGAATGAAAAACTTCATTTAGAGGTTAGTGAAAATAAAAATGTCATTTTTTTTCCTAAATCAAGTTCATGGACTCCTTGAAATCTCTCCATAGCTCCCCTATGAACTATGAGTCTATGAACTCCAGGTTAAGAACCCTTGGTACACATGTTCTATCATGTGGTAGAATAGATGCTCCTTGAGAACACATATTGTTTTTTAATTCTTTATTCGTGCCTTCAGTAATTAGGAATCAATGTTTAGTGCCTTGCACAGAGTAGAGGTGCTTAATATTAATATTTGTTGAATGAATACTTCTTATTCCCAACTCTCTCTCCCTACTCCGTATTCCTAGACTGATTTTTACATGTATCTACTCTTAATATAGAATGCTACTCAGCCCTTTATTACCTATTCTAGTCCTTTTCAATAATACATTCCTCTTCCAGAACACAGTCATTATAGACCTGTCTGTAAGTCAACAATGTATTTATTTTGTATGACTTCACTGTTCTTTACATGATGGGGGCTGAACTATATGAGCTCTTGTGGTTCAATCCAGTTTTACAATTCTGATTTTATGAGTTTATGGTTTTATTCTCAAGTAAATTACTCTATTCTAATACCTTTCATGAGGAGCCCATGAGTTACCTAAGAAACTAGGTCAACTACAGATTATTTTTTTTAAACAATGAGCTCTGTCAACATTTCAATGACATTGTTTGTAACTTTCAGTCCCTATCTGCATACTGTTCTCTGACCTAAAGAATCAAAGATCTGGAATTGCAGAAAATATAATACTTTCCAGTTTATTTCTTTTAATAGTCAAAACAATGTATATACTGGCAACCTTTTATTGAAAGGTGTGGCTCAGTGCCTGAGATTTCCACAACAGGTCATTTATTTGATAACTGGAAGTTGGCCACTTCCAAAACTTCAGAGGAATTCTAGTTCTGGCCTTTGAAACAAAACACTGTCAAACTGTATCAGTTAAAAGACAGGTAATGGAAAAATCATAGTCTACAGTTTATAATCAGAAATGTTGAAATGGAGGAATACTGTAGGAAGATGAGCAGTTAATCTTGTTAGCCCATTTGAGTCAACTTGTGTTCAGCATACAAATAGATACCGTTGAAATAACTGGCTTCTAGTTAGTAATGGAATGGGTCTTTAAAAAGTCCTGCCCCTGTGATGTTTGATAACAGCAGATCTCTCCTTTTATTTCATAATGATAGAAAATATACAACATCTTGCATCTAAAGAAATATTTATAAACATTCCTTTTCTTCCTCCTCATCAGACCTTACATAGGTAACATGACACACCACCATCAACACATTATGGATGAGAAAAAGCAGATTCCGAAGTTCAATGTTCTGATACAAAGAATCTTTGGTGGAGTCAGGGATTCACTTTTGTTCCACTTGACCTGCATTTCAGGAAGTCTAAGGAAAATTAGCTCACATATTCCTGGACTACCTCTCAAACAGATATTGTTTTCTTATCCTTTTTAGAGATGAGCACCAAATATGTTCTGGAGAAATAATGGAGGGAAGAGGGCTCCCGCAGCTGACTTGCCCGGGGCACCGTTGACCTCCCAGATAACAGCACTTATCCCTTACACACCTGCCGTGCATCTCTACAGTTAGTTACCACGCTTACTCTGGAAACCACCTGGCTGGCGGGGTCTCTAGAGCCCCCACCCGCGGCAGTGCGTCTGGGAGGCAAGGTCGGCCTCCGCCCCCTCTCTCTGTCCCTAGGCCTCGCGCACAGGTGACATTTCAGGTGTGCTCCACTGAATGGCCGGTGCGCACAGAAGCCCGCAGGCGGGGAGGCGGCAGCCGGCCAGGCCTGGGGGTGGGGGTGGTCAGAGGGGTCCCCACCTCCAACCTCCCACGCTCTGGCTCCAGGTTGGCCCCCCCCACAGAGGTTCACAATGATGCCCGGGGCCCCACGTAGGCATTGCCATGGTACCGTGCACACAATTGGTGCCCCGCAGCCAGCACTCCTCCAGAGTCCCGGACCGGGGAAGGCCTCAGGCACCGCCCTGGGACATCCTTGTCTTTCGGGCCCGCCTCCGTCGCGGGCTCCCCAGCAGGGCCCGCAGGGTGGCGGGGCCCGCGGGACGGGTGGGGCCCTGGCCAGCAGCCTGGGCCGGGGCGGGTCCCCGGGCGGTAGGAGGCCCAGGCCGTGGGGCACACGCTCATTGGCTCGGCAGACACCTCACAAGTCCGGAGCCGGGATAAGCCCCCTTCCGCCCCGCTAGCGGAGCCGCGATTGGCCGTCCGACGAGCCCTCCACCCTCCCTCCCTCCTCTCTCTCGCCCCCTCCGAACCTAATAGAAACGGGTTGGGAAGGAGGGAGGAAGAGGGAGGGAGGAGGAAGAGCGGTCCTGGAGCCAGGGGCTACCGCGCACCAATAAAATCGCGCCGTGGGAACGAGGCGGCCCGCTAGCCAATGGCATTCTGCGGTCCGGGTCGGTGCCGGCTGACGTGAGGCTCGGCTGCAGCCAATGGGAGTGCCGCTGCCTATCCGCTCTTCAGCAGCCGGTCGGGGGCGGTGGGAAGGGGAGCAAGGAGAGCGCGGCGGCGGGGCCGAAGGAAGCATAGCTGGACTGGGGAGGGGGTGATCGCGGCCTGGTCCCCCCACGGGTTTCGGTGAGAGGACGGGAAGGGTCGGGCCGGGGGGCCGCGGCAATGGGAATGGGAGAAGAGCCCGCCTTCCTCTTCCCATCAGTCCGGGCCCGGTGGCCGGGAAGCCAGGCTGGCTGCGAGGCCCGGGCCGCAGGGTGGCCGGGCGGGCGGGGGTCGTGGCCCCGGGGCTCCCCCGGCTCCTCCCGTCGTCACGGACCCGGGTCTCGCGAAGCGTCTCCCCGAGCTGCTGCCTCCGAGGGAGGGAAGGGCGAGGCCGGGGAGGGGCCTGGTCGCCCGCGGCCGCGCGCTGGGGAGCAGCGAGAGAGGGAGCCTCTCGCCAGACCGTGCCTCGGGGCAGGGTGGTGGAAGGCGAGTGGGGCGGGGGCGAGGGACCGGGCCGGCGGAGGATGATGCTCAAGTCCTCCCGGAGTGTGTACCTCGGCGGCTGGGAGCGTGCGGGGTGTGGGGGGCGCGGAGGAGGAAGGGGAGGAGGGCTCCTGTCGGAGCCAATGGGAGCGCTGCGGGGCTGGGGGCTCCGGAGGGGGTATGCAGGGGGTAGCTGGCAGATGCTCGGTAGGCCGGGCGTGGGGTGGTGCGGGCTTTGGTGGCGAGGAAGTGTTACCTGTTAGTGGAAGGAAATGAGATAGGAGGGTGGAGATACTCCCGTGAGCGGGTAGTTAGAGGTGGTAGTGGTTTCGGTAAGACAGAGTTGAGAGATAGGCATCTATGGATGGGGAGAAATCAGTGACCGGGTATTGAAGGATCATTTGTGTGCCCCAAACTTTATCTATCTCAGCCTCTCTCAGGCCTGAGATTCTGTAAACTCCTAAGGGACTCGGTTAGCACCAAGTACAGTGCATATTACACCGAATGTGACGGATTACATATATGCGTGAGTTGAATTGAAAAGACCTCCATACAACTCTTTTCCCTTACCTGCTTTCCTTGCCAGTACAGCAAAACAGAACAAAATTTTATCAAAATTTATGGGAACACTGGCACTCCTTTTTATGAGATATCAGTGAGGAGTCTTCTGAGTAACTCATACTTTTTTAAAAAAACTTTACAATTTGTTGCATCAAAAATGTTAATATTGCAAGAGACTGCAACTCTACTGTGTTAAAGTAGAGCTTTCTTAACCAAGTGGTGATTTTATATATGCGCCTGTGTGTCTGTGTGGTGTATTTGACACATGAAAGTGACTGACAGAGTATTAAGACGATAAATGCTTAAGTGCAGATTATGTAATACAAAATAAGTCTCATTAAAAAATTTGACAGGCCTATGGAATTGTTTAATTGTTGTGGAACTTAATTATAAAAATACATTGTTTAAAAAGTCACATCCCTGTCTCTTAGGATTCTTATTATATAGTGAAGTGCCATATGAAAAGGATTTTAACTTAGCGTCACAAATATACTTTCTTTTTTCTCTTCCAGGTTCCTTGACTTTTTTGTGTTGTGTTCTTTACTAGATGGCTTGTGACTTAGAACATCACTGTTACCTGGACTGGAACCAAAGAAATTAATTTGTTTTACTGAATGATTACTCTTCATTCTCTTGTGTTGTAAACATTAATATAGCACTGTTATATTCTGGGCTACCAGTTAACATGGAAATACCTTTACTTTACAGAACACTTTTTTTGGTGATGCTGTACAGTGATTCTGGGGGCATTTTACTATAGTGTAAACAGAATAAATAATTTATGAGGAATCTTGAAGTAAAAAGCAAAGCATGGCTTAGAAAGAACTATGATGCAGTGGAAAGAGCATTGAATTTGAAGTCAGAGGACCTAGATTCAGATCTCAGCTTTGCTACTGGGTACTGAATGATTGTTCTGTTTGTCTTCTAGAAAAAGAGGGAGTTGGACTAATTGACCTCTAATGTCTTTTCCAGCTCGAAATCTATGCTCTTTTGATAATTAAGGAATCCCTAGTGAATTTTGAGCTATATTTTGGTGACATGCATTAGCAGAAGAGATAGGGAGGATATTCCAAGGGTAGTAGTGTGAGAGGCAAATACCATATGCAAAGCATGGAATTGTGTGGGACCAGAAAAAAAGGAAGTTAAGATTAGAATGAGAAATTGCTGAAGACCAAAACAGGGAGTCTTTTGAGCACAGGAACAAGTTGAAAATGGTATTTGAGGAAGATAACCATTTTCATATAGCTGGAAAAGAGCAGCTGTGTGAATGAATATTTAACTTAAATAATAAGTTACTAGGGGCAAGGAGACTAACTAGGGGGCTACCTGCTTGAAAGATGAAATTTGGACTGAATTTGGTTATAAGGCAAAGGACAAAAAGCACATTCAGAAACATTTCAACCTGGGGGACCTAGAGGATGTTGTTGTCATTGGTATTGGTGAATCAGGAGAGAGTATTGATAAGATAATTTTCAGGTGGAAATGTAATGTTGACGGTTTGGACTTAGGTGACGTAGAGAATATTGCAAATGTAGATTTAATTGTCATCTTCAGAAAGATGTTGAAACTGTAGGATTAGTGAGAGAAATGAAGGGACTGAATACTTAGATTGAGTATGTTAAGAATTAATAGCTGGTAATCAGAAGAGCCAGTGAGAATAATTGGGAGAAATGAATAAAACCAAGGAAGCAAAATATCAGGGAAGCCCAATGGTGAGAGTTTTGAGGAGGAATCAATTAGCAGGATAAATCAAAGCTGATAAATCCCAGAAGTTTGAAAAGTGAAGAGAGTCAATCTGATTTAGACAGGAAGAGATCATTGGAATATGAGGGAGTTGGATGGTAAAGTTTTCACAATTGACAATGAGGTGCAATGTATCATGGCAGGTTGATTGCTGGGCTTGTAGTGAGGAAGAACTGGTCTTAAATCTTCCTCTGATGCTTACTGACAGAGATCATGGATGTACTAATTTGCCTTCTCTGGGCCTCAGTTTCCCTATTTATAAAATAGGGATAATACTACTGGTAGGGCAAATCTTACAGGATTTCCTTGAATGTACTCCTCCCTCATTTTCATCCTTCGTGCATCAGTTGCACAATTTCTTGATTAAGTAGATTTGCATTGGGAGCATTTGTTAATTTTGGAATATTGAAATTAATAAAGCTAAGTGTATGTGTTTGGTCAACTGAAATCCTAAATAATTTTTTCCCTACTCCTGAATTTTAAGAGAAAAAGATCTCTCTCTCTCTCTCTCTCTCTCTCTCTCTCTCCCTGGTTCTCTCTTTCTCTCTCCCCCCCCCCCCCCCGCCCCCCCAAAACCTGATGTTAAGGATTTATTCTCGAAAGAAACTTTCAAGGGTGTGGCTGGTACATGTTAAGTACACATTGAGGCCATTGTCCTGTAGTTGGTTGTGACTTTCACCTTAATTCCACAGCCTTCCTGACCATATTTTAAGGTCCTTGGATGCTTGTCTTTCACCACAGTTTTCCTCATTATGATAAATAATTGATTGTTTAATTTGATTGTAAGACCAACTACCATCCTGTAAACGTAAAAACAGCACAGCTTTAAATCTCTAATGGTTATATTCTAGATGGGGAAATGTATCTGTATATATATGAGTTGTGATTGTGGAATAATGGGTTATATATCTCTATGTGTCACCTAAAGGTATCCCTGACGTTTTTTGTTTTACAAGTAGCTATGCTTTACCTTTATCATATTTTCTAATTCCCTTCTCCCTACCCTCTGCCCCATGGTATAATTACAAAATATAAAATTAAAGTATACATTTATAATTGAACTTATTGCAGTTTCATATGGTTAATTTTAAAAGTTGATGAATGGAATGTTTTGCATTTCATTCTTAAAAACTAAGTTCTTTTTTACTTAGGTGACCCTGGATTCTTACCCTGTATGGTTCACTCCTCTTCATTAGGAAAAAAGGTTCTATACACTAGTCTTGCACTTATGGAAAGAGGGGTCTCGGAAGGGTATTTAGAGAATAAGAACAATCTACAGATGGTATTTCATAACTATGACTTTGAAGGTAGGGCAGGATCTTTAATCATCAAGTACTAAATTATGCTTAGCATATTATATTTTGTCAGGAAATCTCAGATTTTAAACACAAAGGGTTTTCTACTTCATCTTGAATTAACAAGAAAATTCATTGAACTAGTATAACCTGCATATGCTGAGCTTTCTGGTTATCCAGCTTTATTTGTTAGGCAAGAAAGTAATGCTTGTATTAAACCAAGTGACGTGAAAATGAATGTCAACAATATCTTCAAAGACCTGGATTTCATTTATTTAGTCAGTAAATACTTGTTGATCTATCGTGTCTAGCACTGCCTATCTAGCATTATTTCTGTATACAGGAAGATACAGAAGAAATATTAAGATGGCCCCTGTCTTCTAGGAGCTTACAATATGTTTGGTGAGATGACATACAGGATTATAGATTTAGACATATAGGATTACAGATTTAGATGATGGATTGGAGATTTAGACCTCAGAGGTCATTTAAGCTAACCTCCACAATTTACAGATGAAGAAACAAGCCTGGAGAAGCAGCTCGCCTGTGGTCACTTGAGTAGTAAGTGGCAGAGATGTGTTTGAACTAAGGGTCTTTGACCATCAGTCACAGAACTTAACTCCACTTTGTTAAGGCACGATTCAAAGCTCTATGTGATAAAGTGCATGAATGAGCCTCTGTCTAGAGAGGGAGTCACACAGGACTTGAGCTGTACCCTGAAAGGTGGGTAATAATAACAGCTCCTATTTATTTAGGGCTTTATAGTAAGTACATTTATTAAGCACCCACTATATGCAAGGCACTGTGCTAAGTGCTAGGGATACAAAAAGAGGTAGAAGACAATTCCTGCCTTTGAGGACCTCGCGGATGTACTTATATTCTCTCATTTGATCCTTACAACTTTTTTTGTTGTTGTTGTTTTTGGTGAGGCAATTGAGGTTAAGTGACTCACCCAGAATCATGTAGCTAGTTAAATGTCAAATGTCTGAGGTTGGATTTGAAATCAGGTCCTCCTGATTACAGATCCCGTACTCTATCCATTGTGATACCTACCTGCCCCTAATCCTTATAACTTTTGAAGTAGGAACTATTATTTGCTCCATTTTACAGATGGAGATAACTGAAAGAGAGAGGTTAAGTGACTTGACTAATTAGTATGTGAGGCAGTTTTTTTTTTTTTCAGTCCAAATCCAGCATTCTTTTAGGATTCATTTAGAGAGAAAGGAGAAGGAAATTCATTTATTTGGTAGTAAAGGTGATGGTGAGGGTAGGTAATGGTAGGAGAAGATTGGAACAAAAGCATAGAATTTGTGATCAGATACTATTTTTTCTTTTTTTTTGGTGCAGAGCTGTGATTTTATCAGTTACAAAATTCCCAGTGTAGAAACTAACTCTACTGATGCTGATGGGCAACTTATCTGTAACTTGTCAGGAGTTGTCTGGGATTCAGAGAAGTTAAGGAACTTGTTCATAGTCACACAGCTAATATGTGTTAGTGGCAGGACTTAAGCCCATGGCTTCCTCACTCCAAGGTCAATCTACCATCTGTTAATGCAAGCTTGCCTCTCTCTGGTATAGTAGGATCATAAATTTAGAGCCCAAAGGGAGCTTAGTGTGGACATTTCCCACCAGAAATCTTTGATCTTGTATGAAATATTGCCCAAGTAGTAAAGATGTTATTGGCCTAGTATAAAGTTCACTTTCATATAAACACTTTTTTTAAGAGGTGGTGGTGGGAAGAAATACTTTTTAAATACTCCACTACAGATTGCATCCCTTGGATTTGTGCCCCTGTACAGTATGAATGATTGGCAGATTATGAAATTTAAAGTCCTCAAAAGACAGACACTACAAATATCAGTAGACTCATTCTAACTATAATGGTCTACTCTTATGTTATTTTAAGCAATGCTTGTCCACTATGCCTTTAATATTAAAGTATAAATTAGTTTTCATTTCTTTTCTCAAAACATTTTGAGATTCAGCGTTAAAACTGGAAAGGATCTCAGAAATTTGAGGAGGCCTCAAGAAACAAAATGATTTGTCCAAAGTCATATAGCAGATTAAGTAGCACCGAGGCCAAAGGCCAGGTCTTCTGCCTCCCCGGGCCAGCGCTGCTATAATACATGACCTTTTCAGTCTGACAAATGAAGTTACTGGTGAAGTTTGTGGCTTTTGTGGGTTTATGAGCACTCTTGCTTCTGATAGCCTCAGGAGTACCAGGAATGTTGGTATAACAGTAACAAGGGAAATTTTGTTGGATTTAAAGAATTTACTCTGATTTTTATCTAGTTTTGGAGAGGTCTGAAAAAATGAGTTATGTGGTATGTGGCTTAGCAAAAACAAGAATTCCTTTCATGTTTTTAGTGTAGTACTTTGCTTTTACAAACAAGTTTAATAATTCTTAACACAGAGATGATTCAGAAGTTAGGAACCATGTTTATTATGTGAAAATTTAACTGATCGAAACTAGTTCTAATCCAGAAACATTACTCAAGTACCTGCTGTGTATAAGGTATGCCCTTTGGTGCTGGGAATACAAAGTTAGATCTGACACAGAGCCTTTCCTTCCAAGGAACTTTCATTCTAATGGAGAGACATGTGCACAGATAACTGATAGGAGAGAAGGGTAGAAGTACAGAGTTCAGGCAGAGTGCTGTGAGAAATTTGAGGAGAGTCACTCTTAGCTTTCTTGCTTTACTCTTCCTTGTTACATGTAAGGATTATAAGTTTACTGAACATCTAGAATTAGATATAAAATTGAATATTCAGTTCAAACAAACAAACATTCAGTTCAACAATCAAACACCTGTTTTCTGTGCCCAGCACTGTGTTAGGACCTTGGAGGGGTGGTAGAACATGTCTTTGCCCTTCTGAAGTTTATAGACCAGAAGGGGTACACAACAATATCCAAATAGATTTGATAGAAAATAGAATGTAATAAATTCACAAAAAGAAGTGTAAAGTGATACTTGATATCTAAGCAAGGCTGTGGGAGTTCCTGGTGAGGGTGTCAGAAGTGAATGTTTTGGCAGCTGCTTTCACTGAATTGATAGACTGTGGGACCCAACAGCTCTTTTCCATTTACTATTTTCTATAATTTAGTGACAGAACAGGTACAAAATGTCATTTTTCAAAGAACAGAAAAAGGACATTTCTATGTGAATTGATTGCATTAGTTGAGAGTTTTTCTTCCCGGGATTTTGAGATTGTTTAATTGCTCTTTCTCATAAGAAATTAGGTGATAAGGTACATTCTAGAAGAAATTGCAACAGGTTTCAGTATAGTCTTTAGACAACATTGATGATCAAAGAATATCAGATATTAAAGGGAATTTTGTGAGCATCTTCGGGGTAGTCTACAGCAGTGCTTCTTAAACTGTAGGTTGTGATCTCATATGGGGTTGCAAAAAATTTGACAACAGTAAAAGATTTCTGAATGTGCAATGACTAAAAATTAGTTAAAAATCAAATGAGTAATGAGTCCTGAGTGTTTCTGGCAGTGTTTGCCCGAGTTGTATCCACAACTTCACTGCAGCCTTGGTTCTGAACACAAACACAAAGCGTGTGCACTTTGTACTGCCTGTGCCCTCAGGCCACGCAATACCATGGAATGCTTGTTGAAACCCTAGTCTACAGGCTGGTCCAGAATGTTGGTCGTCCCACATTGTGTGGTTTAACAGAAGCAGGACAATAGTAACATACAGTGACTAGAATAATGTAACTGAAAACAATGATAAAAGGTATCAGTTAAGTATAATGATCAGTCTTGGTTCCACAGAGCAGTAATGAAACATTTCCTCCTCTTAATATAAAGGTGTTGGACTAGAGATGCAGAAAGTTGCATGGGGTCTCTCTTTATTTTTGCTTTACTGATCAGCTTTGCTAATATCTGGATGGTACAGTGGATAGAGTGCTGGGTCTGAAGTGAGGAAGACCTTAGTTCGAATTTTACCTCATACTTAATAGCTGTATGACTTTGCACAAGTCACTCATCCTCTCTTTGCCTCTGTTTCTTCACCTTTAAAATGGGAATCATAATAGCACCTACCTCAGAGGGTTGTTGTCAGAGCTTGAAACATAGTAGGAACTATATAAGTGGTATTATTATTATTAGAAAAGTTGTTTTTGGAAAGGGTGTATATTGAGGAAGTGACCATTGTAAAAAACATTTCTAAAGAAAAAAAACTTAAAAAATTTTTGTGCTATGCAACTGTTGATATGAAATGTAACTATGATAATAACTTGGCATAGATAAAAACTCTACAGAGTACTTTTCTTTGGCAATGACAAGTTTTACTTCGCTGTAGTGATCCAGAGACGAAACATCAGTGGGTTAGAGTTGTATTGGCCAAAGAGATAACCTTTTATGTCCTGAAAGGGCTGCTTATTTTCCATTACCACCTTATTTAATTCTAGGGAGTGACTTAGTCTAATTGATAGAAAATGAATCAGTTCAACAAATATTTATTCAGTGCCTGATATGTATAAGGTGAGTCATAATTTTTTAGGGCTAGGAGACACCTTAGAGATAATCTAGTTCAAATTTTATCTGTATCTTATATGTCAGGTCTTGATCTCAGACATAATGGACCTTATTCAATGTCAGAGGGAGGGGAGGTGTCTCTCACAGAATCTCTGTGGCTTATTTTGTCCCCATCCACGTACTGCTCTGGGAACATCAGAATTTGATTCATGTCTCAATTTTTCTGTAAGTACGCAGGCCATTTTGACACTACATAAATCAATGTGTGCTGATAAATGTTTATGCTGGCTCTTTGGCTTTAAAAAGGAAGTGTATACAGGACACACATTTAAGTTCAATCTGCATTATTAACATTTTCTTAAGTCTAAGCTGTAAAACAACAACAACAAGACCCAAGCCCTGAGTGATAGAGCATTTGCCGATTTCACATGTGGAAATGCTTACACTGACTATTAGCTCAAGAGTTGGTTTGGCGCTTGCTCCAGACTATCCAGACTATCATAGAGCAAATTCCTTTAACAAGACAGAAATATCCAATGGGCTCATACTCAAGCCCCCCTCTTGCTGGAGGGCATCAAACAACTTTCTCTAGTAGTGGGCCCTTCCTTGAAAGGTACAGTCCCTATTCATGATACTACCAGTGAGGGGATAGGTCAGGACCTGGTTGTTTTTCAGTTCACTTGGTTCCCTGCTGGCCTAACTTAATTTCCCTTTGGGAATTCACACATGATATAGCCTATTGGCCTTTCTCCAGGCCTGCATGAGGCTGGGTATCTTAGAATAACAGAATCTGAAAGATGGAAAGGACCTCAGGAGACTTCTATTTTGACCTATACACTGGAGGAATCCCATTAGACCATAATCTGACAAGTGGTTTTCCAGCCTTTGTTTTATGATCTCCAACAAGGGAGAATGGATTCTCCTCAAGGCAGCCCATTGGTCTTTTGGACAACCCTGATCGTTAGAAAAAGACAGGTGGTATGGTGGATAGAATGCTGGCCCTCGAGTCAGGAGGACCCAAGTTCAAATTCAGTCTCAGACACTCTGTGACCCTGAGCAAGTCACTTAACTCGGTTTGCCTCAGTTTCCTCATCTCTAAAATGAGCTGGAGAAGAAAATGGCAAACCATTCCATTTTCTCTACCAGGAGAACCTCAAATGGGGTCATGGAGTGATGGACACAATTGAACAACAATTATTAGGAAGATTTTTTTTTTTTCGTGACATCAAATCTAAATTGGCCTATTTGCAACTTCTCCTTATTGCTTCGGGTCTGCCCTCTGGGACCAATTCTTCCATATGATAACCGTTCAAATACTTGAAGACAGTTAATATGTCCCTCCTAAGTCTTCTCCAGGCTAGACATTCTCTGTCCTTTTAGCTGATCTTCATGTGACATAGACTCAGGGCCTTTCACCATCCTGGTTACCCTCGCCTAGACACTGCCTGGCTCATCAGTGTCCTCCGTAGACTGTGACACTCTGAACTGAACACAGTAGTCTGTATGAGGTCTGATTTGGGCAGGAGGCAGTTGGCATTATCATTTCCCTGTTCCTGGAAGCTAAGCCTCTCTTAACGTATCCCACGATTGCATTAGCTTTTTTGGCTGTCACAGCACATTTCTGGCTTATATTGAGCTTACAGTCCACTAAAACTGCCAGGTCTTTTTCAAAACAACTACCCTCTAACAAGACTTTCCCTAAATTACTGTCTTTGTGGTTGATTTTTTTTATACCTAAGTAGTAAGACTACATTTATCCCTATTAAATTTCATCTCATTAGATTTCCAATGTTTGAACCTATTAAGATCTGTTTGGATCCTGTCTTCATTATCAAGCGTTAGCTGTCTTTTTCCTAGCCTTGTCATCCGCAAACTTGATGAGCATGCCCTCTATATGCTCTTTTCTTCTCTTTTGCCTCTTTGCTTTGAGACTCTAGATCCCTTCCCATACTTTCATCAAGACTGACTTGTTTTGTTGGTTTCTCAATCCAGCGCTGACTTATAGATGTCCTTAATTCCCTGTAGAGGCCCCGTAGATACGCCCTTCTCTGAGTGTGTGTGGGTGCTTCTCTTGTATTGTCTTTGTGTCTTTTAAAATGCCAGACCCAAAGACTTGACTCAGTTGTGGGGGCTGTCATGCCTGAGATCTCAACTAGGTGATGCTGCTGACTAGAGGAGCTTGTGATCTTGACTCCCCCAGGTAACAAAGGTCTGTTGCTGGGGGCATTGAGAGCTGGGACAGCCTTGCCTGGGAGACAGAAAGGGAAAGGGCTTATCCCCATTGGTATATGCTTGCTATGTACAGATGAGGAAATAAGCCCAGAGAGATTAAATAGCTTGCCCAGGGTCAGGGTCTGGGGACAGTTAGGGACTGGGAAGGTCAGAAGAGACATGCTTCTACCTCTGCTTGTGGGGTAAGATTGTCTTCCTGCCTCTTGACAGTTTGCAGGGCACCTGGAAAGAGAGAAGATTGACTGCAAAGTGGAGCACTTAGGGCCATAGATCTGGATCTGAAAGGGACCTTAGAGAGTCCATCTGGTCCACCCTTCACTTTACTGGTGAAGAAATTTAGACCTGGGGAGGTGAACGCCGAACATCACATGTAAGAGTCAGAGGTGAGATTTGAACCCAGGTTCAGGGCCTATGCGTATTTCACTGAGCCAGGAGGCAAGTCTGGATGCTTAAAGCTCTAGAAAGTAGAAGGCACGGCAATGGTTGGAGGGTCGGTGAAGAAAGTGTGAAAGAGGACAGTGGCCAAACCTGTGGTAGCATGACATTTGCCTTGGCTCTCCTCCAGTATAATCATTGTCATGCATAAGAAGTCTGTGCCCAGCTACAGGATTTATGGTAGGGTTGTCAGCATCACGTATACCACATCCCAGTGTGGATCGGGTGATAAGAACTTTTATCCACCCCTGCTTTAGTTAACAATTCTTTCCCAAGTCGTTGTTGTTAAACAACAGAACCTCCTGTTGTTAGAGTTAAATTTAAAGGAACTATAGTTTTCAAAGTTCTCTAATTCCTCCCTTCTTCCCCCCTCACCTCCTGTCTTTCCTGTCCTTAGGAGAGTGGGTGAATTAATTTTCTCCATTTCATTTTATATGGAAAATCATCAGAGAAGGAAACCTGTGCAAGTAAAAATATGTACTACAGAAAGGGCCAAAGAAAATAATGTTGAAATTTTGCATCTTTCCCTAGTGCCTTCGCAGGTGCTTTGACACAGGCATGTTTGAATTATTTTAGTACCATAAATAATCAATTCAGCTATTTCATACCTCAGAGACTTATTGGGCAAATAAATCACTTAAGCACTCTATGCTTCAGTTTCCTCATCTGTAAAATGAGGATAATAAAAGCCCTTCCTCCCAGAGTCATTGTGAAGATCAAGTGAGTTAATATATTAAAAACCCTTTGGATGCCTTAAAGCATTATTGAAATGCTAGTTTTATTTTATTATTTATAATTGGGTATTGTGAGGAAAATGTAAGCTCGAATAATTTTTGGTATTTTAAACATTTTATCTATCAAAATGTGGGATTTATTTTTCTCTATAGTACTTGGTTATTTCCTTTTGAACTGCAAAGATGGTTTGGTAGGATCAAGATATAAACAAGCAAGTTCATCTTGTACAGTTTCACTGATGTTATCAATTCCTGTTTGCATAACTTCAACTGCGATCTTGATATTTATTCTCACTAATGATAATGATACACAATGGATTGGGTACAAATTCTTGTTGACATATTGATTATACACATGTAGTATTTGTTTAGAATAAAATTAAGTGGGAACCATTTTGCTTCAGATTGTAGTGGTAAGTATTCTCATAGGAGTGTTGGAACCACCTCTTAGAATGAGGATAGAGTTGGCTGCTTTGCAATCATGATTAGTCTGAGGAAAGGTTAATAGGAAATGATTTATTTCTCCTCATGGAATTTATGGATTTTAAGCCATAGGCATGTAATTTACCGTTGACTATAGACTATTTAGGATAGTAAAGAAATTTTTTTATGACTCTTTTCCTTAGTGTTACTGAAAATTTTTGAAGTAGGAATATTAATTCAGTGAATAGTAAGTCTGCTTTTTGCCTTATATTTATTTTTACTTTTTAAAAATTTTAAAGTCTTTTTCTAAATTCCATTGTCATTTCCTGTTCTGTCCCGTCCTTCAACCCCACATAGATCCTTCCTTGTAACAAAAAAAAAAAAAAATTAAGTAAGCAAAACCAGCTTCTGACAGCAACATCCTGTAATCATTTCCTACTCATACCCCTCTGCCTGGGAGTGGAAAATTTTTCATCATCTATCCTGTGGAATCAGCCTGATTTATTTTTTTAAATTACTTAATAGGTGAAATTTATTTACTTGCATTTTGCAGCTTCAATGAAAATCCTAAATGGAGATAATGCTGGATTCTTGAATACTAGACTGGCAAAGCACAAAGTTCTACCAGATTTTGCCAAGCTAGAAATAGGCTTAGGTTACAGGCCAGGGAACAAACTATATCTGCCATCTCAGGACCAGCCTTTCTAAGGGGAGAATCTTCTTACTAAAAGGTTCAACAGTAAATGATGAAGCATAGTGTGGTGGTAGAATACTAATTTGTCACGTGTGGGATCCTGTTTCAATTTTTAGCATGTTCATCTAAATTAGAGGCAATGCAGTATAGGAGAAAGAATATTGAATTTGGAGTCAGACCTAAAATCCTGGGTTTGTTACCTATTTTTGTGTTACTTAACTTTGACTTTTTCTGTAAAATTGAAGGGGTTGGACTAGATAACATCTAAGATTCCTTTCAGTTCTAAATCTAAGATCATGAAACAGAAAAAAACACAAAATGACCCTTTGTCCTGTGTGGTCCAATGTTGGAGTGCTTCCACAGTATCAGGACCAAAGTGACATAAAGTGATCAGATTGGAATCACACAGTACCTAGATGATCCCTAACCATTAATTTAAATTGTTGAGGCCCAAAACATGAGAACTTTATCCAATGACCAAGTTGATCTATGGAGAGAACCAAATTCATATTTGATATTCTTGCTGTAAATAAAATCAGTACATTTTAAAAGTTGCAAGTAAATGGGAACGTGACTGAAAAACTTTCCTTGAAGAGGTTAGTTAAAGAATTGGAACATTTGGTTTCATCATGTACCCAAGTACTACAAAAAACATTTCGTAGGATACTGGTCATCTTCTCTTGCAGTGTTCACAGTAGAAAACAGACCTGAAGATAGTTGGATTTTTTGTGCCAACATCTGTTGAAGACAACGAAGAAGCAGAGAAGTGCTGTGAAGAGCTTGTTAAGAGCTAGGTCAGCTTATGTCTTGAACACATGCCTTGAATACTAGATGACTTCATTGTGAAGGTTGGCGTAGGAGAAGACACTTGAAAACTGGACAGTATGACTGAGGGCCAAAGGTTTGTAGGCTCCTTGGCAGTCTCATTCTTATACATCATGAATACTTTCTTGAAGGAGAGAGACAGAAGGTAATGGATAGAGTGAGCACTAAACATTAAAAAAAAAAATAAAAGAAATTGACTATGTCTTAATAGATAGGAAATTACTTATTACTGATATTGAAGTCATTAAAGAATATGTTGTTTGATTATAGCAAAGGTCTTATTACCAGGGTTTTTTGACCTTTTTGGTGTGTGACCTTTGGCAGTCTGGTGAAGCCTACAGACCTTCTTTCAGAACACCTTTCAGAACGATGTTTTTAAATGAATAAAACATAAGTAAGCTAACAAAAGAAACCAATCCTATTGAAATATAGTTATCAAAATATTTTAAAAAGTTCATAGACCTCAGGCTAAGAACTCTTGCATCTTTAAAATGCAAGTTCCTTGCCAGTAGGAATTGTTTCAGTCTTTGTATTTGTGACTTCAGCACTATGCCCAGAGCCTGACTCTTAATGTTTGTTGATTAACTAATTGTAGTTGTAAGGTTAAAATCCTAACCAAATTCACTCTTAATTTGGAGTAAATAAAGATGAGAAGAATATATGCCATGGACTATCATAGCAGTTCTAAACTGACCTGTTTAATAAACTCAACTTCGGGGAAAAAATGGGAAATCATAACATTTAGAGCTAGAAATGGACCTTAGAAATAATCATGTCCAACATTATCTTGGAGATGATTAAGTTCTGATGCAGAAGAGGGAAGAGACCCGCTGAGGTCACATAGGTAGTAAGCAGCAAAGACAGTATTTGAACCCAGGTCCTCTGAATCCAAATCCATTATTTCCTTTTTTCTTATGGTAAAAGTAAAGTTATTGATCCTGCTTATTGCCATTTCTTAGTGAAGTTTAACTGAAGCAAAGTGGTTCCCACAACAGGGATTCCAAAAGAACCCAGAAATGGCCTGTAGCCCGTAAATATTTAATCTCTTTGCAAAGTGAAGAGATGGTTCATCCAAGGATAACAGAGGTACTTCATTCGTTTGGAAAACATTGCACTTTTCATTTTAATTAAATGTTTATTAGGCGACCTTCTTTTTGCAGCACAGTGCTAGTTTCTGGAGATGCAGTAATTAAAAAAGCCAAGAGTCCTTGCCTTCGAGAAGCTTACATTTTATTAGGGTAGGTATAGAAATAAATATAGTAAGAATTGGGTGTGATTGGGGCAAAAGAGAGTTCCAAATGCTTAAGGAAAATTTGAGGGGAGAGAAAAATACTTTTAATTTGGGGGTGGGATAAGGGAGAGATCAGGGAAGGCTTTCATAGAAAATGTAATACCTAAGCTGAGTCTTGAGGAAGAGAGGGGTTCTGAAAGGATTCTAGACATAGGGAGGCACTGCATAGAGGTATATATAAGATACTGAATTTGGAGGGATACATAGTGCACTTTGGCTAGAATGAAGCCAGGGGAGTGATGTAAACGAGACCAAAAAGGTAGGTTAGATCCAGATTGTAAAGGACCTTATATACTAAGTTAAGAAGTTTATTTGAAGGAGAATGATAGAAGATTATGAGTAGCATCATTTCACAAGACTGCAGAAAGCAGTGGAACAGCCTTGGAGCCAATCCTTGACTGTTCTTTCTCAGACCACGTATTCAATCAGTTGCCAAGATTTTGCCACTTCCACCTCATGAGGTCTCTCACATTAGTACCCCTTTCCACCTACCTCATCTCCATAGTTGAAAGTCTTTATTCTTCTCACCCAGAGTATTGCAATAACCATCTGATTTGCCCCAAGTCTCTCACCTTTCCAATTTGTCCTTCACGTGACTGCCAAATTTATATTCCTGAAGCACAGGTTTGGCCATGTTATTCTCTTTTCCAGAATGCTCCAGTGGTTTCCTATTACCTCTGGAACTACTTATTTGTTATTTAAAAACATTCAAAATCTAGTGTCAGTCTATCTTCCAAGGCTTATTGTATATTGCCCTGCCAGGAACTCTACCTTCCAGCCAAAATGACCTACTTACTCTTCCCTGTACATGGCTTCCTTTCTCTGGTCTCCATGCTTTTATACAAGTGGTTACCAAGGTCTGAAATAGACTACCTCCTCATTTCTGTTTCTTAGAATCCCTAGCCTCTCTAAGACTTTTCTGAAGTGCCATTTCCTACATAAGCCTAATCTGATAAATCCAGTTGCTAATGTGTGTCCCACATTCTTCACACCCCATCCCTGCGCCAGTTACTTTTATTTTGTATATTTCCCCCCCTTTTTGAGATCAGGGAGTATTTTATTTTTATCATTGTATCCCTAGCACTTAATGCCTGGTATATAATAGATGCTTAATAAATGATTATTGAATTGAATACTAGCCACTTAATGAATGAAAGACCATTCTGCAGAGAGGTCAGAAGCCAGATATCCTGAGAATATTTGTAGAGAAAATGAGAAGGATGACAAACACTAAAAGAAAAAGATGATTCAGTATGAAAAGAAAATAACCAATATGGCTTGTGGTAGGTGTCCATTTGAGATCCCTTCCAACTTTGAAAATGTATGATACTGCTATTGAGTCTATTCTTCTTAGCAATGATAAAGATTCTACCATCTTAGTACCAAAAGTGTAACTGCAAGAAATGGTAATGAATCTTAAGAAGATGAAGTTGGAAACATTAGCTTGAACTTGCCAAAGCATAGAATAAATATTTGCTTCTGGTAACCCAGTTTTAGGCATTTAGGGATTTGTTTTTAATATCTCTCAAAGGAGGGAATATTTTTCCAAAAGAAGGGAAAAGGTAATTATGGATAGATTACTGCTACTAAAAAAGAAGTGACTGAGATGTCATCAGTGACTACTAATTCATGTTTTTCTAGAGATTTAGGATTTTTATCATGTGTGGCATGTTTTTTGCAAAGATTAACAGGATTATGAAACAGTCACATTAGCTATGTAATCCCTTGGTGCCCTGATCCCATGCCATGACAGCTGGGATATGTACATGGTATCACTCAAGACAACATCCTAGAGTTAAGTGACCCACTGGTCCTTCCTCTTCTCTCAGTTGTGAATTTTATGTTCCAGTGAAAGGCCTGAAATTTCTTAGCCTGTAGAGTAGATGTGAACACCTGTTTAACAGCCATATTCTTCTTAAGGTAATCTATACAGATTGTTCTATAGAGGGAGTAGGAGCATGGGATGTATGGATTATGGAAGGAGGGAGGAACCAACCTATATACCTAATATTATATATACCAAGTTAGATGATAATAGGAAGTAGCTATAGTGTACTTAGAAGTTCAGCCATGGGGAGAGCTAAAAATTGGTGAGACAAAGTCTAAGAAAGAAGCCAACAGCAACCCAAAATACTTACGGCCTCAAATGTCCATATGGAAATGCACAAAGTATAAGAAACAAGCATGATGACCTTAAGTATCCTAATGCAATGAAGTAAATTTCAGCCTGTAGTCACTGGAATCATGACCAGATTATGGTTCTGGGGGAGTACTCCTTATTCCAAAGGAATAGGATAGAGTTTGTTTTTTTATGAAGTGTGTGTATGGAGTTGCATTGTATATACTTATAAGCAGATCCAAGAATTACGGTAGGGTAATGTGGTAGACAGCACCTGAGCGACAGTAGAGGCAGAAACAAGTAATTTTGTTATTGGAGTTAACTAGCAAACACCTAGACAAAATGAAGAAATAGATGAGAAGTTTGGGGAACATCATAAACTAGTAGTGATGGAGGTCTTAAAAGCAGGGCAGCTAGTTAATTTCTTGGCTTTCCTAGATATGATAATGTAACCCTTCAAAAGGTGTAGGAACCAACTAGAAAGATTTCTGTTCCAGACTCAATTCCAGTGAACAAAGAAGTAATGACAGGACACTTATGGGATTGTGACCATTCTCTTAGTGTGAGGTACTCGATGTTTTTAGAAAGCAGATTTCAGAGGGTTCAGAGAAAAAAATAGACTCCTGTGGTATAAGATTTTATAAAAGAGGTCACCCTAGGTATGAAAAATTCTCAGAAAACTAAATTCTGAAGACATGAAACAATTCCAATGAGGGAAGAAATAGTGGAATGACTGTCTTAAGAGACTGATCTGTGGATGCCCTAAGAAGTTGTGAGCGAACTTATGTTTTGAAAATAACAAACAAACCTAAGAATCTTTGCAGTAAGATTATCTAATAAAGGTCTCATATTTAAGACATACAAGGAATTGATTCAAATGTATAAGAATAACAGCTATTCTTTGGTAAGTAAGTGGCCAAATTATACGAATGGGCAGTTTTCAAAGAAAAAAAAATCTAAACTATCAACAACTATAAAAATGCTCTAAATAGCTAATAATTAGAGAAATATAAAATATAAAGAAACTCTGAGGATTCACCTCACAACCATTAGACTGGCAAAGATGACAAAAACGGAAAATTACAATTTTTGGAAGAAAATAGCCACATGAATACAATGTTAGTGAAGCTGTGGTTTATTTGGCCATTTTGGAAAATGATTTTGAGGTATGCCCCCAAAGTCTCTGTATATCCTTTCACTCAGTGGTAACACTACTAGGCTTATACACTCAAGAGATCAAAGAAAGAAGAAAAGAAGTCTCTGAAATTCCAGCAACTCCCTGGAAACTAAGTGGATGTCTGTCAAAGAGGATTAACTGAACAAATTATTATACATGTAATGGAATATTATTGTGCTATAAGAAATAATGAAAGGGATCATTTCAGAGAAACCTGAGAAGACTAGTATGAACCGATGCAGAGTGAAGTGAGCAGAATCAGGTGAACAATGGATAGAAACTTGACAACTTAGAAACTGACTTAAGAATTCTGGTCAATGCAATGACTAACCTCAGTTCTAATTCTTGAGTACCTATGATGATGGATGCTACCCGCCTTCTGACAGAGAAATGATAGATTCAAGATTCAGAATAAGCTGTGCAGTTTTGGATATGGTCAGTGTAGGAATTTGTTTTCTTGATTGTAAATATGACAGGAGTATTTTTTTTTTCTTTTTGGGGATGTAGAGGGAGATGGGGGGTGGGTTAGATATAGCATAGCTTAAAAAAAAGAGACAGTGAAACTTAATGCACCGAACAATAGGCCAGAAATCAAGCAAATACCAAATAAAACTAACATTTCCATATGCAAAGCTTTAAAGGAAAAGATGATTGCATATGAAACTGACTTGAATATGTACAGCTTGATTTTCCCTTTAAATATGATAAATTCAATTTTCAAAGCTATCTTGCTTTTAGCTCTTGTTTCTCCAACAATTTGTTCAATTTTGTAGTTTCCCTTTTGTTTACCCTTGAATTAGATTGGTCAAAAATTGAATGAGTGACAGTAAAGGCTCCTACTGTTGTTGGGTTACTTGTATGTTTTCTTGTTATTCAATTAACTTTTCCTTGATCAGTTTAGATGCTAAAGGTATTCTGGAGGTATTTTGCTAATGGTAAATGCTAAAGGCATCCTGGAGCATATTGATATTGGATTTTTGTCTGTAGCTCCTTTCAGCATAATATAATTTTCATGTTCATGTCTTTGTTGTAAGTTTTTGTTTTATGTGATAGCATGATTGCAACTTCTCCTTTTTTTTTTTATTCATCTGTATTTTGTTCCCATTCCTCATCTTCATTCTGTGAACATCTTTGCTTTTTTAGGTGTGTTTCTTGTAGGCAACATTTTGTGAAGTTTTGCTGTCTCATCCAATCTTTCTTTCTTTTAATTCATTCACCTTTTAAGTTATGACTTAGATTTAAGTTCTTTCTCTTTAAAGACTATACTTGGTATCAGTTATTTTTGCTTAATTTACTTAATTTCCCACAGACTCTTTTCATCTCACCTTCAAGCTGTCCCTCTCCCTTTTGTCATCTTTTTCCTTAGCTTTGGAGTTTTACTTATTCTTTTTTCTTCCTTTTATTTAGTTATCTAATTTCCCCCTCCTTTTCCCTTTGAAAAAAAATCAACTATTGATTTTATATTTTATATTTAATTCCATTCTGTATTCTATAACTGCCTATATGTTTCTTTGTTTTTGAGTTAAGTTTAGAAGTTCATGAGTTCAGTTTTCCTTTCTTATTTAGAAGTTCATTTTCTTTGTAGATCACTTTAATGGAAAGAAAACTGTTATCTCTCTACCACTAGCTGCCCTTGTACAATTAGAAGAAATCTGTTATTTCTGTACCATTAATTTTCTTGCAGGTAGACTAAATCAATTAGAATTTCCTATATGGAAGGAGGGGTTGTTGCTAGCCCACATTTCTGTTTTCTGGCTAATCATATCGTTCTCCATTCCTATGATGCTTCTGACTTTGTAACCAACCATATTGTTTTCTAGTGATGATGCTTCCTGTTCTTTGTTCTCTTGAACTTCCTAAAACTACATGAAGGATAGTAAACCCCACCTTGTGGTTTTTTGGCTAGTTGAGGAGCTGAGAGACCCCTTTTATTCATAACTGCTAGCCTTACCAAAAAGTTGAACATAACTTAAAACTTTCTGCCTTAGTTTGCTGTAATTTCAATTGTGAAAATTGGTGATCATTAAGGGATTGAGGGTGGGAGGTTTGTCCTTGGAGCAAGCTTTTGGGGGCCCCCTTCAGAGTGCTCAGGTGGAATTTTCATGATGGGGGGAGATTTTTTGTCGGAGGATTGCACTGGAGAGCTGACTGTCCCCTCAGTCCCAGTTCTTCCGATCCAAGGTAAGCCCCCAAACTATTGGGAAAATGATAACTTTGTTGGTGTCCTGTCTATGTTTAAGAATGACTGATTGACAATAATTGGTCATAGAAAACCGAGGAAGTCTCCGTAAAGGATCAGTGCCTCTGTAGAGAAGTCATTACTGAATGCTTGGAGAATTTTTTTCTTCAAGGAGGCTCCTAGTTCATGTTGCGAGAGATACTGAACCCTTGGAGGAATATTTCCTCCTTCAAGGTATGGCTCCAGGTACAAGCCAAGAGGGATAATAAGATACACTTCCTGTTTAAGAAGGGGTTGAGGAAGCCTGGAAACAGGTAATCTTCCTAATCAGAAAAGGGAGGGGTGACTAAACTTATAGCAAAATTAGCCTAATATCTCTCTATATCTATATCTATATCTGTGTCCCAGAATTTGACCTAAAAAGGAGACTTTTCTTTGTGTGCACTGATTTTATTTAGTATCTTTGTATTTGTCTTGTCTTATTATCTGTGTTTTGTTAAGTCAAAGTAACTTTTTCCTGGGGTCTGGTCAACCAAAAACTATTGTCTTCAGAATAAGAGTTTTCTCTCTGTCTTTTAATTCTGGCCAAGTTACAAGGCAAACAAGAGACAAAAACAGAAAGAGAGGATCTTCTGTTCTGAGTTTACAGAAATTTATGGCATTGTAAACTAATTTAAGACTGAATCTATGACTTAAATATAATTTCTCTGCCGTGAATTTCCAAAATGTGGTTTGAATATTTTTATAAATGCTGAAATGTTTTGGTGAGTTTTGAGGTAGCTCGTTTGCAGAATTTGTTTTAAAGACAAATGAGAATAGGGCTGTGAAAGCTGCAGGGAAGCAACACTTAGATCTTTTATCAATCTTTGTCTGGAAAGTGACAGATTTATTGTTTTAGTGTAGGGGGAAGATAATTTCACTGATTAGAAAAAAGGGAAAGGAAGCTAGTTTGAAAGTAATATCAGTGAAACTTCAAAGTAAAAAAAATAGCTTGCAGTTTGAATTGCTGTGGTACTTAATCAGAACTGCCTATTATTAACTCTTTCCTGTTAATGAAAAAGTTTGTGTAAATCAGAGAACAACTAAAAGTAAGTATTTTATGAGAACATCTAATTAGATGTTTGGGATTTTTATAAATTAAAGTTAAGTATAAATCAGTTTAGAAAGAAAATTTCAAATTGATGTGTTTTGAAATTAGATATTTGACTGTAAATTCTATTAGACTCCTTGATTCAGGTATGGTTATTAATTGAAGTAGATTTCAAACTTGACAAGGAGAAGATGAGGCTCCTACTCATTTTTATAATAAACTGTGTAGAAGTGCTCAGTGGGATTTGGGGTTAGATCCACTCAAACCATGTGATAGAGAAATGATCACATGGTTTTGTTCACCAAACCCTGCCAGAAATTAAGTGGTAAATCGATGTTTTGTGCCCCAGGTGGTATAAGAAAGGTATATGTGAATTTAAGAGCATCGCCATAGATTTATATGAGAGAAAGAACAAAGGGAGGGAAAAATCTCAACTGGCATCTCCTCCATGTTCCACAGAAGGGTTATTTCCCTAAGAGGGCTTCCTATTCCATGAGACCCATTCCTAGTCTAGACTGTACCTCTATAAGCCCCTACTACAGCCCTACCTCCCCCAGCTACTCCACCACAAAACTGAGAAGGGGAAGTCATTTTGGGCTAAATTTCAGAGCCAGTTTGCAATTTGAATATGAAGTACTGGGAATATAGGACCCTTGGGAAAGCTGAGATTTTGATTTTGTGATGTTAGGTCCAGATTTGATGTGATGAAGGTTTGTCCTGAAACCAAATTATTATACATTTTGAAAGTAAGGCACAATGCAAAAAGAGCATGGATCAGTTTTAGGCAACTAACTTCATCTCTGTTTACCTCAGTTTAGTAATCTGACTGGGGGTAAAAATAGTACCCAGTTCCCAGGGTTGTTTTGAGAATCACATGATTGTGAAGTGTTTAATGCAAGACATGGTATATGGTAAGCACTATATAAATGTTAATTATTATTTTCTTTAATTGAATACAGTTGCTTCATACTGGATAACTGCATTGGGTTTTAAATGTGATTATTATAAAATACTAAAGATGGTAAAATTAATGATTTTCTGTGTAAGATAATTTAGAAATCCATTTGAGGAAATTGATGTCATCTGACTGGTAATAAGTTTTAAATTCATGATATTGTAAATATTATTGTGTTTCTAAATTTTCTTGTGTTGTAAATTCTAGGAAACCACTGAATAAGAGATACCATTAAGAAGATAATAAAATTTTGTCATTGGAGAATATAACTCCTTTTGATTTTGATAATGTGAAATTATCAATTGACTTCTTAGAGGCTATTGTCATAATGTTAAAACCTATCAAGTATTTAATTAGGCATGTTTTAGAAGGGAAGAATAATTACTGTGTGGAGAAAAAGGAGAAGGAAACAACTTTGTAAAATCTCCATATTTGTAAACTTGCTTGGTTGTTTGGGCCTTATGAAAGGCCCAAATCAAAATCTTATAAGTCCTGTGAAAGAACTTATGAATTGATTTACTGAGAAAATAGGATCCCCTCTTCCACTCTTTGTAAAATGAGGGAGTGAGTATTTACAAGATTGCTTATAGTAGGTAAAGTGAGTTTCATCTAAGATTATTTGGTTATCATGTATGAAAATTATGATACTACATCTGCTAAGAAATGATATCTTAAAGTTACATCTTGAGCCAACTTAGTCTCAAATTCCAGTCTTAAGATTTGTTCTTTAAGGGGTAAATATATAATACCTTAAGAGCTGGTTATGTTAGTCTAGAGATTTATAGTACTTAGCAAATGTTTTATGTTTTTTCCATGCTCTGGGTTTTAAGTGAACTATCCTATATTCACTATGTAGAATTCCAGAATGTAATTATTTTCTTAATATCTAATGATTGATTTTTATACTAATATGACTTTAAAATTCCACAAAAAAAGAAAAGAAAGGATGTTGGTTGATTTGTTTTTTGAAAGGCCTAGTAAACTTTTGTTGCTAACTTAACTGCATCAACATGAGTGTAATAATAATTGTATCCAGCCCTAAGCTGTGATTGGTGAAACTTTGCTATTTGAGGTGAAATCTCATGGGACTGAATCTGATTTTGTTTTGAGTCTTGAATTCAGGTATAATTATCTGAATGATCATTAAATGAGTAATCCAGTATTTGAGGGAAATGCCATAAGGAAGTGCCACTGCTCAAGGGAGTCCAGCCTGAGAACTACTACAGGTGGATGTCTGGGAAAGGTTGAGGGGATGACCTTGGCATGGACTAAGGTAGGATCCTCCTGACCTGGTTTCCCCATTGTGCTATTTCCTTTCCCAACATAAATGTTTTCCACCTAGTTAATCTTGAGCCTGGCTATCATAACCTGTGAATGATGTGGAATTTGCCGTGTGATTGACTATTCCAAATAATAAATATGACTCTTACCTGAAATCAAACAGAACTAAGTATGCTTTATCTTATTATACATAGTGTTGAGTCATTCTGTGCCCTTAGGCTTATGCCTGGAGGGCCATTTTTTGATATTGTTATAACCGTGTCCCTGTTTTCTTCCTTTTGTAGCAAATCTCTCTAACCAGGGCAGGTAAAACTATAATTTTTTTTAATATAATGATCTTGTTGCAATACTCCAGCACCTCTGAGTTAACAGTACAAGTATGATACAAGTATTTTGTATGTTACTATTTTCAATCTGAATTGGTAGGCAATATCGTAGCCTAAGCAACTAAGTAAATGAGTTTTGGAACTTCCTAATTGTTATATTTTTGTGTATAAGATTAGGTGCTTGAAATAGTTCATTCTTTCAGGATGATATGGGGATGTCATTCGCCTCCGTGGGGGGGAATTAAGATAAAGATGCATAAATTTTTTTAAGACAAAGATATAGAAGTTTTCTAATTAAATGAAGTAGTACATTTATGTATATAGTTGGCTCCCAAATGTTTCTAATCAGAAACACAGGCCTTTGAAACAAGTTCTCAAAATTAGATTGAGGATTTTACATAAAGAATTTCATTAACCAGATTTAGAAGGTTGCATTAAATTGTATTGAGTCTAAGTCATTTGCAGAGATTCTGAAATCTGTCAGTAACAAGACTCAACACAATTCTCTGCCAGTGACTTGGAATCAGAGAAGCTGATCTTTAAGAACTCCTTCAGAGTTGCCCTGAGAATGAAACTTATTCCGGAAAGTCTCAAAGAAGATGTTTCTAGGGAACAGATGACTACATAGATGATGATGTGCTGATTAAAGTGGATGTTGGGAGTGGGTTACTAAGCGACAAGGAGATTCGATGTTAGTTAATATTGACGATTATCATTGTATTACGTTGACTTTTTTTGTTTCACAGTATCTATGTTTGCTGAATTTTCTTAGCTTGGTGATCTGTAAGTCTCCCCTTTAAAATTAGTCCATGGTTTCAGATATTCTTACTATGGCTTGTGCTATGATTAATCAGTCTTCTTGTTCTTACATCAACCGATCAGGAGAAATTGTTACTAGCCTTCATAAAATTCATCAAGTTATAGCAAAGATACAACTACCCATTCCAGATGACCCCAGCACAGTCCCTCTTCTTTGTTCACATGGCTACAGGGAAACTTCCTGTTGGCCACTCTTGGTAAATGGACCCTTATTTCCCTCTGTCTTATTATTTTTTTTTAGACTTTGTATTCGTTGCTATGTTAAGCCTGTTATGAACTTGCACCAGAAAAAATATTAGTGTGCACTACTGTTAATGGCCATGTTAAAAATCTTATAGAATTAGGGTATAGGTAAAGTGATCCATGAGAGACAGGTCTCCCTTGATCAAAGTAGGAAGTTGAGAAAATTAACTATTGATTTTTAAGCCATGTTTCTTTGTCTCTACTCCTTTAGAAGTTCATGAGTTCAGAATTTCAGTTTTCTTCTCTAAGTTAAGTTTAAAAGTTCATTTTCCTTGTAAATCACTTTAATGGAACGAAAACTGTTATCTCTGTACCACTAGCTGCCCTTGTACAAATAGAAAAAAATCTGTTATCTGTATGCTATTAGTTATACTTGCAGGTGGACTAAGTCCATCAAAATTTCCTACATGGAAAGAGAGGGATTGTTGCTAGTCCACATTTCTGATTTCTGGCTAATCATATTGTCTTCCATTCCTCTGATACTTCTGATTTTGTAACCAGTCATATTGTTTTCTATTGACGATGTTTCCTGTTTGTTGTTCTCTTGTACTTTAAAACTATATGAAGGATACTAAGCTCCGTTTTGTGTTTTTTTGGCTGGCTGAGGAGCTGAGAGACCCCCTGTATTGGTATCTTCTAGCCTTACCAATAAATTGAACATGCTTAGAACTTCGTCCTCAGTTTACCTTGATTTCAATCATGACACACTCATTTAAGTAAAGTAAAATCCCCTTCTCTTTCCTTTTAAAAGTTTATTAGTTTTTAATTTTTTGTGCCTTTTTATAAAAAAGACTCTTGTTAGTCATTCTCCTTTTTTTTGGCTATTCTAAACTTTTATTATTTGATTCATCTTCTATTTACATATTTATGCCTTCTTTAGTTTCTGTCTTCCTCGTAGAATTAAAGCTTCTAAAATACCTGTTTTGTGTTCTCTTTACTAGACAGTTTCTGTGTTATTGCCTTGTAGATCTTGCCTCCTTTTTCCTCGTTTCTATTGTACCACATTCTTAGAAATTACTTCCTCCTGGTGACAGAGAAGATAGAGGGAAACATTGTCCTGTGATACACATTTTTCTTGTGTCCCTGATTGAGTGATCCACTTCTTTCTGCACTCAGCTTGATCATTCTTTTTCCCATTTGCCCTGAAGACTTTTGTTTGGACCCATGGCTTTTGTTTGTTGGAGCACTGATTGCCTTGTTTCTGAGAGGGTATACTGCCATTGGATAGGAACCCTCTGTCTTAGAGGTAGTACTCTCTCTAGGAACCAGATTCCTGCATATTGTACCCATTAAAAGGTCTACATCTCCTATTACAGAGTATATCTCTATAGCTGTGGGGATATTCTTCTTTTTTTTTTTTTTTTTTTTTGCTTAGGCAGTTGGGGTTAAGTGACTTGCCTAGGGTCACATAGCTAGTGAGTGTCAAGTGTTTGGTCTGAGGCTGGATTTGAACTCAGGTCCTCCTGACTTCAGGGCTGGTGCTCTATCCAGGGATATTCTTTAGAGGGACCTCCCCATCCTTTTCCCTTTTCTTTCCTTTTTAATTTTCTTCTTTGTCACCTTACCAGTGCTTAGCACAGTGCCTGGCATATAGTAGGTGCTTAATAAATGTTTATTGATTGATTCTTCTGTAGGCTGAGAGACTGCAGGAGTTGTTTTCTCTTCTATCACACATTCCCCCTTTCTTCCCTTTTATGTGCCCTCCCATTCTGTAGTTTAGTCTCACACACACACACACACACACACACACACACACACACACAAATTGATTTACTTTTAGGAGGGATATTAATGAGATTTAGTCTCTGTTGCTTCAAATCTGTTTCTCTACCATTACTTCTACTTGGTTCTGCTTTTATTTTTTTTCTTCTTGCATACTTTTAGAAAGAAACTTTTTAATGCTTCCTCTCTTTTTGTTGTTCTTTAATACCATAGAGTGTATTTATCTTTCTGATCCCCCCCTCCTTTTTCTGGTTAATTTATTTGTGCTTTCTTTGGTGTTAAATATTCACTGTTGTCTGAGGTGCTTGCAGAACAAATAATCTCACTTTTTTTGGGGGGGGAACTTCAAACACTTCTCTTATTGAAAGTCATTTTTTTATTGGGCTCAGATTTGCAGGATATGTCATCTTGAATTGTATCTTGATCTGTCTCTTGAGCTCTTTTCCTCTTCTAAAACCTTGTACCATTCCCTTCTCTAGTTTCTAGTATTTGTTGAATTGTCTTGTGTTATTTAAATTTCCTTCCCTTAGTATTAGAAGGTTTTTCTCTGAGTTGGTAGCAGGTTTGTTTGTTGTTAGAACTGTAAAATTTAACCACTGTATGTCTTGGAGTTTGTAGCATAGGGGTTTTATTTTTTTCTGGAAGCACTTTTTGGATTCTCTTTCTATTGGAATTTTGTTTTCTGTGTATAGAAGTTTTAGATGGTTTTCTTGTATTATTTCTTGCATTATGTTGTTCAGGTTTTTTTGACTTGCATTCTTCTGGGAGATATGTGATCTTTAAATTAGCTATAAGAATCCCTTCAGGTCAAAATGTTCTCCTTATATGTTGTTATTGTTCAGTTGTGTCTGACTCTTTGTGACCCTGTGGACCATGCTATCCCTGGAGTTTTCTTGGAATGGTTTACCATTTCCTTCTCCAGTGGATTGACAAACAGAGGTTAAGTGACTGAGGCTGGATTTGAACTTAGATCTTCCTGACTCCAGACCCAGCACTCTATCCACTGAGCCCACCTAGCCTTCTTGTATAGGGATCGAGATATACTTGTCTCTCTGAAATCATCCAGGAACATCTTGTGTTGGTTCCATGTTCTCTTGGAAATCCAATGGATCCTCTGTGTTGGTTCAGTTTCCTTTGCCTTGCAGTATATCTTCAGAGATGTTTGGACTTGCTTAAATGGTTTGGAGATCATATTAACTTCTGCTTTCATGTACTCTCTGTTGATTTTCTGCTTATGCTCAAGCTTTTTAGCCGAATTTTCTAACTACAGAGATATTTGGTTATTCAGTCTTTTTTCCTTATAGTTCCCTCTCACTGCTATCTGACTTCTTTCCCTTTGATGGTAAGTGGGCTGGGCTTCAGAGATGTCTCAGCTCCTTCCCAGGGAGAGGACATTTCAGCTTTGCTGTGCTTCTACCACCCCTGCTGGTGGTGGAGGAAGGTAGGAAGGTAGGTAGAGTTTCTGCTGCTTGTTTTCACAGAATTGTGGAGTAGGGGGTGGGGAGGGAGCACTTAGAACACTTTGGTGTTAATTTTTCAGGTAGTTAACACCTTAGATTTCCCTAGTGGTTTTGCCTGTGAAGATAGCTGCTGTTCTTTTATCTTTTGGTCTAATTCTTATTTTGGTGAGTTTTGAGAGTCTAGGAGTAGCACAGAAAATTTCTAATTCTTCATCTTATTGGGCACATAGCCCTAACAGGATTTTGGATTGTATTGTTAAAATAATAGTTAATGAACATTTAGAAATGGAAGCAATAGTCAGAGAGTCATCATGATTTTATCATGAGGAGGTCATAATAATAGCATTATTTTGTTTTTTTGAAAAAAAACTTTCTGAAGTGGTAGAATAGGGGAATATTATAGATATAGTCTACCTAGATTTCAGGAAAATATTTTGCAAAATCTCATGCTTTTCTTCTGGACAAGATGAAGAGATATAAGCTATACAGTAATAGACAGCATTTATTAAACTATTCTGTGCCAGGTACTGTTTTAGGTGTTGAGGATACACATATAATGAAGGAATCAATCTTACATTTTAATGAGGAAGATAAGTACATCTGTAGGTATATACAGAATAAATATGAAGAAAATAAAAGTAATTACATATAAGGAAATTTTGGAGGGATGGTAAGGAGAACATTCAGTTGGAGAGATTGGGAAAGGGTTTCTGGTAGAGGTGATGAATGCTTCAGTTGAGTCTTAAAGGAAGAGAGGTAGTCTGTGAGTCAGAGGTAAAGAAGGATTGTATACTAGACGTCAGGAATGGCCAGTGCAAAAGCCCAGAGATGGAGGCAGAGTGCAGAGTGTGAGGAGCAAAGAAAAGGACAGTTGGGCTGGAAAGGGGGCGTTAATAGTCAGTGAAACTGGAAAGATAGGTAGGAGCCAAGTTGTCCAGTGCTTTCAAAGCTTAAAGAAAGGAATTTATTACTGCTAGAAGAAAATACAAGGAGCTTATTGGAGCTTTACTTTGTAGAGAGTGACATGGTCAGATCTCCATCTCAGGAAAACCACTGCTTTGGCAGCAGTGTGTAGAGTGGCCTGGAGTGGGAAGAGAACCAAGCCAGCATTTAGGAGACTATTTTGCAATAAATTAGGTGAGGTATTAAGGACCCTGAACTAAGTTGGTGGTTGTGGGGAAGGAGGCTTGGATAAGAGAAAGTTGTGGAGGTAGAAATCACAACATTTGACAACTAATTGGACACATGTTTTGAGGGAGTGTGAGGAGAAGATAATGCCAAGGTTACAAAACTTGTCAATACAGGAAGAATGGAAAATATGGAAGAGGGTTGAGTTTGAGGGGAAAGATAATGATTGGACATTTTTTAGTTTGAAGCATTTCTGGCATATCTATTTAAAAATGTCTAATAAGCGTCTGGGCATGTCAGACTGAAGCTCAGGGGAGAGACTAGGACTGGCTATAGCTTTCTGAGTTATCTGCATATTGATGATAATTAAGCTCATAGGAGCTGATTAGGTAACTAAGAGAATTAGGTTGATTTTAAACTGTTTGTCTGGACCCGAAGAATAGTTATTAATGCTTTGATGCCAGCTTGGAAAGAACTGTTTATGACTCCGTATTGTATAACACTTTTCATCAGTGACTTGGATTAATTCGTGGATCAGTAAATCAGCCAACATTTTTGCTATTAAGCATCTGCTCGGTTACTATGTGCTAGATGCTGGGAATACAAAGCCAAAAGAAAAAAAAACCCTAGCTTTGCCCAGAGGAGGAGCTCGCATTTTGTAGGGAAAGACCATATGTACACTTGAATATATATGGAATGAGAGTAAGTGAGAAGGCCACTCCGAAAGTGACTAGAAAGATGAGATGACATGGTGCTCAGATTTGGTGTTAACACCAAGCTGCATGGGATAGCGAGCATATTATGACAGTCAGGATCCCGACTGGATCCAAAATGATCTTGACTGGCTAAAATGTTGGATTGAATGGAATAATACTAAAATGAACAACTGGTAAAATGGTGTCTGAGAATGAGATTTGAGGTTTTGAACTATGTATTAAAGTATTCAGATGGCTTGGGATAGATTTTATCCAGCAAGGAGTAGTAAGAATGTATTTACTTGGAGTCTTGCAAATATAGTCAAAAGGGCTTTAAGTTGCAAATGAAGGGGGGGGAAGGGAGAAAATATAATGTAGCTTAGTGGATACATAGAGACTAGCTATGATATAGGAGGAGGAATAGTAATTGAGACACAGCATTCACAGGAAACAAAATCCGAAAAAATAGTAACATTTATGGCCAAATGAACTGAAGTTTCCTAATATAAAATGTTGAATCTCATAATGCTTGGTAGGCTTCACTGAGAGTTGCTGGAATGACTAGTTATAGCTCTGAATGTATATGCCTTCTTTAGATAGCACTGTACATTACAAAATATACTTCTATATATGCCAGATATTAATAGCAACATTTTTGGTAGTGGGAGAGAATTGGAAACAGTAGATGCCCACAAATTGAAGTATGGCTAAGGGAGTTACAGTACATGGACATGATGAAATTAACTATACTATTAGAAATAATGAAGATGATGAATAGAGAGAGGAATGGGAAGACTTATGAACTAATACAAAGTTGAAGAACCAGGAAATATACATAATGACAATAGCAATGTAAGTAGAAAGGACAACAGCATTAAACCAATTCACACTGAATGCTGTGAAATTATAATGATTAAGTCTGGCCCCAAAGAAAAGATAGGAGAATACACAGCCTTCCTCTCTTCTTAGACAGGAGTGGAGGGAACACTATGTGTGATAATGGATTTGCTTAATGAGTTAGTTTTGCCAAAGAATTTTTTCCCCTTGCTTTATATAAATTGTTATAAAGGAGGACTCTTTGTGAGCAGGAAGGGGAAGGATATTTTAGGAAACATAGGTGATGTTAAGGTAGCAATTTAAAAATATACCTAAAAACAAAACAAAACATATACTTAACATGAGGAAGTCCAGGAGTTAGAGCAGGGAAACAGGGTTCAGAGCATTTGAGTGAAAGTCCATGGAGGCAGAAACAGAAGCAATTTTGTCATTGGTATAAACTACATTCCACATGGACATAAAAAGGTCAGGTAACAGATCATAAGTTTGTTACAGAGGTATGGGTGCTTATGAGAGATAAATACTGGAATATTTGCTTTCTTTGTGAAAAGCTGACGTGGCCGCTGCAGAGGTGAACATGAGACCAGCTCAATACTCTTAACCCGGAGGCACACTGAAGAGGTGGGAGACAGTGAGATGGCAGAACCTCCGTTTATTAAGTGCTAGTAGCTTTCTTTTATATCCCTAGTAACACCTGATCAAAGCATGATCTCCACGTGATAACCAATCAATCACCAAGTCAGCTGGACATCTGCAGCCCTCGTGTCAGGGGTATGAGTAGGATTTTTCTCCCAATGAGGGGAGAGCTGAGCCAACCGTGGGAGCTGCGTGTCAGCAAAGGAGAGGTCTTGTGAGACTTCCTTGTTTTTTGGCCACGCAACAGGTTGTGACCCTCAGCTTCTGCCAAAAGAAGCTAGAACTCTCATGGGAAAATTCTCCCAACAAAAAGCAGAGCTCAAGTTTCTTGATAACATTAATAATAATTTCATCTTTTAAAAGGTAGAGAAACCAACAAGGGGGAGAATTCTATTTGGGAATCTGATTGTTTTGAATAGGGAGGTACTACTAATGGAAGTGGAAATTATGGTTATCTTGTAGGGGAGTGAATACTCCCTTTATAGTTAGGACAAGGCAAAATATCAAAACACGCGTGCCTGGATTTTGGTATGTTTCAAAGGATTCAAAAAAAGAAATAGGTAAGATTCCATGGCTTAAAAGTTAGCCCAGGAGGGGATAGGAAACTAAAAAATGAAATCCTGAAGAGAAACAATACTGAGAATGAGAGAAGGGGTGGGGAAGGCATGACTTTAAATTTTTAAAAGACATGTACACTGACCTAAGGATCCTTTCTACAATGGCCCCAACAAATAAGCTGCAGCTTTCTATAAATGGTAAATAAAGTTGATTTATTTTCCTTTCATTTGTTGCTTTTTTTAAATAAGTTTTTATTGATATTTTCTATTTCTTACATTGTAATAGTTATACCAAGCATCCTTCCATGTCTCATAGAGCCATTCCATATAACCAAGTATTTTTTTGGAGAGGAAAAAAATTAACACATCTCAACAATACATTGAAAAAGCCTGAAAATGTGTATCGTGTAATACCTCCTACTTCCATGAAGGGGTGGGTTGAGATTATGTTCTCATCTCTTCATTTAAGTCCTGCTTCACCTTTATGATTTTGCTGCATCTCTTTTAATTTTTTGGGGGGGATGTCATCGTTCTGTTTGTATTGTTATAGTTACATATTGCTTTCTTGGCTCGGCTTATTTCACTGCATCAGTTCATATAGATCTCTTCCATGCTTCTCTATATTCATTGCACACATTATTTCTTACAGCATAGTAATATTCTATTATATTCATATACCACAGTTTGTGTAGCGGCTATTCCCCATTGATGGACATAATCTATTTTGTTTCCAGTTCTTAACCATCACAAAAAATGTTACTGTGTTTTGTTGTATATGGTGACTTTTTTCTTAATGGTGGCTTCCTTGGAGTATAATATAAGCCCAGTAATATAGTCTTTGGTTTAATGCTAATGGACATTTTAGTCACTTTATTTCAAATTGCTTTCCAAAGTAGTTGAACCATTTCACAGCCCTACCATTATTGTGTTTTTGTGCCTATTATTCCATATCTTCTACAGCATGAATATTTCCATTTTTTGTCATTTTTGCCAGTTTGCAGAATATGAGGTGAAACTTCAGGGCTGTTTTGATTTGTATTATTCTTATTATTTGTGATTTGGTGTATTCTTTCACATGTTTGTGAATGCTTTTCTATTCTTTTGAGAATCATTTGTGCATATCCTTTAATCTCATTTATTTCTATTTGGTTTGTAAGTTTTGTGTAAAGGTCTTGTCTCCCTCCCAGTATTATCAATTTCATTAGGGACTGTAGGTGTTTAAATTATTCAGAAACTTTATAACTCAATAATTACTCATTCATAACTCAACAAATACTCATTGAACATTTATTAAACCCTAACAGTATATAGAGAATTCCTTACATTCTAGGGGAAGATGAAAGGTTTATATTTGATGCAGTCCCGGATATCAGACGTGTTGTAGTGGAAAAAGCAGTATATTTGGACTGAGAACCGAGGTTCATATCCTGCCTTTATTACGTCTTATGTGACCTTGGGCAAGTTACTTAAACTCTCTGGACCCTCATTTGCAAAATGAGGTGGTTGGACTAGAAGGCCTCTAAGGTCTAAATTTATGAGCCTATGTTCATGTGGTCTATGATCCTATGAAGCTTAGAGTCTCATTCTCAAATGGATCTGTAATCTCATCCATTTGGATATTCCCTCCAGTGATGCAAATTATTGCTAAACTAGCTATTCCTATGCTGCTTAATTTTTGCACATGGTCAGGAAAAAAAAGACATGTACAGAAGATAGAAGCAAGGGAAGGTGATAGAATGAATATAAAAGCATGACACAGCTTTATATTTTGAGGAGTGGGGTAAAATCTGAAAGAATTGTGATTCATGAGGAATTATGTTCAACCAAAAAAAGTCAATTAGCAGGTATTTATCAAGTGCCTACTATGTACCAGGCAGTGGGGCTACAGAGAAAGGTCAAAAAAAAAAATCACTGCTCTCTAGGAGCTCGCAGTCTAATGGGGAAGACAACATGTAAATATTTATATACAAATAAGCTATTTGTGGTTGTTGAGACATTTTTCAGTCATGTCCAACTCTCTGTGACCTCATTTGGAGTTTTCTTGGCAAAGATACTGGAGTGGTTTGCCATTTTTTTCTCCAGCTCATTTCATAGATGGAGAAACTGAGGCAAACAGGGTGAAGTGACTTACCCAGTGTCATGCAGCTAGTAAGTGTCTGAGGACAGATTTGAACTCAGGAGGATGAGTCTTTCTGACTCTATCCACTGTGCCACCTAGCTGCTCCCTACAGACAAGCTATAGACAGGATAAATTGAAGGTAATCTTAGAGGGAAGGTACCAACATTAAGGGGTATTGAGAAAGGCTACAGTGGGATATTAGCTGAAACTTGAGGGAAGATAGGAGATGAGAGAGAATTTCAAGCATGAGGGACAGCTAGTAAAAATGCCTACAGTTGGGAGATGGATTGTCTCATACAAGGAACAGCAAGGCTAGATTTCAGAGTAAGGGGCAGGGTTGAGTAAAGTCTGAAAAGATGAGAATGGAAAGAGGGAACAGGTTATGGAAAACCTTGAATGCCAAACAGGATGACTCTTGAAATGATAAAGAGCCACAGGAGTTTATTGAATAGAGGGGTAACAAAGTCAGTTCTGTGCTTCAGGAAGATCAGTTTGATAGCTGAATTGGGAGATAGACTGGAATGGGGAGAAACTTGAGTCAGGGGGACCAACTAGCAGGCTATTGTAGTACTCTAGTCAGGAGGTGATGAGGGCCTGCAACAAGATGGTATCAGTGAGTGAAGAGAGAAGAAAATATGTATGAGACATGTTAGGAAATTAACCAGAAAAAAAAAAAGTTAATCTTGGCTCTGTTAGCTAAGGATGGGAGACTTCAAAGAGGTGTAGAATTGCTTCTCAGGGTATGTGGAATGACCATAACCAGTGATGAAAAGATGATAGAACTAAGCTTTGCCTATTTTGCTTCTGCTTTCTATTCCAAGGAGAATAATCTTTGGTTTGAAAAAGACAAGAAAGGTAATTGGGAGTTCATAGAATTATAGAACTTACGGGCACTTAAGAGTCAGAGGACCTGGGTTCTACCACTTATTATAAGGGCAAATAATTTAATCTTTTTAGGCCTCAGTTTCTTCAACTGTAAACTTAGGAGTAGATGACCTTGAAGGTCCTTCATTTCTAAATCTGTGATGCTCAGATATAGCAATCTTCTCATTTTACGCAAGAGGAAATTGACTCCCACATACAATAAGTGAGAGTTAGGGTTTGAGCTTAGGTCCTTGAACTTCAAATTTAGCTCAACCCGAAGTATGTAGGCAATTGGTATGAGTTTCTTGTGGCCTTTGATCAATTAAGTCACCAGATCAAATGACCTGTATCAGAGTATTGAAAGAACTAGCTAATAAGGAATCTTCAAAAGTTTATGAAGAATGAGAGATGTGGTACAGGAGATTGCCAAATGTTCTAATTTTCAAAAATGGGAGAGAGTAGAATCTACTAGATCAAGGGAGCATGATGTCTATTTTTGGTAAAATTCTTTTACTCCGAAAGGATGGTTAGTCAGCATGTAGAAAAAAGAAGCTGTAATTACTGCGAGCCAAAATGACTTTATAATGAACAGCTCCTGCTAAACTAATCTTATTTTCTTTTCTGTTAGGCAGTCAATCAACAAACATTTATTAAGCACTCATTTTATTTGTCAGGCACAATGCTAAGCTAGGGATACAAAGGAAGGCAAAAACAGTCCTTGTCCTCAAGTAACATACATTGTTGTGAGAAAGACATACAGATAACTAGATACATTCAAGATATCTAAAGAGTAGATGGAAGGTAATCTGAGAGGGGAAGCTACTAGCAGGAGACCAGCAAAGGTCACCTACAAAAAGGGAGACTTATGCTGAGTCTTGAAGGAAATATTTTCTGACAGTGTTGCTGAATTGATATGTTAGAGAAATGCTCTATATTTAATTAGATCTCGGGAAAGTATTTGACAGTGCTATGCTATTCTTGCCGAAGAATGAAGTGGTATAAGCTAGATAATAATACATTTAGATGCGCTTTGAAATTGGTTGCCTGGACAACCCAGTGAGTATTTGTTAGTAATTCAGTGCCGTCTTGGAAGATCTTGAGTAGATTAACCCAGGGATCTGTGCTGGCTCAGTGCTCTTTTAATATTCTGTATCAATGTCTTGGATAAAGATAGAGATGGCATCTTTATTGTATTTGAAAGTGACATAAAACTTGGAAGAATTATGGAGCTGCTACTTAAGATGACAGATACAGGATCTAAAAAAAATCTTCACAAAGTTTACATTTGATTCTAGAAACCTGGATCTTACTGAGTAGGGGAGTGACATCAGATCTGCTCTTAAGGAAGGTCACTGGCAGCAATATAGAGGATGGATTGGAGTAAGGGGAGAGACTTGTAGCAGAGAGTCTGTGAGTTTTAGTGCATTGAAAGCGCATTACAAATCAATAGTTTGATATCTCATCTAAAAAAAACCCAACCTAATATGATCTGACACAATATTCAATCTAGGCCTAGTTTGCAGGAATAAACAGATAATAGCTTCACTGGATCATGGTATTGTGGTCAGTTCTAGATACAGTGTTTTCAAAAGATTGTTAATAAATTACAATGTCTGGAGAATGGTGACCAGGCCATAAGAGAAGCAGTGGAAGGAATTGTAGATGTTTAACCCAGAGAAGAGATTATTTAGAAGTACATGATAATGTCTTTGGATTTTGAAGGGCTGTCATCTGGAAAAAAGGGTTCTTTTGCTTGGCTCCAGAGAGTAGAGTTAAAAGCAATGGATTGAAGTTGCTTAGAGGCGGATTTAGCTTCACTATAAGGAAAAATTGCCCTACAATTAGAACTGTACAAAGTAGAACAGGCTGCCTTGGGAGCCACACACACACACAAGAGCTTATCATTTATTGTCTATTTCATTAAAGCATTGCCTTGAGCAAACCAAATATCACTTTTAAAATTCTGTCTTATTTTTCTTAAAATTATACAAAATTCTGTAACAGATTTCATCAAAGATAAGTTTGTTCAAATATCCATTGTATAATAACATCAAGCAAGGTTCAAAACACTTCCGCTGTTTACCAAAACTGTGGAAGACATGGTATATGGAATCTGAAATGATGAGGGATTCCCAATCACTGATGATGTTGTTTCCATGGATCACAGACAGTACAATCTTTACATGAAGCCCTGGGATGCTACAGTGACTCTGCGGTGACATTCATGGTCATTTGAAAAAGAATGGCCTACTCAGCTACATTGGAAAAGTAAAGTGAGCAAATCCATGGTATCTATATTACTGCCTGCATTTGGATAGGCAGTTCATTGAGTTAATCCACACACACACACACACACATATATGCATACATATATGCATATATACATACACGTATACACACACATATCTTGAACAGGTGCCAGTCGTCTTTGGGAGATTTGTGGAAAGAAGTGGATTAAAAAATTACATAATATGAGAAGGCATGCGTGGAAAGATTGGAATTTGTGCAAATGGAGGGAGTTTCCAAATCATGAGATAACAGATCATTGAAGTAACATTTTGCAAAGTAACTTTTTAAAAAATCCCCAACATACTGCTTCCAAGTCATACTACTTTCTCTTGCTTTAGAGGTTTCATGTTGATGAACTTTAAGGTAAAGAGAGAATGTAGTACTCAGAAATGTATGGTTTAGGAAAAAATCCAGTCGAATTGTGGAAATACTACATAACTTTTTAAAAAATTATTTTTGCCTGTGGCTTGAAAATTAATACATCTCCCTCTGCAAACAGATGGAACTGATTTATAAACTCAATTACTAGTCTAATTTCTGGAATTGTTTGGTGTTCTTTTTTCCTTAGGCCCTTTTAGTTATTTCCTGTTTTATTTTTCAGCATTTACTAAGCACTATTAAGTTCTGTGTTTAGAAGGATAATTCTTTTTAAAGTAGACTCAATTCTAGGTCCTACTGTTGATGAGATTTTAATTCTTAATACATTTAAAGAACCCTTTTTTATCTAAGCCTTTTGTTTTACATCACAGTCATTTCTGAGTCAATCACTCCCTTTACCCCATGAATAATGACTTGAAACAAAGATTTAAAAAAAAAGGGGAGGGAGCAGTTCATTATTACGATATATACAGTATTCCACACCCAATAGTCCCTTGCCTCTGCAATCATGGGAAAGAGATGCAGTTTCTCAACTCTAGAATGTGTTTTTCTGGAAACAATAGAAAATGAACATTGTCTGAAAAGTAAAATTTTTTTTTTAAAATTTGGAGTAGACCTTGAATTTTTCTTTTTTCTTTTTTTTTTTCCAGGTAGTTGGGGTTAAGTGACTTGCCCAGGGTCACACAGCTAGTAAGTGTCAAGTGTTTGGTCTGAGGCTGGATTTGAACTCAGGTCCTCCTGACTTCAGGGCTGGTACTTTATCCACTGCGCCACCTAGCTGAACCCAGAGACCTTGAATTTTTATAGTGTATAGTGCTCTATCTTATGTCTTGAGTTTGTGAGTTAGGTACTTAACTTTGTGAGTTAGGTACTTAGAGATATCAATTCTTCCATGATACTGCAAATATAAAGTAATGTACAAAATGGTACTGTGATGATATGGAAGAGTTAAGGAACTTTTTTTTTTATAAGCAGGGAGTAACCTAAGCATTGAGAAAAATAGATTCCAGTGAGTAAAATATTGTTATAGCAATGTCTGTGTAGGCAAACAAAGTGGCTATTATATGCTCCTCAATGGATGCTTACAACAGCTTTGGACACTAGGACTGTTTATTGAGGAAAGAAATGTTAGCTAAGATGGCATCGCTATTCTCTGTCTTTTTTTAGATTAAAAAAAATGCTAAAAATGCTTTATCAGCTTTCGTTTTGAAACAGGAAGGAGGAAACTGGTATAGAGTCTTAGAATAGAGGTACTTTTCTCAAGTATACTTTTACCACATACTGAGTTTTGAGCTTTGGTCCTTGATTGTTGTTTGAATACCTAATCTAATATATTACTTGTTAGGGGAGATTTAACTGGATGTGTAGGTTATTAAAAACATAATTTGGTTTTGAAATTATAAAGTAAAAAATTTTACACTTTGACATCTTTTTAGAGTTGATAGCAGGAAATTCTCCATTTGGTGAATAAGATTCTTTGTTTTAGTGAATTCTTTGAATGATGTGGATATTCATAACTGAGGGTGGAACTGGATGGTATTTGGATGTAAATAAGACTGGTTATCTTTGTTAACTTTGTCAGACTGAAGAGTGGATGAATGAAAGTGGTAGCAGGTTATGCCCACTCTTAGATATAGATTGACTCAATTAGAGCTTTAATTGTGTTTAGAAGACCTTTTGAACTGTAATTACTTTAATTCTTCCTATAGCCCATCCATACCCTCTCATCCTGTGTTCTCCTGATATTGTGTAGATATAGCACGTTGGCTGTCTAATTTTTGACCTCATTAAAGAAAACAAACTGCCTGTTCCTTTTTAAGTTATGATGCTATTGTAACAGTAGATTTTTTTTTTTCAGAGCAAAATAGAATATAAATTAAAAGTACTGAAGGTTTCTAGACAGGATGACATCTTCTTAAACTGACCCTTATTTTCACTCTGCTTTTACTAGTTAGTTGTTATCTTCTTGTGTTAAAGATGATCCTACCCACAAAGCACTCGGTAAAACAAAGAATCATTGCTGTTCTAAGTCTAAAAAGATAACTTCAAAGATTAGGGTTTTGAACTTTATTTACACAAGATGTAATACACAGTTCTATGAGGACAAGGACTGGTTCTTATTCTTATTTTTATATTTCCTAGCCTATCCTTTAAAAAGCATTTTAAAATATATTATTTCATTTAAGTCTTACCACAAGGTTAAAGAAGGTAGAACAGATATTACTTTCCCTATTTTCTGAATGAAAAAACAAAACAAAACAACAAAACACTCTGGGCCTCAAGTGAGTGATTTGGAATTATTTTTAGAGGAAGAAATGGGATTCTCATTCTTCAGGTCACATTAATAACTATAAGATACCATACTGTATACCACTTGGAGGATGTTAATTGCCTTAGTGCCCTTATAGAATTATAAAAAATACCCAGATCATTACCAGGAAGGATTGTACCTTGGGGGCTATATTCCCTAATACCCTGCTTATATTGTTCACTCTTCAAATAGCTCATTCAGAGCTTTATACTCTCTAAATTTTTGGTGCAAGAAATGGTTTTAACGTATCAATGGGAAAAATACCTTGTTGGAAGTTGGACATGGTGGTACATACCTGTAGTCCCTGCTGTTGGAGAAACTGAGGCTTGTTGGAAATTCTGAGTTGTAAGAGGGCTAAAGGTGTTTGAGTATCCTCACTGAGACAGCACCAAAATGGCAAGCTCTCCCAGAAGTGATGGCCACCAGGCAGCCTTAGGAGGGGTGAACTGGAGCAGATCAGAAAAATGGAACAGGTTAAAGCTTCTATGCTAGTCAGTTTTGGGAATGGGCCCTTGAGTGGCCTCTGTACTTCCAACCTAAGTGAGAGGAGACCCAGGCTCCTACTACGCCCAACCCCCACTGATAATGTGGAATTTTGTTATAACTACCTGAACAAATGCTTTTTTTGTGATCAATCGACAATAAACACAATAGAATCTTAATTCACAATGTCTTTTAGTTTATTGTGAAGTGATAAAGATATGGACTGTTTTTGAATATTGCTTGCATATATCTTCTTATCTCTTATCCCCATCCAGGATGACATAAATTTTATGAATAGATGACTCTTAAAAAGATTCCATATAACTTAGAGAGTAGGTATAGAGGTTGGTAGTTTTTGAGGTTCTTTCAGTTGCCTTTGGAGGGGAAGGTAGTATTAACAGGATCCAATTTTTTTCCATATCTTTATTCTCTTCTTTAGATTGCAAGTAGATTGATTCTTCCTTGCTGTCACAATTGTGTTGTCTCCAGCATGCTGCTTCTTATATATACCTGGTCAAGTCTAGCTGCTTTTCCCATTTTTGTTCCTTTTGGGCCACTTCTACTCCTTTTGTATAGGGGAATGGAGAGGCATATGGTGAGTACAGGAAGAATATAACAGAACTAACCAGTGCAGAGCTATGAGAGCAACTCTTCTGATGTTAGTGTTTTCTGATTTTGCAGATGAGAAAACAGGCTTAGAGAGATTGTGACTTCCCTAATGAGGTTCACATACTTAATAAAACTATAGAGATTAGACTTGATACAAAGCTTCTGATTATGCTGGCTCTCATTCTTGGATAAATGTGCATTTTTTCCCCGTCTCTTGCTTACTTCTGGTCAAAGATAGTGCTTCTTAGACTTTGCTCCAGTCCAGAGGATCTCCTCAACCATTTACTTCTTCATTTATTATCAATTGTTATTGCACAACAAACAATGTCCAAAAGTAATTCTCTAAACCTTTCACATTTTTCTTTGTAAGGTAAGAGAAGAAGTCTCAGGAGAATAGGTTGGGTTAGAGCTAAAGTATTTTAGTAAAGATTTGGGAAAGGAAGTAGAGGAAGAGATTGAAAGAATAGAGAACAAAGTGTTAAATATAGAGGTAGGATTCGAATTAGGTAGGCAGCTACTACAGGAAGAATATTTCTAAATATAACAATTCATAAATTGCATGTATTTTAAGGCCTAAAAAATCCACTGGTAGGACTCATTGGTATTTATTTTGTGTTGAGTCAGGTTGCTTGTGTTAACCAGGATGGCTCAAAGCCTTTCTTTAGAAGGCCATATAACATACAGGTTCTACAATTTATAAATTATGTTTTTTGTTTCTTTTATCTTCCTAAAAATTCACCCTTTCTTATTATTATGTATTATGCCTTTTAGGTATTATAAGTTCATATTCTTCTGCCTTCTGAATCTGTTAAAAAATTATACTTGAGAGAGCTGCAATCTTCAAACTTTTCCTAGGGTCAACAGGAATTATTCAACCTGAGGCTTCCTCTAATTATCTTTCCTTCAAATATCCCTTTATCTAAAAGGGAGTGGTTATACTTGGAAACAATAGATCTTAACTCTGTTGTTTTTATACATGCTGAGTTAGCTGCCCAGTGGTTTCTTTCCAAGCCTTAAAGTCACACGTAGTCAATCTGTTTTTCTTTTTTACCCCTTCTTCTCTGCTGGCTGTACCTGCATATGATATTTCAAGAAAAATGCTAATGTAAATGAATTACTTTAGAGCAGGCCTGCACAACTTGTGGCCCGTGGGCTGCCCAAAATCCTTTGGCATGCTGTTAGTGGTCCTTGGGTTGCAGGTTGTGCAGGCCTGCCTTAGAGCTTTAACTACCAAACAAGAGGTCCAGATTTCTGCATTGCTAATTTTAGGGATTCTTCAGCTAGAATTTCACTTAATTTTTGCCTTAAAGTTTTCTGCAAAATTTTTATGATTGGTTTACTTAATTTTTAACCCAGTGAGTAAAAGGAATAAGAGTATTATATTAAGGAATGGCACTCAGGTACAAATAGAAATGTTAGAGTACATATGGAGTGATCATTTATTCCAGCTTCCTTTCCTTTGCTATCCTTGATCTCCTTGATATATCTGTATCCATATCTACATCTATATCTACCCCTACACCTACATTTACATTTACCTAAGAATTGTATTACTGGGTCAAATGGTATATACAGTTTAGTGATTTGAAAAAATATAATTCCAAATTGTTTTCTAAACTATATGGACCATTGATGGTCCCATCAGTAGTATGTTTGTATGTCTGTCCTCCACCAGCCTGTAATTGCCATTTTCTTCTTTTCTCATCTTTTGCCAATCTAAAGGCTGTGAGGTGGAACTTCAAAGTTATTTTAATTTGCATTTCTCTTGTTATTAGTGATTTGGAGCATCTTTTTCATATGGTTGTTGATAACTTGTCAGCCAGTAAATAAATATTTATTAAGTACCTACTATGTGCCAGGTACTGTGTTAAAGCTAAGGAGGCTAAAAAAATGAAGAAAAGACAGACCCTGCCCTCAAGGAACCCACAATATGATGAGGAAGACAGTAAGAAAACAAATATGTCCAAACAGGATATATATACAAGATAAATAGGAAGTAATTTAAAGAAGGAAGGCAATAGAATTTAGAGGAGTTAGGAAAGCCTCTGTGCAAGTAGGAAGAAGATGGGACTTTGATGTGGACTTAACAGAAGCCAGGGACTTCACTCGGTGAAGATGAGCCGGGAGAGCATTGCAGGCATGGGGGACATCCAGAGGAAATGCATGGAGCCAAGAGATGAAGTGTCGTTCATGGAACAGTAAGAAAGCCAGGGTCACTAGATGGAAAGAGTATCTAGTGGGAAATGAGGCATAAGAAGACTGGAAAGGTAGGAGGAGGCAAAGTTCTGAAGGACTTTGAATGCCAAACAGAGGGTTTTGTATCTGATCCTGTAGATGATAGGGAGCCACTAGAGTTTAGTGAGTAGGAGGGTTAACGTGGCTGGACCTGTGCTTCAGGACAGTCATTTTGGTGGCTTAATGAGTAGATTGGAGTGGAAAGAGACTTGGGTTTCATCAGTTGAGAATTGGCTTTTGTTGCTAAGTCTAATGACTTTTTCTTCATCCTCATCTTTAATTGAAGCCTTTGAAACTGTCTTTCACACCTCCTCTCTTATGTACAGGATGGATTGGAGAAGAAAGGATTGGATGAAGGAAGGCCAATATTGGTTGAGTCTGTTGTAGTAGACCTGATTAGGAGTGATGAGAGCTTGACCTATGGTAGCCACTGTGAGTAGAGAGAAGAGGATGTGTGAGAGATTTTGGGGAGATAGAAATGACAAGACTTGGCCATTGATTGGATAAAAAGCATGAGGGAAAGTGAAGAATCTTGACTTCAGGAATGGACTTCAGACCTGGGTGACTGAAAGAAGGTGATGTCCTTGACACAAATAGGTAAGTTAGGAGAAAGGGGTGGGTTTAGGGGGAAAGAGTTAAATCTGGACATAAGAGAGTTTGAGATGCCATGAGAAAGCCAGATGATGCTATTAGGCAGCTGGAGATGGAAGCTCAAGAGAGAGGTAAGGTTTGGATATATGTAGAATTGGGTATCAGCTGCCTAGAGATGATAATTAAGCATGGGAGCAGAAGAGATCAAGAGAGTGTACAGAGAGAAGAGGAAAGGGTACAGGACGGTCTTGGATTAATCTTGTGGATGATGATCTACATAGGACTGGTTAGACAGGAGAAGAACCCCTGTGGAGCACTATCAAGAAAATCCAAAAGGTGGGGCAAAGACCTCATATGTAGTTTCCATAATTCCTAGTTAAACCCATTTTGACCGTGGACAATGTGTTATTAAAAAGTTCCTGAATATGGTATTTGGTTTAACTACTAGATTAATCTACCCCATTAGTGAAATGGGTTAAGACTAATATTTTCTTACAATCCAATAGAAAACACTAGAGATACACATGATACTCTGTATTCTGCCTTGTATATGGTTATTTTCTTAGCTTGTTTTATCCCTTTTGCTGGATTAGGATGTCTGAACCTTGTTTGTGCCATGGACTCCTTTGGCAGTCTCATGAAGCTTAGGGACCCTTTCTTAAAATAATTTTTTAAGTGCATAAAATGAAATACATAGAATTACAAAGGACACAAATTAAAATACAGTTATCATAATTAAAAAAAAAACCAAAATCCCGGATCCCAGATCAAGAACATTTGTACTAGATAGAAGTTCTTTGAAGGTAAGAATTCTGTCTTCTACTTTCTATCTCCTACATTATTTGGAACAGTGCCTTGAACATAGTAAGTGCTTATTAAGTGTTTGACTGAATGAAACCACCAAGAAACTCTTTTCTCTCTTGCCTTGAAACCTCAATAACGATAGCTCCTTGAAAATAATGAGATGGCACTTTTGTCTTTTTCTGCTTTTTTTCCTCTGCCCTTTTGGAAAAGTAGAGAAAAGCTCTTGACAAAAATGGGGGGAGTGTTTGAGGGTCAAAAAACAAACAAACCAAAAACAAAACTCTTGAGCATTTTGCTATCACTTTCTCAGAGCCAAAGTGACAGTCTCCCAGGTAGGGGATTGTTTCCTGTTGCCCCTCAACCCATATACAAGATATTGTCTTCTAAGTCCCAGGAGGGTAGTGGTAGTTTCCCACATGCTGCTGGGCCCCAGCACTTTTTCAGGAGACTTTTGTTTATGGAGCCCATAATGCAGTGGTATTTCACAGCAGAGTCAGAAATGAGAAATCCAAAGCGGCATGGTCTGAGAATAGTGGCAATAATTTTTCTGGGTTTAAATAGGCTAGGAATTACTGAGTTTGGGGGTTAACTAACGGATGAAAATAAGTAGGCCTAGGAATATTATTTTGCTCTAGGTTCAGAAATGGCTGGAAAGTCGTGTACATCATGGTAGATGTCTCCGTTCCATTTGCCGTACCTTATTGGCCAGTTTAGCTGCCAGTGGCTAGTAGGTGATTGCTTTGTAACCCTTTGTGTCTTGGTGTATTGTTTGTAGGTTTTAGAGAGTTTGGAGAAGTTTTTCTTCTTTCTTGTATTTGAGGTTATAGTACTTGTACCTGCTGTTGGAGGGATGACAAGTGCAAAAATGCTGTGATCTCAGATCATGACTAATATTTCAATTGGTAGTGAAAAATGTTCCTGAATCAAAATACTAATTTTTTTTCTTTTCTGTCTGAAACAAACTTTCTTGTCAAATATGTTTGATTGTGATAGAGCATTTTAAATGAAAACTTTTATCATATGTTGTCATATTCCTATCATAGGATCACAGATGTAGAGTTGTTTTTTTTTTAAATCAATAGAGAAACTTAAGCCCTTAGAGATTTAATTAATTGATTAATACCTTTGTAGTTGTGACTTGGGTTGATTTGTCTTTATTTGGCCTGCCTCCTGACTTTGACCAGCTGGTAATACTAAAATAGACCCTATGTTCTAACTTTTATTTGACTTGGTGTCTTTTGACCATCTACCTCTCCTTAAATATTTTCCATCCTGTTAGTCATTGCATATATTAAGGGTTCCAAATGTGAAGCCAAAATATTATATCTCTTGAAAATGGGGGTCAAGCTTTTTTAGTTCAGTGCTTTAATTAGGCTTTTAAACTTAGAGCAGGTTGTTAGACAGAGACTTGGAGTATATTATAACTGCTTCTGGTTAGGTGAGAGGCAATTTTTTAAATGATCACTTTTTCTTACATTAAAGTAATTGGGTTTGTCATAATCAGGAATGACGCATTTTTAAAATTTCCCTTTTGCATTTCTTCTGTGGTAGGTAACATGACCTTGGCTTTATTGATAGTATTAGCAAATTGTCTACTTACTGTATATTCAAGTTGCTTTTCTAATCCAAATCTGTATTAAGGGAGTCTTGTAAACCACTCCCCTGGGGTGGGGATGTGAGCCTGGAGGAATCAAACTGAGAATTAAGAGGTGGGTGGAGTAGGCAGCTAGACTAGGGAAAGATATCAGCTCTTCATTGATTCTGTATCACTTCTCTCTACTCTGCCAATTACCAAAAACTAGGGGAATTCCAGAAAGAGAAACTTAACAGGGATGTCAACCCAGGGCATGATTTGAATGAGAAAAACTCTAGTCAGAGCCATGATAGGGCACTGAGGACAAAGCTTGAAATTGCACCTCAGGTGTTGCTGTAACACTTCACTGTAACATGTGTATTACTATAACACTATTACAAAATACATGCAAAGCAGATCTTTCTTAAAATACAAATATGTGCTTACAAAAATAAAAATGTAAGTGTCGTTTGTGCCCTGCATGTTGCCATCTAGGCAGCTGGCTGTCCCTAGACCAGGCATTGGGGAAATCCTGACTGTGGGAGCATATGGTAAAAAGGGGGGTGGCATTTGCCAGTAGTGCACTGAAGATCTGAAGTCCAGGGAATAGCAGATTAAAAGGAATCTTTCTCACCCAAGAGGAAAACTAGCGGGCTTCTGGACATGGAGCTGAAGTTGGGGAAATAGCCTCACTTACCTGAATCTAGAAAGCTAGAGTTTGATGTAGTGTCTTGCCCAAGCAGGATGGAGCTAGCCCAATTAGAAGGCAAGATCTAGAAGAAACATTTTGTTCAGTCTTGTAAGAGAAGGATAACTAAGAAAGATTAAGGCCTTTTTTCTCTTTATCAGGATTCTCAGCACTTACATATACTTGTAAACTTTCCCCTCTAAACTTTTATTTTCCTGTAGTACTTAGTAACCAAACCTTTAAAAGTATTAGAAGATGAGTTGTAGCCTTACTTTTGCCCCCACCACCCCCAACAGATTAGGAAAGAAAGGGAAAGTTTGTTTCCTCTCTGGTTATCTTATTCTAGTAGTAAGGACTCAAGGTCAAGCAAGAAGTGGCCAGGACAGGTGGACTGGGGAAGGGACAAACCAGCAAGTCAAAATCAAGACCTTGTGCTATCTGTGAGAGAAAAAAAGTGCTCTTGTGGTGCTGTGTTGTGTTTTGAAAAAAATTTTTGATAGTCTTCATTTCAGTGGTAGCTGGTTAGTGCAGTGGAATGAGTGAAATTTTCAGTCACTGGATCCAGAGTCTGAATCCTGGCTCTGCTGATTAATAGGTGTATGGCCTGGGACAGGTCGTTTTAACCTGTCTGGGACTCAATTTCCTCCCCTATAAAATGAGAGAATTGTACTGGGTAACTTTGAAAGGTCACTTGCAACTTTAGATCTATGAACTTACCACCACAGTTGTTTGGCCTCTGCAGATATCTGGTAAAACAGGACATCCAGAAGCCACCAAAGTCTTCACAAGCATCCAAATGAGAACTACAAAAAAGAAGACTCATTTTGCCTGGAGCTTTTAAGAGTGCCAACTAGCCTTAATGGTCTTTAGTAGTGATACTTTATGTGACCACAAAATGATTAGATTTGGCTATCAGAATGTCCTGTGGTAGTTTCCACTTAGAAGCAAAAATTAAAGTATAATTTAGAAAGAGTTGAAGTTGAAAAGGAAAAGAAAGAGCATGTTTCGAGTGGTACTGAAAGGATTTGATAAAGGCTCCGAAGGAGGAGGCTAGGAACAAATCTGAAAGTTACCCTTTGCTTCAGTAAGGGAAAGGTGGGAGGGACATAGCTACAGTCACTTGTCACCTTTGGAAGTGTGTGTGTGTAACATTCTTCAGAAACAGGAGAAAAGTAAAAAATGCCAATGGTTGGTACGTATGGAACATTGGGTGTTAGGTTTCTTGGACCACCAAAAACTAATCTTTTCTGGCTAAAGTGGGCATGGACATTCTTGGCACCAAATTTATTAACACCTGTATTTTCTCACTAAGCCACATCACTGACTTGGAACACTTGGGCTTCGAGTCCAAAGGACTTGTACTGTGCTTTGAGGGCATAATTGCAACACAAAACTTGAGTTTTAAAGGCCAACAATGAAAATATGCAACAACTATATGAGGAGCTCTTTATAGCGGTTACATGAACAAGACCTGTGAAGTGGGGTACCAGCTGCCCCCCAAACTTGTGCACATTGTGCCTCTCATTTATTTTTCTCTACTGTGAAGAGCTACAAATGTTAAATGTGAAAATCATGGGAATGCCTGGAGTTGCGAAGGTTAAACTGGTGAATGTTGAGGATTAACTGTATATGCCCTGCGGTTTGGAAAAAGAGGGTCTTTTCACTGAAGTTTTTATAGGTGTGAACCTATGGCCAGAGACGATATAAGCCAATATGGATCATGAACAAATTCATGAACAAATGGGTCTGTGCAAATTTTAAAAAATGAATTTCTGACTATACAACTGTAATTCCAATAAGAAAGAAAAGGAGACATCTAAAGAAACAGACCTCTAAAATTCAATTCAACAAAAATTAAGTGCCTAAAACAGTCCCTGCCTTTAAGGATCTTGGCGGGAGTGGGAGAGGTGAGAGAGGGGTGCAATTATGGGAGGATATTATGTGAACAAATAAATACGAAATATAGACCAAGTACTTTCAAAAGGGAGAATACTATTAACTTGAGAGAATCAGGAAAAGCCTCACGTAGGAGATAGCACATGAATTGGAAGGAAACTAGGAATTATGTGAGGCAGAGGTGAGGGAGTACCTTCTGCATTTAGTGGATGGGGGAGGTGAGGCAAATACTTTAGTATAGGCCTGGCAGAAATGGGAACATTGTGTGTGGGGATTAATAGGCCAATTTGGAACAGAAAGTATGGGAACACTTAAAGTAATTGGGGGCCAGATTGTAGAAACATATTGAAGTCAGGCTGAGGATTTTGTTGGGGTTTCCCCCCTGTAGACTTTATGGAGCTGCTGAAGATTTTTAATTAGGGGGTGATGTGGTCATATCTGTGTTTAAAGAATATCAGTTTGGTAGCAAGAAATGATTGAATAGGAAAGAGATAGGAGACAAGGGAGACCAGTTAGGAGGCAGTTATAATAGTAGTTCATACAAGGGGTGATGAGGGCATGAACCAGGGTACAGACTTTGTGAGGGGGTTGAAGGGATAGGATTTGAAAGATGTTATAGAGAGAAAATTGACAAGACTTGGCAGCTGATTGGATATTGGAATTGAGCAAGAGGAAAGCATCAACTCCAAGACTGTGAAACTGGATGCTATGGTGGTATTATCAACAGAAACAGGGAAATGTTGAGAAAGGGATAGGTTTTATGGGAAATAAAATGACTTTCATATTGGGCATGTTGAGTTTGAGGTGTCTAGCAGACTAGAGTTCAGGAAAGAGTTAAAATTAAATCTGGACTTTTTTTAAGGTGATTTCATTAGTGTAGGAAACCCATTCTCCCAAGGCAGATCTGTAATTACAGTAGCAGCTCTGTAATTCAGTTTTAGATAATTGCCTGAGGTCACATGACTTATTCAGCATCATACAACCAAGCCATTTTGTATCAGAGGCAGTTCTGGAGCCCAGGTCTTCCACAGTTATGTTCTATATACCAGTCCACCTCTACACAAAAGGCTGGATATATGGATACAATACACAGAAAGAACAAAACCACAAACCTATGAGACTAATGTTTGGAAAGGTTAATGAGCTGAGGCTTGGAAAAATTCTAAGAACAACAAAAAAGGTTTTCTTTTTTGAGCTGTGTTCAAAATAAAGATCTTACTATTCAAACTAGAAAGGAAGCAACAACAAGCATTCTACAAAGGGAGTACAATAAAACTGAAGATAAATGAGGAAAGAAGAGCATCTATCTGCATTGTTGAAGGGAACTCTCAAACTGATGAGATTTCTGATCCGTCTGAGCTTTGTAGACTTCAAAGAGTTCTGATGCATTTGATTTCATTTGTTCCTCATGACAGCTTTGTGAATTAGGCAGAACAGATAATAACTTTATTTTCCAGATGATAGAATCACAAATCTCATTTTATTCACTTTCCATCTCTTCCCATCCTATTTTAGAGTTGAGGAAATTGGGGCTCAGTTAAAGGAATTTGGCTCAAGGTAACAAGGCTAGTTAGATGGAAGCTGGAATTAGTACCCATTTTTTGAGAACTCTTAGTATGATGCCTATCTGCATTCTGTTTCCTGTTTCTAACTCAGAGCCAAAAATAGGTTAACCAAGAAAGAGCAAATTGTTTTTTGCACATGGTGCAAACCGACTAGATGGTTAAAGTAGAAGAATTCCATATTGTGTAGAAGTTGCAGATGACACAGAATTAGTTATAGATTATTTCTTTGGAATTAATCAGGCTAAAATTAAGATGATGAAATTGATACTGCAATTCTTCAGCAGATTTTTAAAAAAAATTCATTTGCATTGTTATTGCTTCTACTATCCCACATTGCAACCCATTTGTGCCTTCTAATCTTGTGCAATTCTTATCTGTGTCTTAGCATGACTCATGTATAGATGATTTGCCTAATGTGCTAGAAGCCTTGGTCTGGTTCTAAAATTTTAGAGGTAACAGCCAACTCTCGCACTTTCCATCTGTAATCACATCTTGCTCTCTTTATGAGACTGGCTCACTTCCTTTTCATATATGTTTTTGACAGTGTCTTTTATACTCCTCTTGTGTAAATAAATATTTGCAAGAGGGTGCAACCTATTCATGCCCACTATTCACCATTCCCAATGCCTTTTGGTTCATCAGCACTTTTGAGTCTTCTGAAATCAGGGTGGTAATTTTTAGATTTTTATAGTTATTCTCTAAGTATAGTTAATAGGTAATTCTCTAAGTGTAGTTAAATTGTAATAGTCAAGAGAATGGTGCCAAGCCCCAGTTATTTTTCAGCTTTATTCATCTTTTCATGCATTACAAAATTCCTAACAAAGTCCCAAAACCACCACAAAAATTTACATAAGATCTAGAGATTTGGAGGAGCAAACTGTAGGTGAGTGTATGATTCCCCCCCCTCTTTTTTTTGGGAGGGGGGAATCACAGTCTTTTTCATTTGTGGATTCTCCACAGAGAAACTCCTGGAAGGTGAAACTGATTTCTAATGAACTGATCCTTTTTTATTTTGTTTTGTAAAATTTTAATCTTATTTTATTGATATCTTGCTTTTTATAGCACTTTCATTTCCATATATGTCTTTCCCTTTCCCCTACGCAGTGAACATTCCTTGGCAACAAAGAATAAAAAAGAAAGAGGGCAAAAAGCAGTTCAGCAAAACCAAAGAACTGTCAGTGGGGTCTGACAATGCTACATGCATGCCACGCTTGTCATCTCTGCAGAGAAGAGAGGGGTGTCCATTTTTTCATCTCTTAATTGAGGTAGATTCGTCATTATGGTTACACAGGATTCAGGTTTTTTTTTTTTCTTTTCATTGCTGTAATCATGTCAGTTATTTTCCTGGTTCTGCTTACTTTTTTGTATGAGTTAGTTCATTTAAGTCTTCTAGTGTTTCTCTGAATCCTTTATATTCATTGATTTTTAACAAAGCAATAATATTCCATTACAATCACATTCGCTTTCCGTTATTTAATTATTTCCCAGTAGGTGGGCATCTACTTTATTTCTGATTCTTCTGTACTACAAGTGCTACTCCGAATATTTTGGTGTACATACTAACTAACTAACACTTCAAAAAACTCTAAAGGTCTTTACGGTGATCCACATTCATGATCTTCCATCTTTACAAAGAAATCGGGGGAGATATTTTTCTTAATGCTCTTCTTTGGGTTCTTTTCCTTTATATTGTTTTAATAGTATAAATTGTTTTCCTGGTTCTGCTTACTTCCCTTTGTATCAATTCATTTAAGACTTCCAATGATTCATGATATCCATTGTTTCTTATAGGATAGTAATATTCCATTACGTTCATATACCATAGTTTCTTTAGCTATTCCCCATTGAATGGGCAATTCCTTTGTTTCCAGTACTTTGTTACTACAAAAAGTACTTCTATAAATATTTTGATGTATATAAGGCCTTTATTTTTATCATTGATATCCTTAGGGTGGTATATATTTAATAATGGAACCTCTGGGTAAAAAGGTGTGAATATTTTAGCTACCATCTCAAATAATTCCAAATTATTTTCTGAAATGATTGGACCAATATATAGCTCCATATGGCACAACATTTTATATTTAGGACAGGTGTCCATTTTGTTCTTATGGTCATACATGGTATAAGATGTTGGTTTAAACTTAATTTCTGCCAAATGCTAATATCAGTTCCTGTCAGACAGGAAGGTTTTGAGTTCAGTTGTGTCTAATTCTTGCTTATCTAGTTTGTTCCATTGAACTATATTTTTATCTTTTAACTATAGTACCAAATAGTTTTTATGAATACTGTTTTACATATAATTTGATGTCTGGAAGTATTACTTCCTCCTTCATTCCCCCCTTCACTTCACCTTATTTCCCTTGAAATTCTAGACATTCTGTTCCTCCAGATGAATTTTGTTATTTTTGTCTCAATCATTAAAGTGACCCCTTTGTAGTTTGATAGATATAGTACTAAATTTGTAAATTAATTGGTATCATTTTCATTGCATTGATACAATCTAGACAAGTAAGCTAATATCCTTCTGTTTCTTTATTTCTTTAAATAATTTTTATAATTATATTCACATGAGTTTTGAGTTTCAGGATAGATTAACTCCCCTGATAGTTGTGCATTTTACATGTATTTCCCTTTCTATTATTTCCTCTTGGATTTTGTTGCTGTCATATCATGGTGATTTTTGTGGATTTATTTTTATATCTGGTTACTTTATTGAAGGTACCAATTTTCTCAGTTATTTCATTTACTGAATCTCTGATGTCTTGTCATCAGCAAATAGCAATAATCTCCTTACCAATATTTGTGCCTTTAGTTTCTTTTTCTGTTATTGCTAATACTGGCATTTCGAGAACAATGTCAAATGATGAGAGACAGCATTCTTGCTTTACTACTGTATTGATTGAAGCAACTTCTAGATTTTTTGTTTTTGTTTTAGAAATGTACTTTTTTGTCGTATTAAGAAAAAGTCCTTCTTTGCCTGTGATTTTTAGGGTTTTCAGCACAAATGAGCATTGTAATTGAATATGCTGTATTTGAAGTGTTGTTGTTTGTCCTTCCTGCTTGAAGAGGGCCAAAATGACATTATGATGTCGGGGTCAGTGTAGTATTCGATTTTGTATTTGTATTTGAAGTGTTGTATTGAGAGACGCAGGACTTGGATTTCAAATCCCAGCTCTGCAGTTCACTGTGTGACCTTGGGCAAATCACTTACCCCGCCTTGGCTTCAGTTTTCTCATGTGTAAGATGAGGGGATTGGACTAAATGGCCTCTTAGGTCCCTGTCAGCTAGCTCTACATTTCTACATTTCTGATCCTGTGGCATAATAATATTGTTAGATTTTAATAAACACACATATAATTAGATTGAAGGATCCTTGCATTCCCTCATATAAATCTACCCTGGTCGTGGTGTATAATTTTTTGAATTATATTACTGTAATCTTTTTGCTAGGATTTCATTTTAAATGATTGAATTGATTAGTGATAACTCTTTTGTGGTTCTTTATTTTTTCATGTTTTAGTTATTAAAGCAACATTTGTCACATAAAAGTTATTTCTTAGTGTTTTCTCAGTTTAAAAAAATAATGGCATAGATTGAATTTATTTTTTAAAATATTTAATAGAATTTATCCACACTTGTAACTTGACCTGGAGTTTTAAAAAATCTTTTTGAAAGCAAACTTTTATAGTTTATATGGTAGCATTCCATTTGAAATATCAAAAATAGGCAAAGCAACGAAAACATTTGAATCCTTTTAATGTTCATAATAATTGGATTAGGCTACAACTAAAGGATTTTATCCTAGTGAAAAGGAGGCTTGGAACTCTTTGGAAAACTCTCTAAAAAACTATCCTTTGTAAACATAAAAAAATAAGGAACTGCTGTATGCAAGGTATTTGGAGAGAATATGTTTATAGTCCTTGCCATTGTGGAGCCTAAAGACTAGTAGGATGTTGATAAACTGGAGAACATCTAAGGGATGCATGCCAGGGTAGTAAAGACCTTCAGGATCATAGCAACCTAGATATGGTGTTAGAAGAGACTTTGGAATTTACCTAGGCCAATTTCCTCACTTCCATTTGAAGAAGTTTTGGCCCCAGTAGGGCAAGTGAATTGTCTAAGTATTTGACAGAGAAGCAACTTTGAGTCCAGGCCTTCTACCTCCAAATCCAGCTCTCTTCCCCCGCTGTTATGCTTCCCCATCGGAGGATTTGAAAGATCTGAGAATGTTTAGCCTAATGAAGGGAAGACTTAAGGAGCCATGATAGTTGTCAGTAAACATTTACTTAGCACCTATTATGTGTCTTTTAAGTTTTTGAAGTGTTATTATGAGGAAGAGAAATTAGAATTTTTCTGCTTGGCCTCAGAAAGTAGGTAGAAGTTGTTGCGAGAGAAGTTTCTACATTATAGAAAGAAAAAAAATTCCAAATAATTAAAGTTGTTTAAAAGTGGAATGGACTGCCCCAGGAGGTAGAAGGTTTTCTTCACTAGAAGTTTTAGAGCAGAGGTTGGATGGCTCCTTACTGGTGGGCTATGGTAGAGAAAGTTCCTTCCATCTCTCAATTCTTTGAATCCAGGACTCCCTCCACATTTCCACCCTGAGGTATATGAGGTTCTTTCATTTTGTTTGAACATATGGATTTTGTTATTTGGACAAATTCTGAGCAATAAGATTGTTTTACTTATGCGTGCTTACTTTATTTTCTCTAGGGACAGAATGGTTTCAATTCCAGAATACTATGAAGGAAAGAATGTCCTACTCACAGGTGCCACTGGCTTCCTGGGGAAGGTGCTTCTCGAAAAGTTACTTCGGTCGTGTCCTAAGGTGAATTCAGTGTACTTATTAGTGAGGCAGAAAGCTGGCCAGACCCCACAGGAGCGAGTGGAGGAGGCGATCAGTGGCAAGGTAAGTACAGAAAATGATCAGCAGAAAATATGTATGACACCATATATAGCCCCTAAAATGTTTCTTTGTGTATTGAAGAAAGAGCTTGATGCAACTTGCCAGAACCCTTGAAATCTTTTAGTATGCAATATGGTTTGGGATATCACTAAAATAATTGAAAATGTGCCGAGAAGTAGAAAAATTATTAATCACTATTGTGAGTACTTTTTGTAAAGTTAGAGAGTAAATTTTGTTTGGGAAAGATGCCAACTTCTAAGCACTGAAGATAATTTGAAAAAAAATAGTGTTAAAGCGCTTTTTAAAATAGGGAGTACAAGTATTTTGAAGAATAGTAAAACATTATAGTTTGTCTTAACATTGTCAGTTACTGTATATTCCCTTTCTTTGGAAGTATGTTCCACTTCTTTTTTATAATGGTCATTGATAGCAATTCCATGTGTTGTCAGTTACTCTTCAGAAGTGTGCAGTAACTTTAATTTTCAAACTGTCAGGTGTCTGCCATCTCAACCCTGGGGAGCATTGAGGAACTAGGAAGTACAAAAAAAAATTAAGCTACTATGAGCAGTAGTGAAAATATTCAAGAAATCCCACAGGGATACCGAAGACATAAAATGATGGATTAGTTGACAAATCTGAAGAAATTTGTTATCATTGGTGAGAGGTGTTAAACTAAGTCTCACTAGTTCCTAAACTGAGAAGAAGTCTCGGAAAGAAAAGAGATAGGAGACAAAAAAAAAAACAAAAAACAAACCACAAAAGAAATAAAAAGACAGAGGAAGAGAAATGGAAAACAACAGAACTGGCAAGATTGAATTTAGTGGGGAGGGTAAGTGGTGGTGAATATAGGGTGGACAAACAAAGCCACTGACAGTGGTAAGGAGGGATAGCAGAAAACAGTCATGTTGCAGAAGATAAACATTGGTAGAACAATAGTATGGGGTCACTGATGTAGTTTGTAATGATGGTGCTTTTAGTAAGAAAAAAAATTTATGATTCCTATACTCTATTTGCCAAGATTTTTTTTTATTTATTTTTTATTTTTTTGGCAATTGGGGTTAAGTGACTTGCCCAGAGTCACACAGCTAGTAAGTGTCAAGTGTTTGGTCTGAGGCTGGATTTGAACTCAGGTCCTCTTCAAGGCCGGTGTTCTATCTACTATGCCACCTAGTTGGCCCTGCTAAGATATTTTTGAAGAATTTTAGGTTAAAAAAAAGTTTCAGCACTAATGTATTAAGTTTCAATTATGTGGAAAAAAATCTCTATATCCAGAGCACTTGTATCCCTAGGGATGATTGAATTTAAAGTGTTCTAATTCTTTTAGGCACATTGGGGGCCATTCTTTATAGTGCCATAGAGAAATGAAAGATGTAAGATTCTCTTACCCCATCCCCTCATACTTTTGCTGTTTAGCGTTGTCTTCATGTACATAGTTTTAGTAATAGTGTATGTTTATCTTTTGGTTGTGCTTGATTCACTATACATAACTTCATTAAATAGGAAGTATTTTGAAACAAAAAATGCTTATCCCTCTTTTAATTAGACCCACTACCATCTGAAATGTGAAATAACATTGGACTCATTTTTTAAAATTACCATTTGGTTGATGAGAAGAAAAGATTTCAGATAAATGTTTGTCTTCATTATCATGTAATTTTAAAAGATGCTTCTTAACCTCAATTCCCAGATTTAAAAATCAACTTATATAATACATTTTCAAAGTTTTGATATTGATTAACGTTTTAGTCAGTCCTGTAATTTACAAAAGTTACTGTAGCCTTTGAGTTTACATATTACTCTTCCTCCTTTAAACGTGTTCTTTAAAAATTATGACCTATTTCATAAGGTTGCTGGAAAGGATACTTTGAGGAAAGTATTTTGTATGCTATGTAAATGTGAACTTTTATTATTATTTTTTTAATCTTAAGGTCTCCAGAGTACTGCCTGTATAATCATACCAGTTTCTTTAGATGTCTTTCTCCTTTCTTCCTTGTTGGTTTTTTCCATATAATATGGTCTGTTAAACTTTTAGAGATTCATAAATGTTTCGAGTTAGTTCCAAGTTGCTAGTTTCACAGAATATATTTTCATGTTATACTCTAACATGCTTATGTCTAGTGTTTCTTTTCTTGGCTTTTATGAATTCTAGGATGGCATGGTCATTTTTTCCTAAGATTCCCATTGCTTCCATGTCCTCAGCTGCTTCTTTCTTGGTGAGAATTAAATTCAGAGTAGAGCTTCTTTGTTCTTGCTGAGAGAGAATAAATTCTTCACTTGCTAACAATTGTATTAGGTGCTCTGCTTAAATGTCCAAGTACCTTGAAGTCCTCTTTCATTACCAAAGATTAACTTCTTGGCTAGTTAATACAAAGAAAGATTTGTCCATGTCTTTCGTTTGAATTTGTTATATACTAACATTGTAATGTTACTTTATTTCCTTTTATTATACTTCCCAGATGATCTCTATCATACATAGAACCCTAGATTAGTTCTCCACTTAATAGCACAGGAGCTCCTTGAAAAAAGACTATCTTTTTTGTTTTTTAAATCATGAGTATCTTGGACATTGTAGGTGCTTAGGAAATGATTGTCATATGAATTACAAGGTGTCAAAATACCTGGGTCTAACTCTTGCATTCACTGTAAATTACAAATTTACATTATTTCTCTGGATCTTAGTTTTCTTATGGGCAAAATAAGAGAGTTCAAGTAGATCCCTTTCCCCCCTCAAATTCTGTAATTCTATTTCTCTTTTGAGATTTGAGTGCCTCAAGTGTAGGAACTGGGCAATCTTGTACTAACCATGGCTAGACTGTTAAATAGTTCTGTGACCTTGGGCACGTTAATTAATGCCTCTATATCAGTTTTCCCCATCAGTAGGGTAGGGGGTGGGGGTTAGGCTAGAAGATTTCTAAGGTCCCTTCCAGCTCTTCTAAATTGGGTTTTGGAGGAAGAAAATATGATATAGTTGGAGCATTGGTCACCAAAGGCTTCACAGAGGAGGTAGGAATTGATTAGATATAGAAGAGCATTTGAGTTAGGAAGGAACTAGTGTTAGAAACTAGTATCAGGGTGCTGGAGTAATAAGCTTGTTATGTTTAAAAAAAAAGATAGGAACTGGTCACTGTGAAACAGTGGTAGGTTAATGATGGGGAGTAGAAGTAATGTTGTTGAAGTAGTAAAATGTAGAGGGCGTTGAATGTTAGGAAGAAGATTTGGAACTTTATCTTTTGAACTCTGGGGAGAAATTAGAATCTTTTGAGCAAATGAGCAGACCGTATAAAGGCAGTATTTTAAGATTAGTTTGGAGGTAGCTTGCAGAATGAATTGGTGGACTGTTGGCAAAGAGACTTGGAGAAGCAATTTAGATGATCTAGTAGTCTTAGATAATTGAGGCTTAAATTATAGCTTTAAGAGGTGAGAGAGGAATGAATCAAAGATGATTTCTTAATTTGAGTTTGTGATATCAACAGGAAGAATGATTGACTGAAATAGGTGAGGTTTAATTTAAGAACTAAAGTCTCAGTCAGTAAGCATTTTATTAAGTGCTTACTCTATGCCAGGCACTGTGGAGCATTGGAGAAAAAAAAGAGGCCCAAAAACATTCTTGCCTTCAAGGAGCTCACAATCTAAAGGGGGAGACAAAAAACAAACAAATATGTAATAACGAGCTATATACAGGATAATAGAAAATAATCAAAAGAGAGGAGGCACTAGAGTTAGGTTTGGGAAAGGCTTCCTATAGAGGATGGGATTTTAGTTGGGACTTAAAGGAAGAGAGGGAAGCCAGGAGACAAAGATGAGGAGGAGAGCATTGCAAACATGGGGGACATGTCATCAGAGAAAATGCCTAGAGTCAAGAGATGGAGAGGCTTGTTTGTGAAACAGCCAGGAGACCAGTGTCACTGAATTGAAGAGTATGTGTTAGGGGGACTAAGACGAAAGAAGGCTAGAAAGGTGTGTGTTTGTTGAGGCTAAGTTAGGAATTTGTATTTGATCGTGGAAGTGATAGGAAGCCACTGGGGGTTGATTTTTTTTTTTTTGGTGGGGAGAGTGACACAATCAGACTTGAACTTTAGGAAAATTATGTTGGCAACCAAATGGAGGATGGATTGGAGTGGAGAGAGACTTAAGGCAATCCAACCTTACCAGCAGGCTATTGCAGTAGTCCATACATGAGGTAGTGAGGGCAGAGTAGTGGCAGTGTCAGAGGAAAGGAGGGAGCTTATTCAAGAGATGCTACAAAAGTGAAATTGTATATAAGCCTGGTAACAGATTGGATATGAGAGGTGAAAGACAGTGAGGAGGCAAAGATGACTTCTGGGTTGTAACACTGGGAGAATAGTGGTGCCTTTAACAGTAGGGAAAATTGGAGAGAGGATGGACTTAGGGGGAAAGAAAATGAGTTCCATTTTGGACATATTTAGTTTTACTATTCTACGACATCCAGTTTGAGATGTCTGAAAGGTAGTTGGAAACGTGAGATGGAAGGTCAGCTGAGAGGTTAGGTAAAATAGACTTGAGAGGTTATTCTAGTTCACTGTTTTCATTTTACAGATGAAGAAACCAAGGCACAAAGAGAATAAGTGATTTTCCCAGGGATGGGATGATCATGATACTCATCATTGCTACTGTGATTTAGAGAGTATAAATTTTGCTTTCATTGACTGGAAATAGAAGGGTACTAGGGGTTTGCACCTTATTATTTAGTGCCTCATTTTCAACTCACTTACTAGTAACAGAAGTAGAACTTTGTCTAAAGCTGGGAGAAAAGGAGGACAGCAAAGTAGTTAAGAAAAAGCTCTTTAATATGCAGTGTGTTCCAAAAGTCTTTGTGCAGTTTTAAACTTTAATAGAGTGATTGGCAAACTACAGTTCCAGACCTGCAGTCCAGAGCTAAGAATGGTTTTTACATTTTAAAATAAAGTTTTATTGTATTGAAAAATGTTAAAACCATTCTTAGCTCTCAAGCTACATAAAAGCAGCTAACTGGCCAGATTTAGTGCTTGGGCAGTAATTTAGTGACCCTTGCTAATAGCTTAAAACTATAGTAATACACTTTGGGGCACCTTGAATTTTGTCAGATTATTCTAGGATAGTTTGGCTTTGCTGAAAGGAGGCAGGATCATTTTAGGTCATAAACAAATAACACACAACATGTTGAGATGTTTCCCTTCCTCAGTTGTGTTAACTGCTAGATGTGCCTCATCTTAATATTTATAACCTGTTAAAATGAAGATGCAGCTTTGTTCAGCAGGTAAAAGGTTGATCTCCAGGTTTGGTACTAAATTTAGACTTTAGATTTCCTGTTTAAAATGTTACCCTTCCAACTGCTTGTACTTTTGACTTTCCTATTTTTGTTGAGGAACCTGTGCTTAGAACCCTTATGGAATTTTTGGTTTTAAGGGAGCAAGAGAGAAATAGGCATTCACCAGTATGAGCCACTTTACTTTTAATCAAATTTTAACTCTGCTCATTTTTTTGTAGCTGTCATTAAGTGGGAATACTTGGAATCTGAACATTTTTGTTGAATTGGGTTGAGTGCTGGCTGAATGGAAATAAATTCATGGAAAGAAAAAGTGTCTGCTGAATTAAATGGTTCATGCAAACTCATGTGAAAAACATTTGGGGAAGGGGTGGTGCAAGGTATTCCACAATTATACCTCATACTTTCCTACCTGCCCTCTTTCTTCATGCTGTTTTTTTTACCTGGAACATTCTCCTCTAGCACCTCTTGAAATTGTACCTTTCCTTCAAGGCCCAGCTCTAATGCTATCTCTTCTTGAAGGGAAGACAGTTAAGTAGAAAAAACGGATAAGCTTGGGGACATATATTTGAAGTAATGGTACAATATTCATTTGAGAATGTTTGACAAGCATTTGGAACTTGAAAGCCTAGAACTGATCGCAAACTGGAGCTGGAGGTATTTTTGGCTCATATGAAATGAGGAGATTAGATAGAATGATTGCCAAGGCCTCTCACGGTTCCAAATTCTCTAGATATTCACTCCTTTGTGTGGAAGTGATCATTGAATCAGTGAGAATTCATTGGATATTTGAATTTAAAGTAAGTACTTTCTGGCACATAGTAGGTGCTTAGGAGTATTGTGAAGAGAATGGATTAGACATCTTGACTGGGCCTTGAGGAGAGTGAGGGAGATAGATGAAGGGGAGCCAGTAGATATGGCAAGGATGAGGCATTCAGGTAGCAGAAAACTCAGAACTGCTGACTATCCCTAGGAAGTGGGGTGATGGGATGAAGTGTGGGAGGAATGATTTCAAATCCTGTAGTAAGTAAACATGTATTTAGTGCCTACTCTGTGTCAGGCACAGTACTCAGTTCTGGGGTTATAAAGAAAGGGAAAATACCATCCCTGCTTTTAAGTAGTTCATTATCTAATGAGAGTTGGGGGGGACAACATGCAAATACAAACAAACATGCGTACAAACAAACCTAATATAGGACAAATGGGTAATATCCAACAGAAGGGAAGCACTAGAATTAAGAAGGGATTAGAAAAGGCTTTCTGTAGAAGGTAGGGTTTTTGCTGGGACTTGAAGGAAGAAATGAGGTGGGAGAGCATTCTAGGCATGTGGGGTGTGTGTGTGTAAATTCCTAGAATCTGGAGATACCAGTATTACTTGATCAAAGTGTATATATGAGGGGTGTAAGGTATAAGAAGACTGGAAATAAGTATGTGGTGGTGGTGGGAGTGGGAGGGGGGGAAGCAGGTTTTAAAGGACTTTGAATGCCAAATGGAGGATTTTATATTTGATCCTGAAGGTGAGAGGAAACCACTGGATATTGAGTATGGGGCTGACATAGTAAGAGCACTGTTTTAGGAAGATAACTGACAGTGAGTGGTAAGGAGGAAGAATTTGTGTAACAGGTCCCTGGGTCACGTTAGCTTGGAATATAAAAGTGTTTTCCTTAAAGGTTGTGGACCTTGGTAGTGATAGGCTGGCATATCTAGTATAAATTGAAGACAGAGAGGGAGAAAGACACAGGTGGTAGATGAGTTGTTCAAAAATGGCTGGCCCAGTCTAGAGACAAAGAGTTCATTCAGTTTGTTTCCTTTTCATATTGATTAAAAAAAAATACACCAGACTATATCAGGTAGTCCCAGTGGTTTTCTGTGTTGGCGGTGTTTTTCCCCCCTTTTGATATATTTAACATTTGACTTTGAAGTCCATTTTTGAAAGTCAGTACTACTCAAATTTGCCTAATTATATCATAACATCTTTGGAGGCTCTTTCTTGGATCAGTTCTCTGCAAAAAAATTTTTAGGACACGACATTTTTAGCCCTATCTTCCTTTTTGTTCTTTTATAGCTTTTTGACAGACTGAGAGATGAAAATCCACAATTTAGACAAAAAATCATAGCAATCAGCAGTGAACTCACACAACCGAAACTGGCCCTTAGTGAAGAAAACAAAAAGATCATCTTAAATTCTACTAATATCATATTCCACTGTGCAGCCACTGTCAGATTTAATGAAAATTTAAGGTAAGTCTAGATGTTTATTTGAATTTTTAATTTTAGCAATTTCTTTTAAAACCATTTGCTAGAGACCGAAAGATAAATTTTGTTGAAATAGCCTACTTTTTTTAGTCAAAGTATGTTGAAATTATATGCTATTTGGCCGGATGCTGTGTGTGGTTTTCAATGTCCTGATGTTTTCAAACTAATTTCCTTCTTTTTTTCTTCCTTTTCTTCAGTTTAAAGATGCTGAAAAACTATCTTTTTACCAAAAAGCAGTTTTTGCCAAGATTAAAGCTTCACTTTCTATTTCAGAGGAGAAGTAAAGTGAGGGAGAAGGAAGGGAAGCTGTGGGGAAGTTGGTGGAAAAATTTAGGATTATCTTCTGTCTCTTGATAACTGTTTTCATTTTCTCTCTTGAGTAGTTGGTTTTTTATTCTTTCTGATAGCCCACTTTGTCCTCAGATTGTCAGCTTTTTGCTGTGTTCCCCCTCCCCCTTTGCAGATTATTGTTGGGGCATTTTATCTTTCTACTCCATCTCCTGTCTATGAAGACCATGGTCAATAGTCTAGGCCGCACATTTCTCACAATGACCTTTTAAAGGAGTGCCTTCTTGATTTTAATCAGAAGATTTCTTCAGGAAAAGAAACACTTGCTTTTGGCAGGGGTTTGGATTTTAAAAATACTCAATATTATTAGAAATCTAATTAGTGTAGATTTAAAAAAAAATACTTGTAATGATATCTCTACCTAAGATGGCAGGGGGAAAAATCCACCTTGTTAACATGTTGCTTAACACTTTGCCAATAAGTTTTCAGAATGACAAACTCCTAGTCTCTGTGGAGTCCCAAGTTCAACAGTCTTCCTACAACACCATGATGCATCTAAACAAAACAGATATTTCTGCACCAAGAATTTGCAGAAGATAATAAACTAGTTTCAGTCTCATGTGGTACCCTTTATTTTTAAAGGCTTGCTTGTTTTGTTTTGTTTTTGTTTTTATAAAGTCTTGTTACATTGTATGTGGTTACCACAAAGCTTCCACACAACAGAAGCAAGTCCTGGCCAGTGGCCAGTCAGAGTAGTGCCTTGATCTCTGGTCAGATTTTCTATTGTGAATTCAGTATAAAACATCTGTTTGGCATACCACTATTGCAAGAAGAAATTTAAGGACACTGGCCTTTGTGATGAAAATTCATTAGCCAGGCTTATCAGGTAATAAACAAGTTCACTCCACCCTGGATTTTTCACATATTTCTCACATTGGACATACCTTCCTTCCCAGAAGACCCCTTCCTCTGACTGACTGATTCTTCCCGGAAGAATCTCCTTTTTAAAGAAAATGTGGAGGCCAGTCTTTATTCCTTTATAAGATCCACTCTTGACTTTCTGTATAATGTTCCTGCCAGAGTATTCTGCCCTCACCCTTTTCAGCTTCCTTGGGTGTGTTTCCTTCCCCCGAGAGAACGTAAGCTTCTTGAGGCCAACACTGGCTTTCTTTCTGTTTTGTATTTATATTTATGCCTCTTTGCATAGTGCCTGGCACATAGTAAATATTTAAGAAATGCTTGTTGACTTGGTTTTCCAGTAGGTAAATTAACTTTTTCAAAGTAATCTCTCCTGGAAGGATAAAAGTAAAAGTAGAAAATGGCAAGGGAAACCCAGACATCCACCTCTGTGGAAGAAATCTCTGCTTTTGTTGCTCCTGATTCTTTTTTCCTTTCCTATTTTTTATGGTAGGGCCCTGTGTTTACAAGTCACTTAGACTCCCCCTTTGATCCCCGTAATTCCTGTAAGGTAAATTTTAAAAGTCAAATGTTACCCCCATTTTATAGATGAAGACATTGAGGTTTATGAGAGGTAAAGTGAATTGCTAAAGGTCACATAACTAGTCAGTGGCAGAGCAAGGACTCAAACCTATGTGTTCTACTCTGAATCCATTGTTCTTTTAACAGCACGCAAAGGAGGGGGAAGGACACTCTTTTCCTCTCCTTGCTGTGAAGAGTAAGGGACAACTTAGTCATTTCAGTGGAATTCTTATTTTCTGTGTGATATTCATCATTTGGGTGTCTGACCTTTCCCTCAAGGGGCAGTGGCTGTCTTGTGCTCAGCCTGAGAGCTGGGCACTGGCACACTGCCTAGTATTATGGAACATGATGAAATCTAGTGATGTCATTGAACAATAACCAGAATTTAATACAATCAGGAAATCAATCAGCAAGCATTTATTAAGAGCCTTCTCTGTGCCATACTTTGGGGTTGCAAATATAAAGGATGAACTATTTCTACTCCCAGAAAGTTTATATTCTAATAGGGGAGACAGCAAATACATGTGTAAGTACACATAGAATAAATATAAAGAAAATAAACACAAATGAATAAATACAAAATAGTCAACTGTAAGGTAGTTTAGGAAAAATGCTATATAGATATAACATGATATCATTTTGTAGAGTTAGGAAAATAGGCTTATTGGTTGTAGACGTTACAAATGAGTGGTAAATATTTTCTCATTTCCCCCTTTTCAGTGATATGCTTTTGGTATCCTCCATTCTTTTTAGATACTTCATGCATACGCTTAAATTGTGGCTCCCCCAGGGTGGACCTCCTTTGTGTATACATTATCTAGTTCATTTGTTCCTTTTATGATTATTTGCTTGAGTGCCATTTCTACTTTCTCTTGTATCACATTGGAAAATAGGATGTTAGAATCTCAATCTAATGGCCCCACTATCACTGGAAAAAATAATTTTCTATAAAGTTTTTGTAGAATCTTTTCCACTTTCCATCTGTTATTTTCCTTCCAGTTTGTTCCTTAAACAACCATTTTGTTGCAGATATAAAGTGATATGACTTTTATAACAACCAGAACTAAAGAAACTGTTACTTTTGTTAAAAATTCTCTATTCCGGTCTTATGCATACCATTTTAAATCAAACTCAGTTTAGTGAAGCTATTTATTTCCATGTCCTTGCCAGTGATGATGCTTATATATTATTTTACATAGTATATTTTTACATTTACATTTTACATATTATGATTTCACATATTGCATTTACATCCACGTTATTCTCAAATCTTTGCTGTATGAATTAATCTTTGAACATAATCCTGTTTAATACAAGCCTAGTTTTATTTCAAAATTTTTGCTTTTTGACCTAACTACTCATTTTTTCATTTTTATTTTTATAATAACTTAACAAAAACATTCACATGAAGTATAAATTATTTACATGAAATTATAGGCTCCAGATAATTTTCAATTTGTTAAAAACATGTACTAAGTTTGCAAAATTTAAAAAAAAATCCTATTTTCTTCTGTCCTTATTCTGCTTTTATGTTTCCCCCTCATCTTTTGTTTGTTATAGTTGTCATCTACATAATGTTTTGATTCTCCTTCACCACTTCATAATATCTTTTTATGTTTGTAATTGTCATTTATTATATGATAGTATGCCAGTCCATAAATATATTAGAACGTGTTCACCTCTTCCTCATTCGTTGGACATACAGGTTGTTTCCACATATCTAATTAGTTGCAAAATCTTGTAATTTCTTTCACCACAATATCCGTTGCTTAGGTCTTCCTCTCTCTACACTCACATGACCTCCACCCTAAATTACACCCTCCTTACATCTTGCCTGGACTATTGTAGTAGGCTTCTCATTGGTTTCCCTGCTGCTAGGCTTTCCTTCTCCTTAATCCATCCTTCTCATAGCTGTCAAAGTTGAAAGGCAGCATGGAGTAAGCAGATAGAGTACTGGGCTTAGAGTCAGGAAGATGAGAGTCCAAATCCTGCCTCAAGTGCTTACTAGCTGAGTGACCTTGAGCAAGTCATTTAACCTCTCTGTGCCTCAGTTTCCTCATCTGTAAAATGAATAAGTTGAACTCCATGGCTTCTAAGGTCCTTTCCATTTTTAAATATTTAATCTTCAGATTTTTCTGAAGTATTTTAGATCTGATCCTATCACCTCATCCCTATCTTATTAAATTCCGGTGGCTCCCTGATGCTGCCACAATCACATGTATAGTCCTTTGTTTTGATATTGAAAGCTCTTCATAACGCTTGTCTCTTTATGATTTTTCCAGTGTTTGGACATTCTACTTTCTTCTAAATCCTGCCCTGTGATCTAGCCACCGAGGCCTAATCGCTGTTCTTGATGCGTGATACTGTCATCTCTCATGTCTGTGCCTCTCATGCCTACTTATCCCTCTCTGCAACCTGTAATTTACATTAAGACTTAACTCAAGCACTGCTTCTCCATGAAGTCTTTTCTTGGTTCACCTAGCTGCTAGTTCTGTACCCTCTACTCTGTGTCTTTTAATAAGTTCTCATATATGTTGACTCCCCCATTAGAATGTTGCTTGTGGCTGAGGATACTTTTACTTTTTTCTTTGAATCCCTAGCACTTAGCACAGTGCCTGGCATGTAGTAAATTCTTAATAAATGCTTGTTAATTGATATATGAATATACCTACTATGAATATTTTTATACGGATTGACTAGGTATATTCTGCATTGATCAGAGTTTTGAATTCATAGGGTCATAGACTTTGAGCTGAAACAGACTCTCATTTTACAGATGAGTTATCTCTCTGAGACACAGAAAGGTTAAGCAACTTGCCCAAGGTCAAATAGAGGGTAAGAGGCAGAACTGTAACTTGAACTCAAAGCCTTTGACTTTTTTCCACTGATCCTTCTACCTTCTCAGTGTTGGTGGCCAACATGTAATCTTCTTAGAGGGAGATGTATAAGCACGGTGTAGAATAGAGGTTACAGAAATAAGCAATATTCTTTGATCCCGGAATTTTCTTACTGGGAATACAACCTGAAAGTTTGGGTTTTTATTTAAAGAGCTTTTTCTTCCAAGATGTTTATAGCTATATTTATAATTGCAAAACAAAACAAAACCAAGAACCAAATGAAATTTCCATTAGTAAGGGAATAATCATCAGCTAGGTGGTGTAATAGATAGAGTATTGGGCCTGGAGTCAGGAAGATTCATCTTCCCAAGTTCAAATCTGGCCTCAGACACTTATAACTGTGTGACCTTGGGCAAGTCACTTCACCCTATTTGCCTCAGTTTCCTCATCTGATGTAAAATGAGCTGGAGAAGGAAATGGCAAACCACTCCAGTATCTTTGCTGAGAAAATCCCAAATGGGATCACAAAGAGTTGGATATGACTGAAACGAACAATAACAACCAAAAGGGGAATGATTAAACACATTGTGCTACATTAATGTAATGTAATATTATCGTCTGATTAAGATTGACAAGTTTGAAGCATATAAGGTATATTGAAAAACCTTTATGAAATAATACAAAGAAAAAAATGAAGAACAGAGTTTATACTATGATATAAAAGAAAAATGGGTAGAATTGTCCTGATAAAAACTTAAAGAAAATGAAACATAAGTTATGAGATTTTATGGGATGAATTTATTTAATTGCAAATAGTTCAAAGTAATTTAATTGATTATTGGTTATATATTTGTTTATATATTTTTAATATGTTTTAACACACATATATGCATACACACACACACATATATATTCGCATGCATACATACACACACACATACATATTCGCATGCATACATACACACATATAGAAAATGTGGAAAAATTTTCCACGCACCTCTATTTTTAAAAATAGGATAAGGTTCTTTGGGTATCAGAGTAAATAATATAATCTTACATTTATGGCTAGGTATTTATTATGTACTTTTCTTTACAGAGATGCGGTTCAACTCAATGTGATTGCTACTCGACAGCTTATTCTCCTCGCAAAGCAGATGAAGAATCTGGAAGTGTTCATGCATGTGTCAACAGCTTATGCATACTGCAATCGAAAGCATATCGATGAAATAGTCTATCCCCCTCCTGTTGACCCCAAGAAACTAATTGATTCTCTAGAGTATGTCTTTTTATTAAACTTTATAGTTATGCAGAGGTTAAAAAAATATACATATGTGCTTTTCTTTCAAGTAATTTTAAAATCCCTTCCTTCCTCTCTCCCTCACCAAGTGTTTTGGCCACATTTAAAAAAAAAAAAACAAACCTGAGCATCTGTCTCTCAGCACCATAAGTGCTGATGTTCCTGTACTTTCCATAAATGATTCGCTGTGTGGGAGTGGCAGCATGGTAAAAAGGAAAGCGTACTGGGTTTGGAACCTGAAGATCTGTGTCTGAATCTCTGGTTTCTGCTTAATGCCTGAATGACTTTGGGCAGGTCACTTGATCCTCTCCAGGCCTTGTGTATTCATCTGTAAAAGTTGCGGTTTGTACTAGACCTTCGTTTATGCCTGGTAGTTTGCAAGTGAGGGTGGGAATGAACATGGAAAGAAATCCCTACCTACTTCACTCTTGATAACAGAGACTAAATGTTTCCTTGAAGTTGAAGATGGAGGTAGTAACAAGTAGGTGAGGCCTGTTCTTTTAATAAGTCATCATTACTTAATCCTTTCTAGTAAGTAATTAGCAGGAGAATATTTCTTATTAGTTAATTCTGACTTGGTTAGAACATTCCTGATCCCTTAGTAGTAGTGTTTATCAGTTGCTGTACACTTTTGAGAATGTGGATGCTGTGGTTTTCTTTGGCCCATCGAACTTGAGTTGGGAGTGTTAGTTTCTTTTTAAAAATTGACCTGCTGTCCCACTTCCCAAGCAGCTATTCCAGTCTTTTTCCTCATACAACCCACTCCATCTCATCATAGCATATAACCCCACCTTCTGCTTTATGGAGAACATTAAGGCCATCTGAGTTAGTTTTTAACCCTAGCTCATGACAAACTCTTATGTTGGATGTAGGTTTATAGCTTAAAAAAGATCCCAATATACTCACTTATTAACTGTGTGTCCGTGGGTAAAAACTGGACTAGAGCAGTGGTGTCAAACTCAAATAGAAACAGTGGACCACATGTTGACTTAGGAAACCACAAATTAACATTATTTTTATTGTATTGTATTTTTATTTTGTTAAACATTTTCCAATTACATTTTTATCTGGTTCCCTACTTTGATATCTCTGGGCTAGATGACCTCCAAGGTCCTTTCCTTCTGCTTCAAATTCTGTGATTCTACACAGAGAATAAATGAAGATTATTCATTCTACAAAAGGATTCCTTTAACAGTATATTTAAAATATTCTATTTTGCACATAACTTTTTGAGGCCTACTTACATCTGTGTTATCCCAATTTTCTTGGTATTTCAACCCCTACTTTCTACCAAATAAGACACAAAAAGGCCCCTTAGATAAACTAAACTATGGAAAAAGTGAGGTGTGTTTTCTGGTGAAAGAATACTCATTGACTTCCTCCCGTGTGCAAGACTTGTATCACATCTATTCGTAAGCGTTACAACAAAGCAGACCTATTTTCTCGTGGCAGAAGTTACTGATTTCATTTTTTCTTGTTGACCTTGGAATAAAAGGTGCATAATTATTTACAGTTATTTTCTGTTTATTTACTTAATTACTTGTTTTAAAAGTTTATTATGTTCCTAGCATTTGCAGGTCAATCTACTGACAGCATTGAAATCTTTTGAAACTTAAGGTTGACTCTTGGATTCAAACATAGTCTTTATACATATGTACTTACATATATACATGTATAAAACATATATTAAGAGTATGTTGCAAATTTGTGTTGTCTTTGCTAGATCTTTGTAAAGTTTTTGTTGTATTTTTTGGGGGGGATAAGAGGGAAGTGGGCAAAAAGTCTAAATTATTTTTCACTGAACAAAGGAAAACCAGTTGAATCGAATCTTTGAATATTTGTTCATGTTTACTGTGTTTGAGAAACTGTTTAAAAACCACTTATTAGAGTAAAACATTTGGAAACTAAATCCTCTTTCTTTTGTGACTGCTTTGATTATTAGGTGGATGGATGATGGACTAGTAAATGATATCACTCCCAAACTTATAGGAGACAGACCTAATACTTACATATACACAAAAGCCTTGGCAGAATATGTTGTACAGCAAGAAGGGGCAAAACTGAACGTGGCAATTGTAAGGCCCTCAATTGTTGGTGCCAGTTGGAAGGAGCCTTTCCCAGTAAGTCACATCTAAAATATGGAATGCTGATATATCTGCCCATGTTATGAAGTGTTACATCTGAGAAAGTGAGGTGTAGACTAAAATTTGACAAAACTATGAATTGTAGTGTAATTCTTAATTATTAAGTAATTATAAATTATTAAAGTGATAATTGACGAACATCGTTCTTTATAAAAGTGACTGTTGTTTTAAGGTAGTTTTAGGAAATATCTATACTTCTGTTATGATGCTGGAGAATATATAGGAATTAAAAATATTAGAAATGTATATTAGCAACATTGAAATCTTCTCTTTCACTGAAAATTAAGGTGGAGGGTTATCAAGTCATTGCATTCTATTCAAATAAGACTTGTTCAAGCCAACTTTCCCTGTGTTTGATATGAAATTCTGAAAGAGTAAATTTTAATTTCATATGAATTAGTTATATGAATTTTACAAAGTCTGATTTTAAATATATATATAATGTATGTATATATCATCATCATGGCCTTCAATCTTCATCATTGATTTGGGATCCCAGTATAAAAGAAAAAATGGTGAAGGTCAGAGCATTTAGGGGTCTTACCCTTCCACTTACAGCCTGGCCAGTCCCTTAAAGACATGAACCCTTCCTTTCTCCTTTGGTCACAACATTAGAAAATAAGAACACTTGTGAAGATTAAGATGTAAACAAATTTTAGACTTGAATATAATTTACATTTAATGAATTGTTGTTCAGCAGAGTATACACTTTAAAATACCTGAAGCTAAGTCACCCAGGAAATTAGATGAGTACAGGAAGAAAACTGGTCTTTTGTTGGGACAGTGCTGATTGCTTTGTTCTGCTTATGTCCGTTTCCTCCTACCAGTTCATTCTAAATAGGAAGATTTCCTTATCATCCACCCTTCTGCTCAGTGGACTACAACCATGAATTTATGTAAGAGCAGTAGAATTGTTATGAGTTAAATTGTGTTTGTTCCAAAGCTTATGAAGAGGCTTCTAATGTTCTTGATCAGATCCTGGTCAAAAGCTTGCCTTGCTGGGTAGAGGTGGCACATAAGTGTATAAGCACAAAATTTCCCTCCCTTTCAGCTCCCTTATAAGTGGTAAAATCTATTTGCATAAAAGAATTTGTTGGGATGCAGATTTCAGGGAAGTAATCTGAAGTTTCAGTTTCTAAAATGATTATATTTCATTTGGTAACAGGGATGGATCGATAACTTTAATGGACCAAGTGGTCTCTTTATTGCTGTGAGTAAACCTCTAATTTAATTAGTGTTATATTTCTTTCTTCCTTTCTTAGATAATATGAGTTTAAATATCTTAAGCATTATGTTTGTTTTTATTTCTTCAAAGGCAGGGAAAGGAATTCTTCGAACAATGCGTGCTTCCAACAATGCCCTGGCAGATCTTGTTCCTGTAGATGTAGTAGTCAACACAAGTCTTGCAGCAGCCTGGTATTCTGGAGTTAATAGGTATATGAGGTGACAATGTGGACTTAAGTTATTATTTGAAATTGTAGTTAGTGGGGGAAATGACTTAGTAATGTGAAATTTGACTACAAAATAAAAAAGTAGATAAAGATTTTTTTTCTGAAAGACTGCTACACTTTTTAGAATTTCTGTAATTGCACAGAAAACCAAGGGAGGGGGCAGAAGTTGGGTGTTTAAGAATAGTCGAAATTCACCCCAGAATAACTGCATATCATTATTTGCTTTTATGGTTCTGGAGGTGTTTTACAACTTCAGTGAAACTTTCTGACATCCACCTACTCTATTCTATACCTCTCCCAGTGATTTTTTAGTAGAAATCATGGGCTATTGGGTAGAGAGCAGTCCTGGAAGCCAGGAATTCCTAGGTTCAAGACCTGCCTCTGATACATGCTGCCTGAGTGGCCTTAGGCAAATCAGTAAACCCCTTAGTGCTCTTAGGAAACAGTCTGCGACTCTTAAGTGCTGACCTGCTTTGGTAGCTCCTTTATGTGGGAATTCCCTTTACTAAGTAAAGTACAGGTCTAATATCTATTCCCAGCCCTACTTCACTACTAAAGGAGCAAAGTATTAGGTGATTCTTTGCATATATTATTCTGGGCAAAGGAAAACTCGGTCTATAATTTGGCCCAAATTGGGCCATGGAAAGTTTGTCAAGAACAAACACAGAGAAAAGAGATTAAAACACACTTCCTTATTTTCCTTAACTTTTTGGCTTATCTTTGGTTTTTTTAGAATGGTTAATCCTGATGCAAAAGGAGAAATTATGCAGAGGAAAAAAAAGCATATGTAATAAACAGAGTTGTTCTGACCAATATTGTTTCATAATTCTGTCATTAATACATGATAAGCAAATCTGACAGTTACAAAATCCCACTGTAATGTCATTTAACTGATTTATCCATTTATAACATTTATGACATCATTACTCTAGAACTGTGTTTTGCCCAGGTTCTGTTTTCATTAAATCCAGTTAATTATCAATAGATGGGTTATGTCTATAGTTTCTATTGCAAAATTTTGGGGGTATTGAAGTACATGAGCAGTTAAAAGTACTTAAGTTGTAAATTAGCCCATTAAGAAGAACAGTGGCACTATAATTAATCTAAAAAGTACATAGATTTTTGTCATACTTAGGTAAAGGGGTTCTATGAAGGGTAGGCTTGGCAATTTTTGTTTGGTACTTATTCTGGTATTTGACTTTTCAGACCAAGGAACATCATGGTATATAACTGCACGACCGGCAGCACTAATCCTTTTCACTGGGGTGAAGTTGGTATGATTTTTTTTTTTCCCTTCTGCTTTCTATAAATTTTAGAACAAATCTTAATGCTACTGAGTAGAATAGTTTTGAGTGGTTGTTTTAAAGATCATGTGTTAGTACTATTATAATTCTTGAGGACTTAAGGCTGTTCACTGAGAACTTATTTTCATTATCATTGCAAACTTAGTTGTCATACCCACCAGCATGAGAGCATAGGCCTTGTGGTTGTACTCTTGAAATGAGGAGAGACCTTGCTGTGTATTTCCCATCTGCCATTTTTGCCCATTATTCCCAGCTTGTCCTTTTCCCTCCCACAATTGCCCCACCCCTCTTGTGGGAAGTATTGCTCCTTTCTTTTTGACTGGGATTACAAGCTGTACTTTGTCTGTGGCAAAATGAAGTAGGTTCAGTGGGCATTGCTCCCAGCTTTGAGAAATGGAGACAGTATAATGGGAGATGCTCCATAAAGTAGATACAGAGTGGCAGCAGATGCAGTTTGCTTGAGAAATGGGATGATACCTTAATTTCTGTTAGCATCTTGTGACACTTTTACCATACCATAGCATATCTGCAGTCAATTTTGAATTATTCTATTAGAAATAACAAAAAAATTAGTACTTTAGAGGCCTCGGTCTTTGTCATAGCTCTGCCACACCATACCTCTGTGACGACCTTGGCCAGCCTGCTCAGCTTTTCTATATATTAATTTCCTCAACTTCAAAATGATGAAAGAGTTGGCTAAGGTGTACTATGGACATATATGGCATAAAGACAACTCAAGTAGAACCAGGTTCTGGTTTTATTTGGTCAGTTTTAATTCAAAATGATATTTATGTTATTGAATGTCAAGGTCAAATTCTACCTGGAATTGAATAATTATTTTCAAATAAACACTTTAATTTAAAATTGCATATTACTATATTTTCCAAGTTTCCCCCATTGGTTTTCTTAAGTTATACTACAGCTTTAATTAAAACTACTTAAATTTTCAAATAAGGTAGACATTTTGAAACTCAAGCTCAGTTAGTGTTTTATGAAGTTTTAAAATTTTGGAATAGATACTAGGTTGCTGTTTAATAAGTTATATATACTCCAAATAAAGTATTAATATATCCAGATGATAATAGGGAAATTTGATCTATATGTTGATTTCATTAAGATATTTGAAAGTAAAAAATAAAATAATGTTGGGTGACTACTTTATTATGTATATGACTTAGGCAGTTTAATTAAAAGTATTTGCAGGAAAAAGATCATGATTTTCCTTTTCTTTTTAAAGTAAGTACAGTAATAAGAAACTGGAAAGAGGAACAGAAAGAAAGAAGCTATGGTGAGAGGTGCAACATAGAAAGTGACCTTATAACATGGCCTTGGTAAAGCATTCAGGGAAATGCCATAATGAGCTTTTAGTTCTTGGTTTATTGCAAATTAATAAGAAGAGGTAGTTCTCAAATCATTTGTGTTCCGGGGGCTTATGTCCCCTCCCCCTTTTTTAGCTACTCTATAAGGTTTTGTTTTAAAAATGGATGCAGTAATTTAATTCTGACATGTATAGTAAAAAGTATTGTACCTTGTAAAAATGTAATGGTTTTCAAAAGTTCATTACATGGTTATTACCAAAGCTGTTACACAACTTTTCTTCCTCAGAATACCATGTAATTTCTACTTTCAAGAGGAATCCTCTCGAACAGGCCTTCAGACGGCCCAATGTAAATCTAACCTCCAATCACCTTTTATATCATTACTGGATTGCCGTGAGCCATAAGGCCCCAGCATTCCTGTATGATATCTACCTCAGGATTACTGGAAGAAGCCCAAGGTAATGGTGACTAGCTCCGTCTTATCTGTTCCTCTGACTGTGAAACCCATGCTGACACTGAAACGAATATTAACTCTGTATTTCTGTTCATGCTTATGATTGAGGCTTAGTGGCCTTTGTGAATGAAAAGACTCTTGAATTCAAGACTTTTGCCTTAAATGGAGAAGCGACCTTGTAAATCATCTATTCCATTCGACCCTCCTGGTGACTAAGTCACATGACGTCTTGAATTCAAGATCTCACTTTAGGTTTTTTTTGAAACAACATCATTCAAAGATGCTTTGATGCTTATTTTCCCTACAGGATATTATATAAATCATTTCTTCAAGATGAATCCTTTAAACCAAGTGTTCAGGCGCCCCAGTATTAAGTTTTATTCCAGCAGCCTATTGCTTCATTATTGGAAGGGTGTCGGACACACGATACCTGCCTTATTGCTCGATCTTGCACTCAGGTTGACAGGTCAGAAGCCGTGGTAAGAAGAACAGTGCTAAGTACACTTTGTATCGGTGAGGTGGTGGAAGCTTGCTGGAGAGACAAGAAGTCGCTGGCATGGGCTTTACCTGTAGTACTACTAATCTAATTTGTCACAATCACAATCGGGATGCTAGGACATTTCTTAGAGATTTAATTAGCCTGTTGGGACACCATTTCTGGTTCTCACGTCTTTGGGCTATTGACCCTTCAATATTCCATTAAAAAAAAAAAGAAAGAAAGAAAGAAATGCCCAACACCAAGGTTGTCATTGTTATTATAAGCTGAAAATGAATCTCCTCCCTCCTTCTAGCACTCCAAAAATTTGAGTGTTGGTTTTTGTAGAGGGTTAAGGGTAAAAGATCTTCCTCCCTCTGGTATTTAGTACTTTTTCCTAGAGAATAAATTATTTCAAATATCTCTGCTTCCCATTCAGCTTATAATATGGTAATTATTATATTTGACTGATTTTCTAGATTGAGAAATGGCAATTTAAAAAGCAAGATAAGTCTTAAATTTTCCATTTTATTTTAGTTGTTTTAGACACTCCTTCTCTCCCTTCCTAAATTAAAATCCTCAGATTTAAACAGCCTTCTTATAACCTTTATTACATAAATAGAGTGAAGCTTATTTGCAAAAAATTTTTTAGTCAAGTGATACTTTGGTGTAGAACCTTTTATTTGAAAATACAGGGTTTGAGTGTTTTTAAGGAAAATTCTAATTGTAGAATGTAGTTCTAGTACTCAAAAATCAGTGCCCATTAGAGTGTCAGGAGCTGAAAGCTACTTGTCACTTTCATTAGTATAAGATGAAACCATTTTGTGGTTTTCTTTTGATTTCATGTATCTCTGAGGATCCTCTTCCATATTCCTGTTGTCCACTATGTCAAACAACAAAATGCATTAGAATGACCAATTTCTAGACTAGTTTTCTATTTTCCTGCAAAAGATTTGCATATATCTTTGCCATTGAGAGTACTTTTTATGGATAATTAGATTGTTCAAATCTTAGGAAAGAACACTATATATGCCTATTCTTGATATTAAAAAGAGTAAATGTCACATTTATTACTTTCTAACAATGTGGAAGGCTAAAGCAAGTGGAAATGACACAGAGCAGATTATGACACATAATATGTATGTTTATATATACCTTGCATATAGTAGTCACTCATGAAGTATTTGCTGAAATGAATCATTGTTGAAGTCTGTTAATACTAAGTAAGAACTTCAGTGCACTTCACTACAAACTGGCATTTAGCTGCGGCTAGAGGCATATCTTAATACTGAGAATAATCTTGAAAGCACTGAAATTTAGGCAACAATATTAAGCTTTTAAAAAAAATTACAAATGAAATTTAGAGTTGTCTTTTTTGTCATTCAGCAAATCCTTATTGAGTGCTTACCATATGTGCATTTCCTTAAATATGATAGCAGATTCAAAAATAGTACAGACCCTGGCCTGAAGAAGCTTGGGGTCTTGTTGGGAAGATGATTCCTGACACATGACTTATTTAAAGGATGATACACAGAAGGAGGAGGTCCTGAAGTGACTGGTGCGTGCAGATGGTGAGGACTACAGGAATTCAGCAGGGGGCTGGGCTGCCTGGGAAAAGCTTTGTGACTGAACTGAGAATTTATCTGTGCCCTGAAGGAAGAGGAGGAGGAGACAAAGAAGAGTTCCTGTTGGCCACCTGTGCTCACAGGGTGGTCCTCTGTCAGGAGCATGAGCAAAGCAGTCAGCATGTGCACAGAGTACTCAAAGCACCACGGGTGTTTGTTTTGGTGAATGGGGGGCAGTGAGGTTTGAAAGGGGGAGTCAGACCATACACATCATCGAATGCCTTGAGGAATTTGCATTCTTTCCTTTAGGCACTGGGGAACCGTTGAAAGCTTTTGACCCAGACTTGATGAAAACGGGCCTTTAAGTGCTCCTTGATTCTTAATGGAGTGGACAGAGAGTTGGACTAGGAATCAGGAAGACCTGATACAAATCCATCCTTTGCCACTCCTTAGCCATGTGAACATAGGCAAGTCACTTAATATTTTTGAGCTTCCATTTCTTCATGTGCAAAATTGGGAAACTAATGGCACCTACCTCCCAAAGGTGGTCGTGTGACTTAAGTGAAATAATGTTTATGAAGCACTTTACAAACTTTAAAGCACTAGGTAAATGCCAATTGTTTTTAGTTGATGTGACAGAATCTCAGTGGTCAGTAAACATTTATTAAGTATCTACTATGTGCCAGGTACTGTGATAAGCACCGGGGATACCAATGCTGAAAAAGATAGTTCCTGCCCTCAAGGAGTTTACAATCTAGAGGGGGAAGACAACACATAAAAGAAAACTGAAGGAGGAGGGAGAGGTGTTCAGCTGAGGGCGTGAAGGGTGAAGAAGTCGTCGAAATCGGAAAGTGCAGCTGGATGGGAAACGAGGAGCATCAGAGGTGATGGCAGTCTTAGAATTGCAAGGAGCCTCAGAGACCATTGAATCCAACCCAGTTCTGAATCAGAATCCTCTCTGCAGTGTCCCAAGTAGTTGTTCAGCCTCTGCCTTTAAAACATCCAGTAAACAGCAGGCTACTCCCTGCCAAGGTGCCCTGTTCCACTTTTGGACAGCTCTTTTAGGAAGTTTTTTCTTACATCTACATGGAATATGCCTCTGTGACTTCACTCTTTGCTCCTGGTTCTGCCCTCTGGGACACCAGCGTGTGAGGGGGTAGGACTGGGTAACTTCTGAAGTCTCTTCGAGCTCCAGATATACGATCCTCTGATCCTTCTTCTCTGTCAGTCTAGTAACACAGGCGACAAAAGGGAATGCTGACATGGCACAATTGTGAAGACACAAAACTGTTCTTGCTGAATGCATGCTAGCTTTTAGTGATGACCATTTCACTTTGTAATTGCTCACCAACAGTCAGTCCCTTTCACCAAAATATTTCAGAATTTTGTAAGAAATTAAGATCAAGCTCAGTAGCTTACAGTTTCAAGAACCTCATCCTCTTTCTTATTTAGAAAATCAGGTGATTTTCCCATTTCTGGTTTTACAGCACCACTTTCTTTTCACATGATCTTCAGATATTATTGATAGTAGCTCAGTAAACTCATCCACCAGTTTTTTCAGGACTTAGGGCTAAAATGTTTCACCCAATTAGATTGTCTTCTCCTTGAGAACAAGGACTGTCTTCTTTTTCTATTTGTAGTTCCAATGCTTGGCACATAGTAATCTCTCAATAAAAGCTTTTTCCTTTTGTCATTCGTGTCGTTAGGCTGGCCTTATGAATTAAACTCATCGAAGGAGCTACTTGCTCCCTTACCATCCACTTACTTATCTTAAACTCACTATTAAACCCTATTATATTCCATCCTTATTCTGAAGTTCATTCTCCTGCATTAATACCTTGCCTATTTGAAGGTTAAATTTCCAAAAAGCTCAGCACTCTTAAATACAAGTAACAAGCCTAAAAGTAAACAGCAGAAGGTTTCTCTGAGCACTTGAAATAGCTGTCATAGAGCCCTAGAACTAAAATAATTTCCTTTTTATCTGTGGGAGATGCTCTTTGGCTGTCAACCACAGAGCTATTTACACTATTTAGCACCCTATAAAAAGCTGTATTCTGTGTATGATATTACAGTACAGGGATTGGTCTTCATATTGACCCAGGATCATCCATTAGGAAGTGGTTAAATTATGGTGAGCATCCTCTTTTAAGAGACAGGGAAATTAAGATTAGTATAGTGAAAAGAATAATGGACTTCAAGTCAAAATACCTAGGTTTAATTCCTGGTTACCCATTATTAGCTGTGTGATCTTAGGGAAGTCATTTAAATTCTCTAAGCCTCATTTTGCTTCTCTATAAGGTGAGTGAGCTGGAGTCCATGATCTTGAAGTTCCCTCCCAGCACTTACATTCTGTATAATTAGAAAGATTTCACTGAAAATGGCTAAACTAAATTTGAATACTTGGTAAATGTAAGTTTTCTGAAAAACCCACTTTGGAACACCTCATTTCCCAACTTTACTAGACCTCAGAACATGGTAGTTTTGTTTTCTTTACCTTTGATCACTTCAGATCCCCGAGATGAACTACGTTAATGTAGTTTAGGGTGAAAACTTGTATTGGATGGCTCTGTTATTGTTAGCTAAACAGTTAAAGAATTTATTTTCATTAAGTTGCCATTGTGAGCATTCTCCCATTAAAGAAATTATATTCTTAAAAAACTATTCTTACTACCCTGGGAGAATTTCTGGAATGAAATCTGCATTACAGACTTCCAGGGTAGCATGTACTAGAATTTCAACCCCATGGAGTACATGGGTAAAATAAGCTTGTTCTTTTGCACAGGAGGGAAAAGATTTGTGTATATGTATGTTAGAGGCTTTTCTTTTCACAGATATAGCAGGGAAGAGGAAATAATTGGCAGTTGCTAATAACTATCAGAAGACTGGATAAATGTGCTTTTTTTATTCCATTGTGTATTCTAAGACTGAAATATTGTCAGCCTGGCATAGGGGATGGAGAACCAGGTGTGGAGTCAAGAAAAGCTATGCCTGACCCAGACTTCCTGTGAGCCTCGGCAAGTTGATGCTCCAGGAAAGTCTAAGACTCTTAAGTTGGAGGACAGTATTTTGTGACCTGCTTTGGTTCAGAAATGAAATCAGTGGTCCAAAACACACACACTAAAACCCAAACAAACTGACCATCAGAAATCCTTGAGTAAACTTACCTGTCTTTGGCATGCACTTTGGTATGTTTTGTATTTCTCAAAGTTGACACGATGGTCTTCTGCTTTCTGCAAAACTGTAAAAAAAAAATTCTGCAAAACTAAGATGAACTAACATAAAAAGAACATTCTGATAGCTGGAGAAGTAGGTGACTACTGAGACAAGGCTTGCGATTAAAAAAATTAAATACTGAGCACAATGCAATATCCAGAGTTTAGAGACTCACCAAGCACTTGTTGTATGCCCCCTGTGTGCCAGGCACACATGGCAGGTTCTGAGGATCCCAAGACAAAAAAGGCAAAAGGGCCTTGTAAGATTCAGCTCTTTACCCCTATCATTTGTAGTCTAGTAGGGAGCTTATGTACATAAATACACATATACAAATCATTGGAGTAGCCAGGAATAAATGAAAAATGCACTAGAGAGGTGCAAACAGAGGTCTGTGTGTAGACTAAGGAGGAAAAGGGCATATCAGCACTTGAGGGCTACAGTGTTTAGCAACATTTGGATTGGGCTTTAAAGGAGAGGGTATAGAAATCCAGAGATGCAGAGGTTGGCAAGTGTGAGCATATTTAAGGGATAGTCTATTTTGGATGGATGATGTCTAATAAAATAAGGCTGGGAAGAAAGGATGGCACTAGATTGTGCAGGACCTTGAATGCCTGGCAAAAGAATTAAAAGTATTCATTAATTAATAGGGAACAAAGGCATGATGTAACTACATCCGTATATAGAAATATTAGTCTAGTAAAGGTATGAAGTATGTTTTTAGAGTGAAGAGAAAGTAGAAGCAGGGACTATTTTAGTAATCTAAACAAGCGATAATGAAGGGCCTGCATTTGGATGGTGACAGTAGGAATAGAGAGAAGGGTATAGTTTGGGGAAATTGTCTGGAGGTGACATCACTAGAACTTAGTGATTGACTCTTTACCATCTCATTTAAAGATGACATGGGAATTTCAAATGAGGGAGATAGGATGATTAGCAACACCACTGACAGAAATAGTAATGTCAGAAGGAGAAACTGTTGTTAAGGGGAAAGATAAGCTTGGTTTTGCACATTTTGAGTTTGAGGTGTCAGTGAGATGACCAGTTAAAGATGAGGGTTAGGACCTTAAAAGATAAATAATAAAAAATAAAAATTTGGGAGTTACCTACATAAAGGTAATAGTTGATATCATGGAAACATTGCCAGGGGAGAAGGGTATAAAGAGAGTGCTGAATACAGAATTTTAAAAAACTCCCAAAGAGAGGGAAGAGCTGGAAAATAATTGATTAGAGAGGTAGGAAGACAATAGTGAGAGTCTTGTCTTTTGGAAATTTAAGTCAAATCCACAAACATTTATTAAATGCTTACTGTTTGCTCTTCACCATGCTAAGTGATGGGGCTTCAAAAAAAAATCAAAAGAACAATCTCTGTGCTCAAGAAACAGTCTAATGGAGATGACAAAGTGCAGACAAGCTGTGTATAGGACAACTCTTACTAGCTTCAAGAGGGAATCAGGAAGGCTTCTTGCGGAAGATGAGATTTTATCTGAAACTTGAAGGAAGTTTAGAGATTGAGGTGAGAAGAGAATTCCAGGCATGGAGGATTGCTATTGAAAATGTAGTCAGGAGATTAAATCAGAGGGACTGCAAAGAGGCCAGTGTTGCTGGATCAAAGCATACATGTGGAGGGCAGTGGGGAGTAAGGTATGAAAAGACTGGGAAGGTAGGAAGGAACCAAATTATGAAGGGCTTTAAAAACCAAACAGGATTTTATATTTGGTCCTGGAGGCAGTGAGCCACTTGAATTTATTGAATGGATAGGAACAGGGAAGGCGGGGAGGTGACCTAGTTAGATCAGTGCTTTAGGAAGATCACTTTTGGTAGCTAAGTGTAAGGTGGATTGGAGTGGGGGAGAACTTGAGGCAGGGAGAACAAACAGAAGATCATTATAATAGTCCAGGTGTGAGGTGAGGAGGGCCTCCATTAGGGTAGTTGTAGTGTCAGAAGAGAGGTCGGTTGAGGTGTAGTATTAGAGATGTTGTGAAGATAGAATTGACAGGACTTGGCAACTAATTGGATGTGAGAGGGTGGTGAGAGAGCAAGGGGTCAAGGATAACACCCAGATTGTAATCCTGGGTAACTGGGAAGATGGTGGTGCCCTCGATGGTAATAGGGAACTTAGGAAGAGAGGAGAGTTAGGGGGGAAAGATGATGAATTCTATTTTGAACATGTTGAGTTTTTAAGATACATTTGGGACATCTAGTAATGTGAGATGAGAGCTCTGAGAATCATTTGCATAGAGAGAGCATTTGAATCCACGGCTACTGATGAAATCACCAAAGTAGTATTGAGGGAGAAGACTAGAGGGCCCAGGACAGAGCCTAGAAGGAAGCAGAGACACTGATTATAAACATCCTTGTAAAGGAGTTTATCCACTAAAGGGAGAAGAGACTGGCTGATAACTAGCATGGGGAAAAACAGAAATCACAGTTATTTTACACCTTGTTGGATCAGTCTCCCAGCTACTTGGTGGCTTAATCATAGAAAGTACCCAACCCCTTCTGAAGAGGAAAAAACAAACTGTGCAAGGGACACAGTAAAATGGATGGTCTCATCTACTGTTATAACAACTACTTGCTATCCTTGGATAAAAGACCCTATAGTTTTGTCTAGAAGGACTTCTTTCACTCTTGTAAAAGTATTTGGTCATTTCCCTGTCTCCTGCTCTTGAACAGAGAATGTTTTCTTATAATAAATGATGCTGTTTGTAGGCCAGATACTCCTCTTTTCTCTCTTGACTGATCCCCTCCTTTCTCTACTCTTCCCTGTCCTGTGAAATGCTTTACTTATCCTAAGTTGCTGCAAAGTGTTACTGATCGGCTGCGTGCTCTAAATAGTCCTGAAAAGTTATAAAAATCAAGTCTGTACCTAGAAAGCTGAAGCTCCTATCAGAAGGATATCAGTATTCCTTAACATGCTAATGAATCTGTTTGCTTTCTATTTGGCTTCATATCTTTGACCAAGAGACATCAGATTTCGTCTGATAGGTAGACCTCTTGAGAGAGGTCAAGGGAATTCCCCAGCACTAGTGGAGATGAATGAATCCAGTGAAGGTTCTTTGAGGATGGGGGGGACATTAGGATTCTCAGGAGCTCGCCAGGAAGCAGCCACTAGATTGAGGATTAGTAAGAATGGGAACAAATAGAAGACGAGATATAAGGTGATCACGTGCATGTAAGAGGGCGGCCACTTTATTAGGAGGGGGAGGAAGAGATAGGGGAAGACTCCTGAGTTATGTGAGATGAGTGAGAAAGGAAAATGGCATACATAGAACCAGATAAGAAGTGAACAAAAGCCATTGGATTTGGTGATGAAGTCACTGGTGGGGTGACCTTTGAAAGTCAGTTTCAGTAGAGTGGTAGGAATGGAAACCGTATTTTAAGAGGTTAAGGAAGAGGTGATGAGGAAGTGGGCAGTGGTTATACTCATCATATTGATTACTGAAGCAAGCTTTTAGGGGAGATGGGAAAGGATGGGATCAGGGGTCCCCTTGTGAGGATTAGCCATATTGAGGAGTAGTAGGGAGTATCTCCATTGGGAAGATTTGTCTTAAGGACACTTACTTGAACTATAAATGAACGAAGAAAAAGTTTGAATTTCTAATCATTACATTATTTTGAATAGAAGCTAAATAGCATTATTCTGCTATAGTTTGTTTTGGTTTTTGTGACTTCATTGCTGTAGGTAGCTTCCAGTAAGGGAACTCTTTCTACCAGTACATAATAGCAACTCAAAAGTCTTAAGAAAGTTAAATGACTTGCCCAGGGTCACACAGCTAGTACATGTAAAAGATGGAAATTGAACCCAAGTCTTCTTATCTCTTAAGGCATATCCTCTATCCACTATGCCAACGGTTTCCAGATTTTTCTTGTGCGTATACTGGGATTGGAGGATCTTCCCAATGGTACCTGTGCAGCTGTTGTGGATGCTGGGGTCTAGGCTAGGTTATAACTACGCTGAGAGGATAATGCCTGGTTCGGAAGTTTGAAGTGTGGGAATTTGCACAGTGGCATTAGGAAGTGAAGGAGGGGAGTGTTGTGTTTAATGGGTAGGTGTGGTTGTGTTGGATACTAACCCCATATCAAGTCACAGATCTCTTCTGCTCATGCCACAACCTGAACTGAAGAGGCCACTGTACAAATCCTTGCTACTTCCACGTCAACTGAGTACTTGTCATAGTTGTATAAAATGTAACTCAAGGCATGTGCTCTGTGACATTTTTTTCTTTCATAGTTCTCTGTGTTCAGATTTTGTCAATCAGTTTTACCTAGGACAGGTACCTATACAGCATCTGTATAGCACCTTTTCACAAACATAATTAGTCATCCTTTGAAAATATTGCTAAGTGATCCTAACTTGATTCAGCCTTTGAATATTCTTTTCTTACCCAAACCTGGGTCTTGATCTTTCCATTGCTGCTTTGTAACATGAGGGCCAAATCTGTCACACGATCATTATTGAACACTAAAATAGGTTGTGTATTATCAGAAAACAAAAAAAAAAAACCCTCTTCATCTCAGGTGTTTAACCTAAGGCAGGTAGGATAAATAGATAGATGTTCACATTCAGTCATCCTTACTCAACCACAAGAAGCACAGGATCTTTCTTCCAGTTGTACCGTATCCTAGTTGTCTTAGGCTATTTAAAGGTCTTGGTACCATAGTCATGGTGCATAAAAAAAAACAAAACTGTATCAAGGAAAGACTGAGTGTTAGAGATGCATCAGTATGCAAGATGCCTACTATCTCCTTTTCAGAGGTGGTTATTCCATCTTGAGCATTTTGGTATCCCCTCACAGTACCGGTACATAGTAGGTTCTCAGTAAATAATTGTTGAATGGATAAAGTAATGGTTTCTGGGTAAACTTTTTAAATTATCAAGAAGGGATGACTGTATTTAATATCATTTACCAAGAGTATATGGAGTGTTGATAAGAATTTCAAAATATTTGCTACTGTTTAGAAAGTCTTCAGTTCTTTTTTTTATGATATTTATTGGGTAAACATCATTGGGTTCTCAAAATTTTTAGTTTTCATATTGTGATGATATTGGGCATCTGGAACAACCTATTTCAATTTTGATAGGTGTCTTCTGCGGCCTTTTTTCTTTCTAATATCATGGGGTTGCGTTGGAAGAAAATATTCTAAGTGTATCACATTACTTGTCCTAAATGGAACAAGTTTTTTTAAATTTTTTTCTGGTCCTAAATGGAAAAATAGAGGAATTTTAAAATGTATGAAGCAGTGCATAAATGGAAGACTTATTTCTTCTGATGAAACATGATAATTTTGATTTTTAGAACTCATACTGAATGAGCTTTAGTGTTTCAAGTTCTGTTTCTAGGACTTTTTTGTTTTTTTAAAGATATTGATTGTATCCCGGGAACCTCCTTTTTCATATAGCATTTCTGTTTTGAAGTTATTTCCATTTTAATTTACAACAATGGCAATGTTATGAATACTTTTTTTTCAGATGAAATTCATTTTTTAGTATTTTCCCAAAAATCCTCATGCCAAGACCTGCTTGAGGGAGAACTTTTCCCTTTTTTTCTCATTTGAAGTATTTTTAAAATGTAATTCATTCTTCAATTTATTATAGATAGAATGTAATAAAAACTGTATATTTGTGGTTTGTAGTATATTGTAACTGAGATTAGTGAGAATTTAGTGAGAAAATTAATATTTGTCAAAAAAGAGGGAACTAAATTTGAGGATCCAGTTCTTTGGGGCTTGGGTGGTTATTGAACTCATTTACAGAAGGATAAAATGTGGGAGAAATTGTGATTCTTTTTTTCTTGCTTTGCTGGTTCAGAAAGTTATACATAAGGGGTCATTTATCATGGCACATTTAAGAGATCAAAAATGGTTCAAATCTGTTTTGGGAGGATCATTGTGTTCAATATGATTTGATTTAAATGGAAAATTAATATTTCCAGTGGCAAATGAATATTTCTGCATGTTTTCCCCAATCAAATAGTTTGGGTTATTGCAAATATCATGGTTATCAAGAACCATTGTTGGTGTTTTGATTTCACATAAAATCCTAAGTGGATGCAGCTGAGCTAGATTGCAATTTAAAAGCAAGACATTGTTAGTTTTGCTAGTTTATTGTTTCCATTTTTACAGTAAGTTTGACCTCAGATTGCCTTTGAAGCTCATTTATTTTATATAACCCCAATATTGATGCTATACCTTATTTCTTGCCAGCTGCTTCGGATTTCCTCTTTCCTTTTTGGATTCAATCCAAGATGCAGAAATATTCTTATTTCCTATACTAAGTGAATTATGCACCAAATTTTAATGTTTGTGTATATGTATGGGGGGAGATGCCACATATGTTTGGGCAATGGTAGGACTTTCATGATCTATACATGGTGTCAATTTGTAATCTTTCTTGAAACATAGGATGATGAAAACAATAACTCGTCTGCACAAAGCTATGATGTTTCTAGAATACTTCACAAGTAATTCTTGGGTTTGGAATACTGACAATGTCACTATGTTGATGAACCAGCTAAACCCTGAAGACAAAAAGGCAAGTTTTTTCTCTTTTATATTAGAAACAGGAATCATGCTCTTAGAATCATGTATTATGTAAATACTACTGTATTTACTATTGTGCAATATTACTGTAATATATTTGATTGCTATAAAATATTTAGAATCCTGGGTAGGAATGGAAATTAAGATTTTGGGATTTCCTTGGGGTTTTCCTTGATGGTGGATGTTTCTTTTGTATCAAGACTTAGTGATTTTTAAAAATGCTTTGTGTTCCAGATCTCATAATAACAAATTTCTCTTCACATCCCTTTCACCTTTCCTTTACTTAAGTTTTCTACTTGACTTTTAAAACTGTAGATTCACAAGGGGAGTTAGGAGAAATAACAGGTTAACAAACAATTCCATTGAAAACAGTAGCATCTTAGCAAGGGGCTTTCTCAAACACAGTTATAGAAATATCTTTTCTCTAGCATGATCTAGAATTTGGTGCTCCAGGAAATGGTTTTGGAAAGCTCAAACTAACCATTTTTGATGGAAATCTTTCTTTCTTTTCTTTTTTTTTTTTTTTTGGTTGGGGTTAAGAGACTTGCCCAGGGTCACACAGCTAGTAAGTGTTATGTGTCTGAGGCTGGATTTGAACTCAGGTCCTCCTGAATCCAGGGCCGGTACTCTATCCACTGCCCCTGGAAATCTTTCTAAAACACAAATCTAACCTTTTCTTAATGATACCTGGTCATGACTGGGGCTACAGTCCAGCCGTATTGACCTCCTTCCTCACACACAGTGTTCCATCTCCTGTCTCTGCCCCTTTTTACTCCTTGTCCCCAGGCTTGGAATACTCTCCCTCCTCTCCTCTGTCTCTTAGAGGTCCTGACTTCAAAATACAAGTCAAATACTATCTTCTGCTGCAGGCATTTCCTGGTCTTCCCAGCTCCTGGTGCCTTTCCCTCTAAGGGCACCTTATGTCTACTTTGTAGGTACCACGTATACGCCTATGTATGGGCAATTGTCTTTCCCTTTGGAAGGTACCCAAAGCAGGGATGGTTTTCTGTTTTGGTTTGTTTTGTTTTTTCAAAGTATCCCCAGTGCTTTGCATGGTTCCTAGCAAATCATAAGCACTTGGATCATTTTATTGTGCTTTAGAGGTATACCCAGGAAGCGCATGTTTTTTTAAAAAAGTACTAAATGTCAGCTTGACTTGTTTGGCTTTTTGGCACTTCATAAAATTAGAATGAAAAATGTGTAGTTGCATGAGAATCTAGATAGTGCAGCACCATTGCCCTTATCCAAGAATTAATGAATTAAAGGCTGAAGCCTCTTTCTTCTAGTAGGAGAGTTAACTTCTTGAAAAGTTTCACAATCAATGTTAATTTTATTTATCAATAGCAGTTGAAATTATTCATTTTTTTCCTGTATTTTTAACATATTGTGCCATTTAAAACCCCTTAATTTCAACATTTTTATCCCTTACTTGTACTGTTTGTTGATGGGGTGGGGAGCAATATCCCTTACCATTTCTGAAATTTGTTCTAATAGATAAGGATATTAATTTACTCCAAAATTACTTCATTTTCAGAAGACATTTTGATAATTCTATACAAGGCCATGCCTTTCTCATTTTTGACACTCCATTTATGATGCTTTTTCAAGGCTATACAAAGGTCGTGCCTTTGTAATATTTGGCTTCTGTTGACACTCTGGGCAGAAACAAAGTTAAAAATTGATCTTTGGATTCAGCCCAAGATGGAGAAATGTTTAGGATTAAGAGGGCTCAAATATTAGTAGGATTGAAAGTTTTACGTAGTAAGTGGCATGTACATTCTGGTCCATATGTTGAATCATGGAAGTAAGGTTGGCCAGTAGGAAAGTGGTGAAACTCTTTTGCCTAACACCAATACTAAACCTCCTTCATGAAAGTTCTTCTGTACTGTTTTATCTTGGTATGGAGGGGATCTTGGACTCTAGAAGGCTGTTCTAGCAGAGCACATGTTCTGTCAGGTTCTAGCATGGTCCCAGGAACAGGCCTATTCTATTTTCACAAAGAGTCACACCACAGCAGTAGGCCAACCACCCCTGCTATGGTAAAACTTTTTTGGCCATAGTAACCTATGAAACATGGAAAAATTAACAAATGGCCTCAGTATGCAAAGAAAGCAGGTAATGTGGTGGGTTTCTCTGCCCCAAAGCCACAAGAAATAATTTCTACATGGGAAATATGGTTGTTATTTATAAATATTTACAAAAAGACAACACATTTATAGCTTACACATCAACATCAATAACTGATGACAGAATGGTAGCGAATTCTATGAAGAACATGATCATACCCTCAATATCAGGCAGTATCCACTCTGATTTTTGGTGACTTCAGTGTAAAAGTGGGAAGAAGTAAGGATGAGGGGAAATACATGGGAAAGTGTAGTACAGAGCACAGAGTAAAAAGACTGGTAAATTGTATAGAAGCCTCATGCCTCCGTATCATGAATACTTTCTTGAAAAAAGAATTGGCAGTCAACATGGTGATAACCAAACAGCATCACAAGGAGTATCTACAATTTTCTACAAGTATCTACATTTTTACAAATAGGAAAAGACATATATATGAGAGTTGCCTTTGAATCACTGGTCTGTCTATAATTGGACCATCAATCATCAGAGCTAAGATGAGATTTATAATAAAGAAGAATCATAATGAGAAAAAGACTTGATGTACAATAAAGATTTTATGTATATACATAATACATGTTATACATAATTTATATATTATCAACATCATATAATATATATTACATAATGTATAGTAGATATCAAATATCAATTGTATATTCAATTATATAACAATATATTATGTATAATATATGACACATATAATGTGTGTTATATATATTTTGTATATGTAATCTTAATTGTACATTCAACTCAGAAGAACAAAATGCCACCTCACAACCTTTTTAACAGAATATTTCCTGTCTATATAATCAACATCATTCAAGATTCCTTGGAATTTTTAACAAAAAATATCCCGAATATCCATGATCATTGCCTCTCAGATAACTAAGTATACTCACCAGAGGCGTTCACTACTGTGATGGTGAAGATCCAACACAGAGTCCAGGTTAGGAAGAGATTCTTTGTGAACCCTGAGGTTCTGTTTATAAATGAAGCGATTGATCAAATTGATTGCAGTAAGCTCCAAGACATTGCCAAACCTCCTAGAAGAAACCTGTCGTCACTCAAAGCAGTTTGTCCTGTTTGTCCACCCAGGAAAAACCAAATAGATGAAGAATATATCGAGATAATGGGTTCTTTTAACATTGCTTTTTGCCTTTCTTCATAGAGATTGACCTTCACTTCAGTGTGTTTGTATTCCTAATTTGTTTTTTTTCCCTTTCACCTCTTTGGAGAGACTTGCTGATTCTGCTAATTATTTCTGTTGTGCAGGCCATAAATTCTGCCATTTATTCTCATTGAATGTTTCTCAAGATTCTAATTTCTCTCTTGACCCATTGTGCAACATTCTATAGTTCCATGCTTTCTTGGGAATCCACAGAGTGTTGTAATTCATCAGGTGTTGGTTCAACTTCCTTTGTCTTACATTCTTTGTTTAGAGACATTTGCACTCTTTTATATGCCTTTGAAGTCCTTTTCTAATTTCAGTTATCTTCCTGGTTGATTTACATGCCTATGTTCTAGGTTTTTAACTGAATTTTTTTCTTTCTAAGTGATTTTCATGGTTTTTTTCCCCCTTGTAAGTCCCTTTTGTTCACTTTCTGACTCCTTCTTTGATGGTGGATTTTCCTTTTGTATAAACTTCAAAGCTGTCATAGCCTCTCATGTTGATTAATTAATTCATTTTTCACCAGCCTTGGTCTCTGCCCCAAGTAATTTCTGTGGAGACACAGGACTGGCTCCAGCTGGATCATTGGCCACTTTCTATCAGGCCTGTCATAACTCCTCACCCAAGCTCTCTTCTCCAGTTTCCTCTATTCTTTTGTTCTCCAAATGGGTTGAGTCAGTATTTGCCACTTTTTACAGGCTTGGGGGAAGTTTGAGCGAGCGATCCGGGCAGAATTTCTTTTGCCTTTGGGTTCCCAAGCTAGGGCACCTGCCAAGGCAGAAGGGAAGCATGTTCTTCCATGGTCTCCTTCCTCTCTGTCTCTCCCTTAGTATCTTTATTCTCCTCCTGTCCCTCTCCCTCTTTCACAATTGACTGGACAGAGTTGATGTCTGCTGTCTGCTACTTATTTCCACAGCATGTTGGGGAAAAGGTTGCCAAAGCCTGTTGATTTCCCCTTTGCAGTGTCTTTCAAATAGGCCACCTTCTCTCCTCTAACACCCACCACTGGTGCAAGCCCTCTACACCTCACTACTGGATGAGACTATTGCAGTAGCCTGCTAGTGGGTCTACATGCTTCAAGTTTCTCCCCACTCCATTTAGCCACTAAAATTATTTTCCAAAAGTGCAGGTCCAGTCATGTCACACACATCTCCTATCCCCTCTATTCAGTAAACTCCATTGGCTCCATATTGCCCCCAGGATCAAATATAAAATGCCTTGCTTGACATTCAAAGCCTTTTATAACCTAACCCATTCCTACCTTTCTAGTCTTCTTACACCTAACTCCCTGACTTAAACTTTTCCATCCAATGACACTGGCCTCCTAGCTGTTGCAGAATTAAGGCACTCCACCTCTTGGCTCTGGGCATTTTTTTGGCTGTCCCATATGTGTGGAATGTTCTTCCTCTTCATCTCCACGTACTGACTTCCTTACTAAAATCCTACTTTCACAGGAAACCCTTCCTAACCCCTTTTAATTCCAGTGCCTTCCCTCTGTTAATTATTTCCTATTTATTCTCTATGTAGCTTGGTTTGTATATAGTTGTTTACTTGTTGTCTCCCCTTTTAGATTGTGAGCTCCTTTTTACCTCTTTTTGTATGCCAGGTGTTTGGCATAGTGTCTGGTCCATAATAGCTGCTCGATAAATGTTTACTGATTGTTTGATTGAAAGGTGAAGGGCAGCATGTGGCAACAGAGACTATGGCAGGAAGGTCCTGAAGCAAAAGCCAATGATTGGTTTTTATTCGCAGCCAAGGCATGGAGGTTGGTGGGAGAGGAGTGCTGAGTGAAAATTTAGGTGCAGGGGTAGGGAACCTGCAGCCTTGAGGCCACGTGTGGTCCAGTAGGTCTTCACGTGTGACCCTCTGACTGAATCCAAACTTCACAGAACAAATCCCCTTGATAAAAGGATTTGTTCTGTAAAACTTGTACTCAGTCAAAAGGCTGCACCCAAGGACCTAGAAGACCTCGAGGCCGCAGGTACCTCACCCCTGTTTTAGGGAGTAGTGTTCTCCACTGTGAAGTCATAAATCTGTTAATGTGGTTGGGCTTCTTGTTTACTTGTCTTGGAAACAGCTATGATTCCTTTACTTCTGACACATATTTCCTCATTGAGGGTTTTTGGGGAGTTGATGGAGACTGGAAAAAATGTTGAGTCTTTCATTTTGTTGATCATATGACCTGAAAGTCCCAGCCCTTCTTTTCAATACATGCATTTTATCAGTGTTGCTGGTTTACCCAGGAGACTTGTAACAATACCGTAGCCTCTGATGAATTTAAAGAAGAGTATCCCACAGAGGGTGGTGGAAAAGTGCATGGTAGATTGGAGTGGGCTGCCTCCTGTAACCAGCATAAAACCCCACGAGACAGAGTTAGCAGACATCATAAAGGATTGTGTAACAGGGAGGGAAGACGGGCTGGCCGTAATGTAAGGTGAGGGCAGTAAACAAAGCTGCAGAATTCTACTGTCACTCTCAGGACGTTGAAAGAAAGTGAGGAAGACCTGGAGTGTTGGCTGGACCCCTGTAGTGAACTTTGGGGAGGACAGATGGAGTTGGACAGGATGAGTGGGGACTGGAGGGAATCCCTTGTTGGAGGGAACTCTCTGATGGATAAGATCACATGAATCAGTATGAGGATCTGAGGAAAACTAAGCCAGCTTACTCATAGGGAGCTTTCTGTTTGTCCAGCAAGAGAATGAGTTTTGCTAATTTCACATACGTCTACAGTTCTTAAATATTCTTTCAAATGTTCATTTGTGCAAAAATATAATGCAAGAAATTAGAAAATATTCCTTTGTCCACTCAGGCAATAGCTTGTACTCTGTTAGTAATAAATTTGTGACACCTTTGAAAATCTAAAGACAGCAAATTACCAAAACCTTTTACATCAGTACTTTCAAGAATGGTAAACTTGTTTTCTGCCCTTTTTGTTCATACGTGGAATGGAAGAAAAGTATTTGATAGTCAATTGCTAGGATTGGATTTGGCAGGTATTATCATTAAATATAAGATTGCTAAGGAGAGATTCTGTGTTCAAAAAAAATCTGGAAAAGCCACCAAGTTGTTGCAAATAGTTGGATTTTGCTTTTGCTTTAATTGGAGCTATCAAGCTTTCTTATGTTAGGTCTTGCTCACAAGAGATGCATAGTTCAGTCAGCTACCTTTGTTGATTAAAAAAAATTACTGTTTCATTTAGCCATATAGTTTTGTTGGGACAAAAATGGGAACATCCTCTTATCTTTTAAAAATCAAAGCTTTGTATGCATTTGAACTCTTTGCAGAATACAGCCAAATTTGACAGCTGTATTTGAGGTACAATCTATAAGAAATTTGATCAGCTATCCTAGTTGAGCTCTATTACCATATAATACAAATGAACCAATATTGTCCTAATTTTTAAAAATTTCTGCTCTCACATTTAAAAAAAAATTCTTTTAAATGGTTTTGAGATTCCCATTGTGTCTTAAGAATCACATAACTTCCAGTATTTGTTTGTTTTCATACCGTCACCCAGGCTAGAAGTGTAGTAACCACTCATGGATCTGAGCCCAATACTGATCTAGGCCAGTTTGGGCCTCTTTAGGCTTCTACTCCTGTGGCTCACCATAGTGGTGTTAGAATTAGTGGAGCTTTTAACTCCTGATCTCAGTCTTTCCTCCCCAATATCTTCTTGATGCATGAACGGGACTCTAGATTGTAAAAGACTTTAGTGAAGTACAAACTCTCTTAGGTCCCATCAGACTGGAAAGGCTTGTGACAGATTGAGTATCATCCCGGGTTCAGCCTGTATCTGAATTCAGAGAGGCTTATCACCAAAGGCTTGGACACTATTTGACAGATTCTCTTTAGTAACAGCGACTCATGAAGACCATCTGTTAAGGTCACAGGTTCATAGTGCTAGACTGGAAGAGACTTTTGGGGGCCACTCCCTTCATTTGAAAGATGCAGTAACACTGATGATGAAAACACAGACTATTCAAGTACATAGCCTCGTTATCTTTCTCTTACCAATGCCTTCTGTTAGAAGAAGCTTGGAATCTGTGTCTTAGGAATATGTTACTAGGTTATGCCTAGCTATTTTGTTGCAGAGCTATTGTAACCTGCTGCTGAGTTAACATAATATTGGCATAGACTGCTTTATTCAGCTTAGAGTAGAGAGCAGACTCCCAGGCCCTTGTATGTTGATATGGCTTCTGGCTGATAACAGATGTTTGATATGCCACCTGCATTCTGTTTTGGTCCCAGGATTTGGATTCTCTTCCCTCTGTTAGCGCTTCCGTTCTTCCATTGCCATTTCTGCTGCCTTTCTTTCACTCCTCTGATACTTTTCTTATTCTTCTGTCTCTTTTTTTCCCATGCTTCTTGACTTTGGTGCTACCAACCTTTATAGCTAATGACAGTGTTTATATAGGTTAGTGAATGAACCATCCAAACAGGATTATTCTTTAGGCTTTGAATCATCAGCTCTTTTTGTTAATACTTACACTTGGAAGCTTTTTCTTTTATTTCTGGATTTATAGCTGTCCCAGGCATGTTAGAGTAGTAGATATCTAAGTTCCAGGTAATTGGGGTGTTTGCTGTATTACTATGTTATAGGGATTGGCTTATTTGCTTATAAATTCTCTAGAGTGAATAACGTAAGATAAATGCTTTCTCTCTTCCTTACCATGCAAGAATCACTAACATAGTGCTTGGTTTAGAGTTAGGAGAGCTTCCTTCTTTTCCCAACTTTATTGTTTTTTGCTATCAGGTAGTAATTATCCTTCAATGTCCCTCACCTCTCTACTTGCTTTACCCAAGAAATTAGCTGCACCTAAACTCTTAGTGCTCCTTATTCACCTACCAAAATCAAAGAACTTTCCCCACTTTTATGATTCACTACATAGAAACTAGCTATCAGTTCTATTTATCTTTTAATTTGTATAAAATTTAAGTACAGTGGTGGGGGAAAAAAAGAAAAAACTAAAACTGAATGACCCAAGAAGTTCATTATAATTGAGTTTGACCTTTTAAAAAGTGAGATTTTTTTCTGTGGCAACACTGGCAGGTTTTCTTTTCAAGTTACATCAAGGGGATGCAAGAGATTAAGTTTTTTGTTCTCTTTTTTTTAAATTAAAAAAAATGCTTTTCCCAATTAACAAAAATCCACATTCATTTCTACTTCCCCACCCATTGAAAAAAGAAAAACAATACCCTCCTAACAACATACGCTTAATCAAGCAAAACGAATTCCTATATTGGTCATGTCCAAAAAATATATATGCCCTGAGTCCTCTTTGTCAGGAGGTAGGTAGCATTTTTCAGCCTGAGTCTTTTGGGATCTCTGTTGGTCTTTGGTTGATCAGAATTCTTAAGTTTTTCAAAGTTATCTGTCTTTACAAAATTGTTGTTTGATAAATGGTTCTCCTGGTTCTGTTCACTTCACTTTGCATTAGCTCATGTGAGTCTTCCCAAGTTTCTCTGAAACTGCCCCTCATCTTTTCTTACAGCACAATAGTTTTCCATCTCATTCATATATCATCACTCGTACAGCCATTCCCCATTTTATTGGCACTCCCTTACTTTCCAGTTCTTTACTGCCACAAAAATTCATTCCTTGTGATATCTTGTTCAACTGTAGTGCCTCCTCTCCTGTTCTTCCCTCTTGGCCAGTCTGCAAATGATTAAATTCAAGAAACATTTATTGAGAATCTGCCATATATACAAAATACTTTACCTTAAATCCAAAGACAAAAAACAACATAGTTCAAGCAATCTGGAGCCAGCCAGAAAGAGGACACTTAAGAGGGAGAGGAAGAGTACAGAAGGACCCTCTTAGTACTTAGTATTAGTTGATAAAAAGAGAAAACTATAATTGTTCAAATGGGATTCTACCTGTGTTTCTAAGGTGAAGATTCGCCCCATTTTGTAGACTTTTTCTGCTACTACGTTGATGATGGGAGGAAGGAAAGCCTATTTGTGGTCGTAAGGATATGATTGTTGGCATTAATTTTGTTTCTGTTTCTGTTGTAATTATTTGAAAAGTGAAGTTTTTTCTTTCGGTTATCTTCTAATTAAAATTATTCTCACAAGACAAACTAATAGTAAAAACATTGCTTTATACAGACATTTAATATAGATGTGAGACAATTGCACTGGGCAGAATATATAGAAAACTACTGCATGGGAACTAAGAAATATGTATTGAATGAAGAAATGTCGGGTCTCCCTGCAGCACGGAAACACCTGAACAAGTAGGTTTGCATGGAGTTGTTGTTATATTATCCTCTATATGGTGTATAATCTCTTATGAGACTGATAAACTTTTGTCTTGGACTGAATGCAGTCTGTGTTTATCCAAAATGAAAGTTTAGTGACCTAGAAGGAAAAAAAAATGCCCCTTTTCCACATTGATTTTTTTAATTTGTTCCTTATTATAAGATGTATTTTGGTAAATTATTATAAAAATTATGATGTGTCCCATCCCCAGTATTACTGAACAAATAAGATTATTATAGCAATCTTTAGTGGCTCTATCGTCATTGATTTCAATGCGCCCTCCATTGGTACAAATCATATCCTAACCACACCTTCTTACCTTGTATGACTTATTCATAGGGTCTAACTCAAACATCTTAGGGACCTTTTTCTAGGTCTCTTATAATTACAAAGATACCAAGAAATGCAGAATGTCAAATTACAAGAAAAAAATATTATAGACAAAGGAAACATATATCAAAAAGTAAATATAATTTTTGTGTATCCTTCTTGGGGGTGGGGAAGAGGATTCGAGAAGGATTTTTTTGTTTGTCTTTTTACCTTTTTTTTTTTCAATTGAACAACATGACATTCAGAAGATATTTTGTTTCAATGTTGAAGTAAGTTTATTGTGTATATTTCCCAGTGTATGTGTTAGCAAATCATCCTTTTTAGAAGTACCTTGTGAGTTGACAAGAAAGAGAAGGAACTGATCCCATTCTGGCCTTTGGAAGTATTATTTAACAGTTAACTAGATAGAAGAAATGGAGAATGCATTTGCGAGACAAATCTAAAGGCGAGATATAAAAATGATAGGGTATTTACATGACTTGGGCATATGCTGGAAAAAAGAACCTTTCATAATAGTCCTTGAATTTCATCCATTAGAAAACAGTGAAAGAAATTGGGGCAACTGTTAGTCCATACCTAATTCTGATCAAAAAGAATGTCCTGGATGGCAAAGTAGAAGTGACAGGAGCCATAGGAGGAAGTCATTGTTTACTTTCATTTCTTAATATTCTGGGAGAAATAGGTCAGCTTGTATGTTAGAAGAATGTTCCTTTGAAAGTTTAGAAACAAAGTAGATATGATCTCTTGATTTCCGTTAAAGGAAATTCTGCCTGAGGTGGGATAGGATGTTTTCAATAACCAAATTTTGGCAATCATGAATGATTCCAGGGAGGAAGAAGGAAAGTGAGGGAAGTGCCTAAAGAGACCAATCTAGTTTCACAGGACGTTTCCTTCAAAAAGAACATGAACAGAATATACAAACTGGACTCTGTAAATCAAACTACAAAAAAGGTGGCAAGAATAATGTAAGGCAGGTAAGCCCAGAGTGAGATAAAGCTTGTGAGAAATACCAAGGATTAAAACAAGCTTCAGGGCAAGAAAAAGGGAAGATAAAACAAGCTGATTTCTTGGGGCAGATGGGATACTATTAACAAATGTACTTTCATAAGACATGTCCTTTAAGAAAGACATGAATAGCTGTGAAACGCTGCTGTTTTTTTCTTTCTTCTCTATAAAGTAAAATTAATAGAATTTTGACTACTGATTTATAAACCAAATACATGTTTCAGTTGTCCACTATGTTTGGGACTTGTAAGAGCCTGGTTTTTATTTCTTTTGTTCTGTTTTCTAGGTTGAGGAACATACGTTATGGTTTCAATACTGTCCTTGTGATTCTGATTTGGCGTATTTTTATTGCAAGATCACAAATGGCACGAAACATCTGGTACTTTGTGGTTAGTCTGTGTTACAAGTTCCTGTCCTACTTTAGAGCATCCAGCACTATGAGATACTGAAGAAAAGAATTTAGCATTAGGACATCTATGCATATGGTGGTCTTAACTGCACAAAACCTGTAAAATGTACTTAAGTTATCTCACTTTTTGTCAAGACATTAAACCATCTTAGATCTGGAGTGTGGAACAAGTGACAGTACATTTTATGTAACATTTAAATGTGTTTACTCACAGAAACCTAGAAAATAAATGGTTGGATGTCAGCTCAAACCAATATTAGCCAATTCTATAATAACCACACAATCAAGGCTTCACATTTTTATCCTGGAGGGTGTTTTGGGGATGGGAGAAAAAGGAGGGAGGGAAAGTGGGAAAAAATTAGGACCACTGACCAATATAACTGTGCAACCCTGGAAACACATCAATTGAAATCTATGCCTTAATATAATGAATTTCTCATTGTAATTTTAACCTGAATGGGAACATTCATTTGGACATAAATATTGGCTTATTTGTTTGAACTAAATCTTTTATTTTTCTTTTCCATGGGAATGTTTTAGTGCTATATAAAATCTTGTCTAAACTATGGCACACTTTTATCCTTTAAGTTATTGAAAATTCTCAGATAATGAATGTGATGGTGTCATTTTTTTTTTTACTTTTTTTCAATTGTTAAGGAATTGATTCAGTTAGTTTACTTAATTTTATTATTGAAAGGCAATTTAGCCATATGTTCCACTTGACCTACAGGATTTGATGGATTTCAGAATTCATATATTTTTTGATATATTTTTGAAGGGAAATTAAAAACAGCAACACAGCAGAGCAGTCAAAATACTAAAAGGAATAGAAATACTAGCTGCTAAGTTTTTCCATTTATGGAGGATCGTGAAATTAGTCCAGTAGGAATCTCTTGAACTTTTGAAGCCTGAAGATTTCTTTAGACTCTTATCCATGCCTTTTGTTCACCCCTTTTATAAAATTGTCTTCATAGAATTTTTAAGATATATACTTTCTTTCCAACAAAAACTGAATGTGCATTATGAAAGAATGTATTTGTGAGCAGTGATGCCATCTACCAGATATACAGATGTGTATGCACATACTACTTTTCTAACTTGCAAGCTGAATTCCTTCAAGAAAAAAAGAATAATGCTTCAAAGAATAATGTGTATTAAATGCAAATAAAGGAGTTTATTAACATACCATGTTTAATAGCAAACTGTTGACGGAATTTGGAGATACTGTCTATTTTCTGTGCATGTGGTTTTAGCTTTAGGAAGAAATACATTTATAGAAACTTCTAGGGATAAGAAAGAGTTGAAGTATATTTTAATGACATTATGGTTTCTCTTTAAATCTCAGTAGAATGCTATATTATAGTCTTTTAACATAACTTTCATTTAACAATTTGTTCAGCATAACACTGTGTTCCAATTAAAATGATCAAGTTGTACTGTATTTAAATCATCAGCAATGAATCTTTGAATATATTTAAAGAGGTCAATTCACAACACAAAAGAATTACATAAAAATCAACACCTTGGTATTTTCTTTGTCAGTTTCAAAGCAATGTCTGAAAAGCTTATTTTGTTATTGTTGTGAAAAGCTAACTGTAAAGGAAAACACCTTCTTTTGTGTAGGTGTATAATCTTGAGATGAAAAATGCTTCCATGTTGAAGCCAAACATTCTGTAGTAAAAACTTTAAACATCCTTTTAAAAGATACTATATATATATATATATACATATATAAAAATATGTGTGTGTGTACATATATACACACATATATACATATGTGAGTGTGTATATATGTGTGTGTGTGTGTGTACACACAGGCACACACATATACATATATATTCATTCTTTGAAATGCTACTTGCTTTCTGGTCCAGGACCATGCCTTTTCAAGGTGTGAGAGACCTGAGCAGTGTCTAAAATGGAAGAAATGATGGTTCCTGTGGTTTTAACTGTTCCACTTAATTAATATTCCTACTGTATGCATTAAACCACCTCCCTGAATGTATTCTGGTTATACTGAAAATATGCTAATATGGGTATGATTTATGGTTTCTGCAAAATATACCTAGAATCCTAAGACCTATCTTTGTATCTTGTACGTGAACTTGGAGGGAGAAGCAGATGCTCCATAGTTATTGAGTGGAGCAGGGCTATGCGTGTTTTATGTGTACGTACGTATATACATATGTACATACGTATGTTCAGCTGTTTCATTGTTCTCATTGTAACCATAACTTTTGAAAGTTTGTCTACTTCTGGATTCCTCTGATTGTGAGTCTGGGAGGTGCTGAAGCCCCTGCACTAACTTTATCTGTTGAAAATTCTGCTTTTAAAGGAAGGCTGTTAAACAAATTAACTGTGAATCAGTGCATCATTGCGGAGCATAAAGATCCATCATCTTTGCCCTGGATGTGACCTTCCATCCTCAAGGGAAGACAGATGCTCTGAGGGAGAGTTGTAACCCTCTCCTGTGCTTTGCCCCTCATTGGGTTGTGGATTTCAGTCCTGTCATAGGTTACTTTCTCCCTTGACTTGACCTCTTTGGGGCTTTTTCCATCGTTAACATTAACATATAGTTTCATTCCACGTGAGCCAGTTGCTAAACTTGTTTTTCAAGAACATTTTTGTTCATTCTGGGATCCTATAACATTATTTTGGAGTCAAGCATTTTAAATGTCATTGTGATCATAATGAATTAATTTTGATACAGAAAACAGTCCTATTCCCCATAATTAACAAAAACAAAAAGCACAGCAAAACCTTCTCTTGAGTAGGAACGGTATTATGAAATGAATCGTCATTGAGTCTGTGATGACAGAGCTTGGAATGGGAGGGGGAAGTATTTTTCCCAATACCGTGGTTTTATACCCTTCCTTTTCTGTTCGCCTGTTGTAGGGATAGTTACCTAGAATGAAAATGTGACTCAATACCCTTTTATAAGACTTAAATAGAAGCGTTATTGAGTGCCTTTTGTTTGTAAACCAAAAAGATTAATAAACAAATCCCTATATTTGTTGTTATAGTCTTTATTGCATTGTTGCCTGTTGTAAAACTTAGGAGGTCATGGGATGGATTTATTGGTAACTCCTCATGTACCCCTTCAGCCTCCTATAGGTGCAATCACTTCTTTATCTTTTGTATCCCAGGTTTTCTTGCTTGCGGATTTTCTGAGAGTGTTTCACAGTGAATTAAGGGCCAGCCTGTTTCCTTTCAAGGGCTCCGCCATTCTTCCAGTGTTCATAAATTGAGCTGTCTTGGACTGTCTCTCTCTCTCCCTCCCCCAGTATCCATTCAATCAGTTGCTGTTTCTTTTTCAGTTTTATCTCGACAATATTTCTCACGTCTAGGGAAGCAAGGTGGCGCGATGGATAGAGCACTAGGCTTGGAGTCAAGAAGACTTGAGTTCAAATGTGGCCTCCAACCCCTGGGCAAGTCACTTAACCCTGTTTGCCTCAGTTTCCTCATCTGTAAAATGAGCTGGGAAAAGAAATGGCAAACCTCTATGGTATCTTTGCCGAGAAAATCCCAAATGGGTCATGGAGAGTTGGATACAACTGAAACAACCGAATACCATCCACACTATCTTCTTCCCTACTCACATGACTTCTGTTCTAGTTCAAGCTCATTACCTCTCTCACCTGGGCTTGTGAAATATCCCCCTAACTGGTGTCATTGCTTCCAATCTCTCTCTTTTCTAATCCATCCCCCATATTGCTGCAAGAACAATTTTACAAGGGTACAGTCTGACATAACAATCTCTTGTTTAAAATCTTTAGTGACTCCTTTTGCCTCTAGAATAAAATTAAAACTCCTTAGCCTGTGTTTTAAAAAAATCCTATTATTTTGGCTTCCCTGTCTTCTTTTAAAGTACATTTTTTCAATTAACAAGCATTTATTTTCTCTCAGTTTCTGCCCTCCTCCCTCCCCCATCCCCCCCAAAAGAAAACTGTGGAACAAAAATGTATAGTTAGGCAAAACAAATTCCCACGTTAGTGTATGTGTGTATTTAGTACAACTCATCATTGGTTCTCTGGTGTCATTATAGTGATCAAAGTTCTTAAATAGAAAGTCGTCCCATTTTAAAAATGCTTTTTTTTTTTAATAGTTCTGCTTTTCCTCATGCCTGGGTCCTTTTCCTCTTTAATTTGTGGAGCTCAGCCTGGTATTTAAAGCCCTTCGCACTGCAGCTCCTACATTTCTAAACTTATTTTCACATGACTCCCTTTAACATTCACTATTTTGACTCCTAAGTCTCTGTATCTTCACAGACTGTCCCCGGTGCCTAGAATGAGCTCCTTCCTCCTCCACTTTGTCTCTTAAGCACTTCCTGTGACCCGTAAGCTCTTCTCTCCCAGTAGCTGATGTTCTGTCCCTCCTGTTGCTTTGTATTTACTTACCTTTATACAGGTTATCTGCCGCCCTCTGCCCCAGCAGAATCAAAGGTATTCAAGGATATAGATTTTTGTTTTTTTGTCTCTGTCTCACATGTACACTGTAGGCACTTAATTACCTGCTTGTTGAATAATTGAATGCCCTTCAGATTTCTAAGATAGAACATTATAAAATGGTTATGATGCCTTCCTGACACTATCATGCACTGGTAGATCTATAAAGAGTCAACAGTGGTAGCAATTCTTTGAGGATTGTCCCTAATTTTTATAGACATATAGGGAACTTTTATCTTTTTTTTTTTTTTTTTTTTGGTGAGGCAGTTGGGGTTAAGTGACTTGCCCAGAGTCACCCAGCTAGTGAGTGTTATGTGTCTTGAGGCCAAATTTGAACTCGGGTCCCCCTGACTCCAGGGCCCGGGCTGTATCCACTTCCCCACCTAGCTGCCCCACCTTTTATCTTTTACAAGCTGAAATGCCAATGGAAGACACCAGGGTATCGGGAGACTTGAAGTTCCTTTGTAATATTTTTCTAATGTTCTTATAATAATTTCTCAAAGAATTACTCAGATAATTTCTTAGACAAATCCTTTAGTAACTAAGGTTTTCTGGAGTCCTTTTGAGGGAAGAAGAGAATTAACCAGAGGGGTTAGCCTTGCACATTTGTATATGTGTCCATAGGTACCGTCAGCAAGTGACAGTATCTGCCAGTACCAATTTGTGGGATTATGATCATGCCTTAAGTCTTGAATTTTGAACATTACAAATGTAAATTCTTAAAACCAGTGACTAAATCCATATTAAAAACAGGCTTGAGTATTACTCTGCCATGTAACCATTTAGTGTTGAGTTTTACAGAGCTTAACATATTTGACGTTCTGAACTGCTAGTAAGTTTTTATTTGCCTTGAAAGTAACTTATTTTGAAGGCTCATCTGCTTGCCTTTGGGACTTGTCAAAAGGAAAAGTTCAGGGCCTATTCCAAAGAAGGAAGTTATTTAATTACATGAACCTTGTTGCTGTAAAATATGACCTGGTTTGTCAACACCATTCTCCTTTCCACCACCGTCACCTCCCCACACCCCCCAAAAAACCATTCATTCTCACCCAGAAGGATGGAATGCTTTCTTATTGAGTTAACAAAGTGCTTTTGAAACATTTTATTGGGATACAAGGAATTCCTCTCCTTTTATATTGTTAGCCATCTTGTTAAACCCCCTAAGGTCCTAAAACCAGAAACCAACCTAAATTATTGGAATAGAACTGTTAAATAATAACTGGATGTTGATTGTACTAAGAAAAAATCAGCTAGCATCAATTTTTACTGTAACTTACCTTCTCTGAGATTTACAGCCATAAAAGATATTTGTTTAATGAGAGCAAAAGGGAAAAGTGGTAGAGCTAGTGAAGCACCACTGTGGTTAATGCCTAAACTACAAGCCTCCTCTGTGACTCCTTCGTTCAGTTGGTTGGAGCGTTGTTCTCCAAATCAAATGTTATATTTACTTTATTTGTCATCAGTCTGTTTGTACTGTCTACAACTCTGTTTGACTTCTGCAAGTGGCTTCAAGGAGAGCAATTTGAGATCCCTAGATAAGATCAGTGGTTAATAAGGCCAAAGTTATATTTTCTAGTTTGGTGTACTTGTGTTCCAGGGACCAGGCGATTTCTCACCAAGCCTCCATCACAGGTACCTTACAAAATCGTGCCTCTTAAGAGATCATTTTAGTCACAGTCTGTGACTGTTCAGTTTGACAAGTGCCTGTTAATGTGCAGGCCGGTTTTTAGAGATAGCAATTAAATGGGATAGCACTGTAGTATACTGTTTAGAGAGCTGGAGGAAGGAAGGAAGACCCAGGTACAAAGCTTGCCTCTAATACGTACTGGAAATGAGGCCCTGAATATATTGCCTAACCTCAATAAGTTGCCCTAGATGAGTCTCTTAAGACCATAAGTTGCAGAGTCCTCATTTGAGAGTTGTTGAAGACAATGAAAGTACAGGTCTAGCCCTTATCTTTTGCTTAAAATGTTACATCCGCTCTTTGATTTATCACCATGGAACTGTTCCTCATACCATTCAATTCTGGAACAATTTCAACCATAAATTCTCGAGCTTCTCCTTTTACCAAGTGGAACAGTTATGTCAGATTAAAGGAGCAAGAAGTTTCATATGTTTGTTTAGGACTACAGGAGAATGTTAATTCTCTACTCAAACATAAACCTTTATAGGGTTTCTCTATATAGATTGATATATCCCAGGTTATTAATTTATATGTAATTGAGCAGTGTGAAGTATACCATGGTGACTGTATCTTAGCACGGTTGGAAGATAGCTAAGAGGACAAACTATTAATGTCCACAACCAGAATGATGTTTAAGATAATCTAGGCCATTCCCAGCTGTCGACCTCCCGTTTTGCAGATTAGGATTCTGAAGCTTAGATGAGGAAATGTAGTTGGCCAACTTTACATAGCTAGGCACTACCCTAAGTCATGATTGTCCTCTACATTGTCCCCCGTATGTAGCCATATAACCTCTGCTGAATATCTGCATTCACAAGGAACTCTCCCCAGGACCCCTAGGCCATCCATTTAGGTGATGGCAAAGGTGTTCAATGTGCACGACTCCAATTGATACAGAATTTTTCCTTATTTTTAGCCACAATCCAACCCTTTCTCTAACTTGCCCATTTTCTTACTAGTTAAGCTCTAAATCCAAGCAGAAAAAGTTTGGTTCTATGTGAAACCCTTGTCCAGCAATCATTTATTAAGTGCCCACTCTGTACCAGGTTCTGTGCTAGAGTCTATTAGGGATACCAAGATCAAAGTAAATTAAGAGTAAGGATTCCAGGCTTTTAATATTCCCTATAATGCCAGCCCTTTGCAATGACTTTTAGTAAATTCTTTACTAAAACATTTTAGGAAGTGCTTGAGAAGATGAGTAATGGTGACTACATTAGTGACATGATCTAGTGGAAAGAGTGTTTGATTTGTACAAAATGTGGGTATACTACCTGTGTGCACTTGGACAAGTGCCTTCACCACTGGTCCTCAATTTCCTCGTTCATACATGGAAGGGTCTGGACTAGATAACCAACCCCTCAGGTCCCCTTCCATCTTTAAATCTGTGATCCTATGATACTATGCCAAGAATAAATTGGGTGGAGGGCGATAGGGATTATTCAATTTGCAAATGAATTATATTCCCATAGACCATGGTCTCTAAGCATTTCTAGTTTTTTGTTTTTTGGTTTTTTTTTTTTGGTCTAGGCAATGTGACTTGCCCAGGGTCACACGGCTGGTAAGTGTTATGTGTCTGAGGCCGAATTTGAACTCGGGTCCTCTTGACTCCAGGGCTGGTGCTCTATCCACTGTGCCACCTAGCTTGCCCCCTCTAGTTCATTTTCTAGTTGTATCTCAGCCCAGTTTATATATCTACCCAAATTCTGTGCATGGTGGAGAGAACTAAGAATTTAAAACTTCTGTACCATGGGGGGGCGAAGGTGGGAGGGATAAATCTTAAAATGCTATTTACATTCTAGCAATTAATATAATTATTAAGCTTTTTGTTCCATGTAGATTCAATATGGGACAGTTTTTATGTTGCTGGGAGTACATACACGTTTTGGAACTTCTTCAACTCCCTCTTCTTGTCAGACTTCCAAACCCTGTGTATCTGCAGTCAGGATAAATGCCTGGTGGGGAGTGAGGGATCACATATTTGAACTTCATCTAATCCCTTCATTACATTACGTATAGTTCTTGTTTGGCTGTTAGACTGGCTGCTTTCTTCATCTGAGATCCTTAAGGCTCCTAACGACACCTGCAACCCCAGTCACCCAGTGGTGTCTAAGACTCCTCTCATTCCTTCCCATACTTCTCTCAGACGTGGTACCCCGCATGTTCTGAGGGTCAGTATGCAAGGCTCTCTTCTAGTAAAGGGAGGTATAGGAAAAGGCACTGGGCTTGAAGTCAGAAGATTCAGGTTTAAATCCTGGTGCTGCCACTACCTATGTAACCATACAGCTTAAAAGCAGTACAGTGTGTGGTATGTGGTAGGCACCATATAAATGCTAGCTATTATTGTTAACCATTCTCTAAAACGAGGATAATATGCTACCTTGTCCAACAAAGATGTGAGAAAACCGCTCTGCAAAAGGATAAAAGCAGGGGCAGCTAGGTGGCACAGTAGATGGACAACCGGCCCTGAAGTCAGGAGGACCTGAGTTCAAATCCGGCCTCGGACCAAACACTTGACACTTACTAGCTGTGTGACCCTGGGCAAGTCACTTAACCCCAATTGCCTAAAAACAAAACAAAACAAAAAAAAGGATAAAAGCATAGAATTATGAGTAGTTGTTTTTCCCCAGTTTAAAAAAAATAAAGACTTCTGGGAATATTGAGGAAAGGAGGCTTGCAAATAGCAATTGCACATCAAAGAATGGTAGGTAGAGGGAGCTCTTAGCTTTATGAAGAGATAGATTGTTGTTTCCGAGGCAGAAGGAACAAAAGCTAAAATGAGGATGCCTAGTGGGCTGTGGTTGGCTTAGTGGGGTCGACATTAAATGGCCTCTCACGGGAATGGGAAAATAGAAGAGTAAGTGCTCAAAATAAGAGAGGGAGCTGCTCAGAAAGTTGTTGCTATTCTCATAAACGTCTTAAAGTCAACATGGCCAAAACTGAGCTCATTTCTCCCCAAGATCTCCCCTTGCGCTAACTGCCCTGTTACTGTTAAGGGCCACCAATAGGTTCACAACCTAGGTGTCACCCATAACTCCTCACTCTCACTTCTCATATCCTATGTGTTGCCAAATTATGTCATTTCTGCCTTTTGAAATATCTCTTACCCCCTGATAATGGCACCACCATGGTGTAGGCACTTAGCACTTCACACCCAGACTTCCGAAGTAGTCTGATGCTCTGTTTCCCTGACTCAAATGTCTCCTTACTCCAGTCCATCCTTCAGTCAGCTATCAAAGTGGTCTTCCTAAAAATGTAGGTCTCATCCGCAGCATCCCCCATCCATACCACTCCTGCCCCATTCATTTAACTCCAATGCCTCCCTGTTGCCTCTAGAATCAAATATAAAATCATCTGGCTTGCAAAATCCTCTATAAGCTGGTTCCTTCCCGCCTTTCTGGTCTTTCTATACTCTACTCCCCTCATGTGTTCTAAGATCCAGTGACACTGGCCTCCTTGTTGTTCCTCACACAAGACACTACATCTCCCAACTCCAGGCATTTTCAATTTCTGTCCCCCATGCCTGGAACTCTCTCCCTCCTCTGCCTCCTGGCTTCCCTGGCTTCCTCAAGTTTCAGTGATAGTCCTATATTTTGCAAGAAACCTTTCCCAATCCACTTTAATGCTAGTACCTTCCCTCTATTGATTATCTCCAATTTGTCTTGTATATATCTTGTTTATACGTAGTCATTTACATGTCTCTTGAGTTCGATTGGACTCCTTGAGAGCAGGGAATATCTTTTACTTTCCTTTGTACCCCTCGTGCTTAGCCAAGATCCTGGTGCATAACTGGCACTAAATGAATGCTACTTGACTGACTGACTTGTGGGGTTGCTGTCTTCCTTGAAGTTTATTCCCTGCGTGCTCTCAAATAGTGATCAGAATTTTTCTTAGTTTGCTCCTGGGGCCAGAGGAGTCAGCTCCAACATTGTACTTGGTCAAGCTTTACAACTGACTGAAGTGGGGAGAGTTTGCCCTGTTTTGAGTATAATGATCCTTACTAGATCCCACTTTCAAGGTATTCCAGAGCTATGCCTGGGGCTTTCCTCTTTTTACTGGGTTCCAGGACCTCTGCTTCCTGTAGGTTAGCTTGGGGTATTTCTCTTCTGGTACTGGGCTCTGGGGTTACTCCTGACCACAGGCTTCAAGTAACAGGCTGGATTTTATCTATGGCCTTTCTCTTGAAGTTTGGCTAGAGCCACTGGTACCCAGCCAGATCCTGACCTGATCAGATCAGAATCAGATCGGACCAGAACTCCTTGAGGCTGCCCTCTAAGGACGGGTTGGGGCCCAGTTGGGACTGGGCCAGCCTTAGGCTTTGTTTCAAGGACTGCTGCGCTGAACCCGCCTGAAATGCTCCAATGATCCAGCCTAGGCAGCAATCCTAGGTTTGGGCAAGGCCAAAGCCCTTGGCTCAAGACTTGATCTTGGCTCGGCTGCTGCCAGGTTCAAGTTGGAAGTGCTCAGACTTCCCTAAAAGCTCCGGGGGCAACTGTCTGAGCTCTCCCCTCTGCCTTCAGTTTGTCTACCCCAGCATCTCCACAGGCCTGTAAAATTAAGGGGATCCTCTTTGGACTCCTGGGTTGGATAGAGTCTAGAGATTTTCTCTATGGCCTAGTAAAGTGTTTTATTTCTAAGTTGAATGCCTCAGGGAAGCTGGGAGCCTCTGTGTCTTGGAACGATTCCTTCTTTGAATAATCCCCAGCTTGCATCAAAGGAGTCTCAGAAAAGCAACTTTGAAAGACTTGAAGAACTCTCATCAATGCAATGACCAGTCAAGGCTCCAGAAGATCAATGAAGCAAATTACCAACCTTCTGATGGAGTTAATGGCCACAAGGTGTAGACACACGAATTTTTGGACATGGTCACTATTCATTTTGCTTGACTGTGCTTATTATGAGAAGTTTTTTCTTTTTCTTACTCTCAATTTTTAATTGGGGAGTGTAGGAGTTGGAAGGTTTAGCAATCCCAATGCCGAAATAAAGAGGGCCATTGTAACATTTTTTAAAATATGAGAGAACAAGTTCAGAAAGAAGTACTGAGCAGGACAATTTTGAAATTTGTGTCTAGAATGTATTATATATTTTTCTTTTTTTTTTTAAGCAGGCAGGATGAGAGATTTATGGTTTCACATTGAATCTTCTATATGTATTCTGTTTGTGTGGAAATGCCGCTTTTTGATGTTTAAGTTCAGAATAAAAATTAAAAGATCAAAATTTTCCAAATGGAGTTTGAGGGAGTTTTGAATACATTTGTTAAAGAATTATGTTGCAAGACCTTTTGATTAGTTTGCAAGAACAGCTTGGTTGACTTCAGGGGTGATGAAAATGTATTAGCTAAACTTGAACAGAAATTTTTGCATCATTGGTTGGGATTGAAAAATTAGCATGATTTGGTAAGCACGGCCAATGAAAGGGACATTTCTTCCATTTAGATCTATGTATCTTTATGCAGTAATTTTCTCATCCATGACAGCCATTGAAATAAATTATGGAAATAAATTGAACGTAGAACCAGAACTTCATATGTCTTATCATTAAGTATTACAACAAGATTTTTAAAAAAAATAATCTTTGAAAGCATGGACTTTTTGCCTTTCATGTTTCTGTTCCTCATGCTTAGCACAATGCTTACTTAGCACAGAATAGGGTACTTAATGTTTGTTGACTGCATATTCAATCACATTGCTATCACTACAAATTAAAAATTTTTTTTTCTTTTTAATATTACGAACTTGACACAAACATGAAGAAACAAGAACATTCCCTTGTACAAAGAAAAAAAATACTATTATCTCCACTATTTATGACTAGCATCTAAAAAAAATATTTCGAATTTAATATAGCAGTTCTAACACTGCCTTGCTTCTCAGTGTTTACTTCTGAACTTCTTTCTTATCTTTTCTGTGTATAAAATATCAGTAATAATTTTTCATTTTAAATTTAAATTAAATTTTCCAAGAAACATCTCCAAGTGATTGCCAAATGTAACAGGCCGTTCTTGCTCCTCATCCTTGACTTAACCTGCAGCCTTTAACACTACTGATCACTTTCTACCAGTATACTCTCTCTTCTCTAGGTTTTTGTGACACTGCTGTCTTCTGGTTCTTCCTGAGGCTCCATTGCGTCTCCATTGCTAGCTATTCATCCAAATCACACCCACTAACTGTGAGTGTCTCCTAAGACTGTCCTGGGCTCTTGTGTTTTTCTCCCTCTCTACTGTCTTGATTGGTAATCCCATTATCTCCCAAGGGTTCAGTTATCTCCATGCAGATGGTTCCCAGATCCATATCCAGACCTATCCTTTCTCCTGAGCTCTGTTCTTCCATCACCACCAAAGACAACTCAGATTCACTAGGTCCAAAACAGAACTCATTATCCTCCCCTCCCCTGCCAAAACCCTCTCTTCTCACATACTTCTCCATTCCAATCAAAGATGCTATCACATCCTTCCATTCACCCAGGCTCACAGTCTCAGTGTCCTGGCCAACACCTCACTTCCACTCAACCCACACAACCAGTCTGTTGCCAATTCTTGTTTCTGCTATCACTACATGTCTCATATGCCTTCTTTCCTCTCTACTCACAAGGCACATGTCGACTACAGCAGTAGTCTTGTACTTGATCTTCCTGGCTAAGATCTCTGTCTACTCCAGCTGGGCTGCCAAAGTGATCTTACCGAAGCGAAGTGTAGCTGTGTTACCTCTTACTCAGTGAGCTCCCTGTTGCTTCCAAATGACATCCTGTTTGGCCTTTAAAGCCCTTCACAAAGGGGCTTTTAAAGGTCCCTTCCTAGCTGTTCTTCCTGATCCTCTTGCAAGCCATTCCACAACATTCCATTTCCAGACTCTGTGTCCTCCATGCCTGGAATGCTCCACCCCCTCATCCTTGCCCCTTCATTCCCCTGGCTTCCTCCAGGGCTCAGCTCAAAGCCTTTGTGCAAGGAGCCTTTCTTTTTCTATCAATTCTAAATATATCTTGTGTGTACCTTGTGACTTTCATGTTGTTTCTCCCTCATCTATGTGTATGCTCCTTGACTGTTTTTTTGTTTGTTTGTTTGTTTGCATTTATACCCCCAAACAGTTAGCACAGTGTCTGGTGCATAGTAGATGTTTAAATAAATGTTTGTTGACTGACTATTGAGATTAGAAAGGATTTTTTTTTGTACTGTTAATAAATAGAATAAAATATTTTAAAGTGGTTTGTCTTTAATACTTATAAAAATTTTTATTTTTATGTTTTATGATATATAGTAATTAATATATGAAATATATAGACATACATAGGAGTATGGGCTCAAAATTTTTTTCCTGATAGGGAAAGTTTTGGAGACCACTCCATTGGAAGAGTTCTGCTTCTCCTTGCAAGAAAGGGGCTCATTATTGGCTACATTGTAGCAGATGACAGCAGAACACAACTCACGGATGATGCTCACGAACCATGAGACAAGTAGAAATGCCCAGCAGAGGGCAGAGCCCAGCAAAGATGATCTATTGCCCAGTGAATAACAGTGCCCAACAAAGAGTGGAGGTATGATGCCCAATGTGACGTAGCAAAAAGGAATGTGATAAGAGAAAAGAAATACCTGTGAAGGAACAAGTCGTCCTGTCTACCTTTCCCCTCAGATTGGGCCTTCCAGACACGTGCACTAGCCCTGTGTACCAGGCATGTGTGCTCTTTCATGTGTGTTCCTTGGTCATGCGTGTTCCCTTCACGGGTGTCTTCTGTGTCTATTCTTGGTCACAGTCAATCAAATATTTATCATGTGCTCAAGATTATGTTAGGTACCATGCTACATCTGAGCATATAAATAAAAACAAAATAGTCCCCATTCCCATGAAGTTTACATAATAATTTTATATGTGTATATATATACATATATATATATAAAATTTCATTGTCGTAGAGTCAGTATATACAACAGAGGTTCATAATTTTTTGTGTGTTACGGACTCCTCTGGAAGTCTGGTGAAGCCTGTGGACCCCTTCTCAAAATAATGTGTTTTTTTTTAATGCAGAAAATAAAATACATAGGGTGACAAAAGAAACATTATATTGAAATACAAGATTAAAAAAAAAACAAGCTCAGATCAGGAAGCTCTGAGTAAAAGTATGTACATAATGTAATACTAGGTTTCTCTGGAAGAGAAGGGTCTCTGTACCCCTCCTATGTCTTTTCATTCCAAAGAAGCTTCAGGAAACCTGAGCTCACACCCTAATAGAGAAGGTCTATTCCAAATCACACTCACTAACTGTGGGTGTCTCCTAAGGCTGTCCTGGGTTCTTGTTTTTTCTCCCTCTCTACTGTCTTGATTAGACCCAAGTCCAAGTTTTGAGTTTTTGTTTGGGAGAGATAATAGGATCATCCATAAACTTAACTGTGAATCAAGCAACCCCTTCCGTCTCACCCCTAAAGGGGAACTATGGAATCCTTCAGACCAAATTCAGAATTTGTAAAATACAAATCCCCTCAGAGTGCTCTGTCCAGGGACACTGATCTCAAGAAATTGTATGTACACAGACAATGGAAAGAAATTAATTTATAGAAGGAGAGCCAGGCTTACAAAGTACCTCCAACCGTGGTGGCTAGCAACACAGAACACAATTGTTGCTGGTAGTTTTCATCTTTACCTGCACAGACGGAGGGAAGGGAGAGGGAAGAAGAAAGAAGACGCCCCAGTCACCTTGCTTTGCAGGTGAGGGAGGGGGAAGGGAGGAGGAGACTCCACTATGACTCAGTTATATCTTTATTCTACACTTAATTTACTTGTCCCAAAGGTGGAATGTGTTGAGATAGCCCTTCCAGACACGTACGCTAGCTGGGCTGTCGCAATCCCATTTATCTGCTTGCTGTAGAGGACGACGTCTGGCTGCTTTCCACGTAGTTGAATAGTATCTTCCAAGCTTTCTACTCCCCCAGCCTTAGCAGGCCACACTGACAGATGTGCTTTTCTGGCCTCCGAGGCCTCCATATTTCTTCCATCTATCACTCTTATCCCCTCCACTCAGTAAGGATAAAATGACCCCCTTCCCAGGTAGTGGAACTTTTTTTAGGGACCCTAGAGGATCATCACTTACCAATCGGGGTTTGTACTTGAGGTCAGGGTCACATATAGCAGTAAGGAGTCCATTAAGAGTGAAACAAGTAGCTATTTATACCTGCTGATTGGGAGAGATTGCAAGATGGATGGCAATCTACCCTGAACATGACTCAAAATTCTCCTTATATGCAGATTTTTAGGGCAGCATTCAGGAGCTCAACAATATTCAAAGTGAATTGTGTGAAATAAAAGAAAAGTGGCTATTCAGAAAACAGGTGGTTAAACAAAAAGAATAGTGTACTATTGGAGAAAAATGTGTATTCTTAGCTAGAGGAGATGATAGGTAAGGGGGGCTATCATCTCAGCATAGCTAGTCTCACTTAAAGAAATCTGCCAATCAGACCAGACAAGGGAGGAGAACTTTCCCAGGAAAAGTTCCAGGATTTTCCTGGAATCCTCTTCCTTTAGCAGCTAAAGCAAAAATGAGACAGTGAAGGACACAGCCGCAGTAGCAAACGTCTTTCCTCTCACTTAAAATAAAATATCGAAAGTTAGAGTGCTTTGAGAGAGGGCTATTTCTAAGGAGGGGAGGGGGAAGGTCTTTGTGTTACACAAATGTGTCAGGGAAATTCCTGGTGCGATATTAAGGGGTTTTGGTATGGGATACTTTAGTTTAGCAAAGGCAGCAAGGCATTTCTCACTGGAAACTCTACCTCAGGATACTTACTGAAGTTATCCTTTGGGGTTCATTTGGAAAGGGAGGCGGCAGTCTTTGTCCATTTCTCCCATACCCAAGGAGCTATTTAATTCCAACATCCATCCCCCTCCAAGCTTTTGGGTAAGGGCAACAATATATACATAATGAATATAAGGTAGTTTTGGGACAAGGGAATGAATGGTAGGATTTTGTGTATGATCCCATCAAGGAAAGGAATCAAAATCCAGAGGTTGGAGAGCAAAGGGGTGATTGATAGTGTAGCAGTCTCCTGGAGAGGGTGGGAAGTCATGGGATCAATGGCAAATATAGAATGCATGGCCTTTGTGATATGGCAAAAATTGTCTGGGGATTTGTTGATAGATACTGATGCCAATTTATATAACCAATACTGCAAAGATGCAATGAAAACCAATTTGTCATGTTCAGTGCACAGACTCACTATATACAAAAATCAGAGCCCTTAGCTGCAGTTTCAGCAACCTTATATAGGTTTTAGTTACAAAAACAAGATGAGTACAATCAAATTTCAGGGAGTAAGTGAGGGAAGATGGTGATTTATAGAGCAAAGAACAGATAGCTGAGGGAGAAGATCTATGTCAAGTAAAACAGGAAACCAACTGATGCTAGGTGACATCTTAAGCTATTTGTAGACAGACAGAGCAGGAACTAAACAGATAATGCCACGGCTATACTTGAAGTCTCAGCTTGATTCTGCAGATTGTAGCTAACTATCTGCTCATATTAAGCGAATGGCAGCAAGAGACTTCCCCAAAATTCTCTTATCATCGTGAAAAGGGCTTATCTCATCACATTCCACCTCTGGGACGAGTGAATTAAACGTAGGATAAAGATACAACTATTATAACTAGAAATGAAGGAGGGCCCGGTAGGCGATCACATCCAGGAGGAGTGAGTCTCAGTGAGAGCCCAAAAGTAGAAGGAAAATAAGAGGAAAAAGTCTTGAGGGAAGTTTGCTAATGATAAAGTAGTCATTTCAGAGGGCACAGTGAAAGGGGGAGGACAAATTTGGAATAGGACATTGGATTCGGTAGTGGTGATATCAGTGGAAATGAGAGGATAGGATTGCTGAGCCACTGCTACGTTTGAAAGATTGTGGCAAATGAGAGGTGTGGCATGACTAGAGGAATATAAATGTCTTGACTCTAAAAAAAAAAAAAAAAAAAGGATGTGTTTGTGTGGAAGAGAATGGAATCTTCAAACTATAGACCACTGAGCTTGACTTTGATTCCTGCAAAAATTTTAGAATTATTAAAATGAGCAGTAACATGGTTTACAGGAGTGAGGATATAGAGTCAGAGGACCTGGGTCCAAATCCCATCTCTATTCCTACCAGTGAGACCTTGGGCAAATCCATTAACCTTTCTGGAATTTCAGTTTCCTCATCTGTAAAATGGTGATTTGCAATCATATGTCAAACTCATAGATGCACAAATTAAAATGTAAATGAAAATGTTTAACAAAGTAAAAATATAATACAACATAGATAATTTGTGGTTTTCTTTCTTTAAAAATTTAATATTATTTATTTTTTGTTACATTTTAAGTTCTGAAGTGTCTCTCTCCCTCCCAATCCCACTCTAAAGAAGGCCTACATTTGACATAGATGTTGATCAGTTCTTTCTCTGGAGGTGGATAGAATCTTCTTTCATAGGTCCTTTGTAGTTGATTTGAGTATTTATAATACTCGAAATGATTTAGCCCCTCACAGTTTTTCTTCAACCATTATTGCTTACTGTATACAATGTTCTCTTAGTTCTGCTCATTTCACTCTGTATCAGTTCATGTAAGTCTTTCCAGGTTTTTCTAAAATCAAGCAGTTCATCATTTCTTATAGCACAGTAGTATTCTATCACAATCATATACCACAACTTGTTTAGCCATTCCCCAATTGATGGACATTCCCCTCTCAGGTTTTTGCCACCACAAAAAGAGGTGTGATAAATATTTTAGAACATAAAGGTTCTTTCCCTTTTTCCCTGATCACCTCGGGAAACAGACCTAACGGATAATGCTAGATCAAAGGGTACACACAGATTTATAACTCTTTGGGCATAATTCCAGTTTGTTTTCTAAAATGGTTGGATCAAGCTCATAGTTCCACCAAAAATGTACTAGGTCCCAATTTTTCCACATCCTCTCCGACATTTGCCACTTTTCTATTATTTTAGCCAATCTGATAAGTGTGAGATGATATCTCAAAGTTGTTTTAATTTGCATTTCTCTATTCAATAATGATTTAGAGCATTTTTTCATGTGACTACATATAGTTTTGATTTCTTCATCAAAAAACTGCCTGTTCATATCCTTTGACCATTTATCATTTGGGGAATGACTCATATTCTTATAAATTTGAAAAGATTTTCTATATATCTGAGATATGAGACCTTTATCTGAGAAAACTGTCTGTAAAATCCCCCCCCCTCAATTTTCTACTTTCCTCCTAATCTTGGCTACATTGGTTTTATTTGTGTAAAACCTCTTTAATTTAATGTAATCAAAATTTCCCATTTTACATCTCACAGTGATCCTATCCGTAAGTCTGATAGGTACTGTGTTCCATGTTCTTCTAATTTTCTCATGATATCTCCCTTTATATCTAGGTCATGTATCCATTTTCACCTCATCTTGGTAAATGGTGTAAGATATTGTTCTATGCCCAATTTCTGCCAGACTGCTTTCCGGTTTTCCCAACTTTTTTTTCCAAATAGTGAATTCTTATCCCTTAAAACTTAAATGTTCACATTTGTCAAACACAAGTTTACTCTAATAATTTACTACTTTGTATTGTATATTTACTGTTCCACTGATCTACCTTTCTATTTCTTAGTACCAGATAGTTTTGCTAATTACTGCCTTATGGTTTAAGATCTGGTACTGCTAAGCCTCCTTCCTTTATTTTTTAATTAATTCCTTTGATATTCTTGACCTTTTGTTTTTCCAAATGAACTTTGTTATTATTTTTCCTTGCTCGATTTTTTTTTGTAATTTAATTGGGGTGGCATTAGCTTTTCCGGCAGTGAAGATCTCCCTGCGCCAACATACCTCTCAAGAAAGACCTCATGCACCCCTCTCCTGAGGAGGAGAAGCAGAAACACAAGAAGGAGCGCCTGGTACAGAGTCCGAACTCGTATTTCATGGACATAAAGTGCCTGGGGTGCTATAAAATCACCACTGTCTTCAGCCACGCACAAACAGTGGTTGTCTGTGTGGGATGCTCCACTGTGATCTGTCAGCCTACTGGAGGAAAGGCAAGACTCACAGAAGGATGCTCCTTCAGACGGAAGCAGCACTAATGACTGAATCAAAATGATTGAGAAACTATAAAGAATAAAACAAATTTGATACAGAAAAAAAAATTGGGGTGGCATTGAATAAGCAGATTAGTTTAGGTAAAATTGTCATTTTTATTATATTGGCTCTGCCCACCCATGAACAATGACTGTTTCTCTAATTATTTAAATCTGACTTGATTTGTATAAAAATGCTTTTATGATTATGCTCATGTAGTTCCTGGGTTTGTCTTGGCAAATATACTCTCAGGAATTTGTTCTGTCTACAGTTATTTTAAATGAGGTATTTCATACTACCTCTTCTTGAGGGTGATATATAAAAATGCTAATGATTTGTGTAGGTTTATTTTATATGTTGCTACTTTGCTAAAATTATTGTTTCAACAAGCTTTCTAGTTGAATCTCTAGGATTTTCCAAATATATCATCATATTGTCTGCCAAAAGAACTAGTTTTATTACCTCATTGCCTATTCTGATTTCTTCATTTTTTCTTCTCTTTTTGCTATTGTTAGCATTTCTAATACAATATTGAATAATATTGGTGATAATGGGCATCCTTGCTTTACCCCTGATCTTACTGGGAAGGCTTTTCTATAGCTTATCCCCATTACAAATAATGCATACTAATGGTTTTAGGTAGATGCTTATTATTTTAAGGAAAAATCCTTTTATACCTATGTTTTCAAGTGTTTTTAAGAGGGAAGAGGATTGTATTTTGTCAAAAGCTTTTTTCCTGCAACTATTGATATAATCATATGATTTTTGTTACTTTTGTTATTGATATAAGAAATCATGTTAATAGTTTTCCTTATGTTAAACCATCCCTGTATTCCTGGTATAAATCCCACTTGGTCACAATGTATAATCTTTGTGATATATTGTTGTAGTTTTGTAGCTAGTATTTTATTTAGGATTTTTGCATCCATATCCATTAATATAATTTGTCTTTAATTTTCTTTCTCTGTTTTTTCTCTTCCTGATTTAGGTATCAGCACCATTTTTGCTTCATAAAAGGAGTTTTGTAGGACTCCTTTGCCTATTATTCCAAGTAATTTATTTAATATCTGAATGAGTTGATCTTTAAATGTTTGGTAGAATTCACTTGTAAATCCATCTGATCTTGATGCTTTTTTCTTAGGAAGCTCATTTATGGCCTGTTCTATTTCTTTTTCTAAAATAGGTTTATTTAGATATTCTACTTCTTCTTCTGTTAATCTAGGCAGTTTATATTTTTGTAAGCATTTTCCCATTTCACTTAAATTGTTAAATTTATTGATATATATTGGGTGCTTTGATTTCATTTTCATTAGTGATATATTCACCCTTTTCATTTTTTATATCAGTGATTTGGTTTTTTTCTCTGTTTTCTAAAATCATATTAATCAATGGTTTATTTTATTGGCTTTTTTTCATGAAGCCAATCCCTAGTTTTATTTATTAATTCAGTGGTTTTCTTACATTCAATTTAATTTGTGATTTTCTAAGTCGATATAAAGGTGGCAGGGATCTGGTTCCTATTTGAGTTTGACGTCACCGGACTAAGTTCATCTCTTATTTTAAATCAGTGCTTCTCAAACTTTTGAATCTTAGGACTCTTTTACACTCTTAAAAATTACTGAAAACCTCAGTTTTAGTTCAATTTTTGTTTTTAGGGGTTATATAAATATTTCCCATATTAGAAATTAAAATAGCTTAGTATTATTATGAAAAGTTTTGACCTTATAGACCCCTGAGTCTCGGGAATGTGGTCCCCAGGCCACACTTTGAGAACCCCTGCTTTAAATCTATGCTCCTATGTTTACTTAGCCTGGAAAAGACTAAGGTGAGAGGATGAAGGAGGCACATGTCAAACATTAATAGGGCAGTTTGTGAAATTTGAGTTATTCTATTTTATTAGGAATTAAAGTTAGAACAGAACTGAAAGCAATGAGTAGAAGTTTAAGAAGGCAATATTTAGGCTTGACCTAAGCAAAAGCTTAACAATTAGATCTATGCAAAAGTGGAAGGGAATGCCTCAGGAGGGTGGCTTTCCTTTCAGTGGTCTTCAATTGTTAGGTGTGTTGTAGAGTAGTTTAGTATTGTGATTTGGACAAGAAAAGTACCACCTTCCACTCTGAAATGTTGTGATTCTCTGACTGTGTTGTCCACTATTGGAGAGTAATGTATGTTTTGTACATAACACCAACATGTGGTGTTTTACCTTTGTGCTTGCTATATGCTCCATCCAACTTTGTTTTGCCTCTTTTTTTTTTTTAGCAATGTGATTGCATATGATGTCTATGTTTGCTAAGCTGTATGCAGTTTTAATTTGTGTGCCAGATACTATGCATATGTATGTGGAGCCTATGTATCCAGGGTAATGTGCATGCATGTGACTCTATTACATGTGAATTAATGTTGAATTAATACACCATCAAAATGTATCTGTTTCCTGGGTATTATTTATAGATGGAACCCAGGCTTCTCTAGGTATGCCCAGTTCTAACATAGAGACATCCTTGAGGGGTGTTTTTGAGCATTTTGCCAAACATGGAATCCTCTTGGGAGGGGTAGCTTCCTTCCATTGGCTGCCTGTGTCTCTAAAATTGGCATGACTGAACTGATCATTCTCTTTTCCACCATCTTTTCTTTTTTTAACCACAAAGAAGTGTAATTTTTTTTTGCTAGAACCTTTTATTTCAGTCTTCTCAGTGCTAGAAAGGTTACTAACAAGGCTGCCACAATTAACATCCCAGATATTGTAGCCAGAGTGCTCTTATGTCCAGGACTGAACCTGCTTGAGAAGAGCTCTTAGAAACTTGAAGGAAAAACATAGGCCCCTTGCTAGAAACACTTGAAGTCTTGTTCCAAGGGTCTCAGAACTCCTCCTTTTTCTACTTCCCACAGGGCAAGTTACTGTGCAGAAGTCTGCCCCAAGGGCTGAACCAGTCATTCCCTTTTCCACCTTCTTTTTGGCTGGCCTCTTTTCTGTAACTCCTATGGGCTGAGCTATCTGTTGCATTCTGCACGGATGCTCAGTGTGTACACCATGAACTGAATTGGTGAGAGGAAAATCCTTGTTCCCTTTCTTTTCATCCCCAAGAAATGGGGCAGGGTGGGGGAGTGTTTGTTTTTGTTGTAAGTTGTTTATCCTGTTTCAGATCCCAGAAGAGGAGTTTGAGCCATGGTGACCTTGGTGCTTGGAGCCAGGATCACAAATGCGGTAGTGCAACCAGCAACGCAAACAAGGAAACCTTGTGAAACTAGGGTGTCTGAGACTCAGGCCAGAGGGGAGTTTTAGATTTGGAACTTGGACTGTCCTATGGGAACTGAACTAAGCTATGATTATGCCATCCACGTTAGGAGTAGTTTTCTATGTTTGTGATTATATCTTTGAGTAACTATTCCTTTGTAAAAGGTCCGATGTTAGATGTAGGCCCTTGTCTGGATTAAAATTTGGCCCTTTGCTTTTGTGGGGACCCCTGGAGAGATTTTCTTCCTAGGACTTTTGATTCTAGATACCCTAGAATGTAAGATTCTAAAGAAATTTGGGGGAAATATGCTGTAAATGTGTAGGGTTTTTTTATTCTATAAATGTATAGGTGTTTCTTCATACATCAGTTCCACTGATTAAATCTGGTAAATTTTTCATTTGTTGATTGCTTGACTCTTTATGTACTGATAGTTTTTCTATTATTGAATTTTGTATAAAGATTGGTTTACCAATATAACCTTTATTGTTGAATTTTTATTGTCCAGTAGAAATGTTTATATTCTTATTGCCTGTAATCAGACATAGGTTGCTTGCTTTTTGTTAAAGCAAAATGTTCTACAGCTGTGTAGGTTGAGAAAGCCTGTGACTTAAATCCATAAGTGGTTCACATTCTTTGCTACTTCCCTGAGCCTACTTTTCTTGTCCTGATGGGTGAGTTTGCAGTTCTGTTTGGTTTGCCTTGACAGTTGCAAGGATCCATGGGGAAATTTAGGTGCTCTTTGGGATAAAGGACCCAAAGGTATTGCCTGGACGTCTGTGGATATTGCCTATGCTAGAGAGATCTCCAGAGAATTTTAGTGTGCCTTGTGTAGAAAGGAATACTTTTTGTTTTTGTGTGGCTTGAGTATAAAGAGATGCTTTTTGTTTTGGTTTCTCTGTGTAGAAGGGGACACTTTTCATGCAATTCCCAGTTGGATGGTTTTATGCACTGAAGGAATTATTAGAAAAGTTTCTACACACATTAGTTTTCTCATTTGAGAGAAGGACAATGGCAAGGTAACCCCAGGACCCAAATCCATGTGGGGAGAGCTCCATGTAGCTTTTTTTTTTAAATTTCTGGTTTGAATTCTATCCCTTCCTCCAGCCCCTCCCCCATCCATTAAGAAGGCAAGATATAGGATGATTATACATATGAAATCATACGAAACATATTTCCATATGAGCCATGTTGTGATGGTGGGGTTGGGGGAAAGCAAGAAAAATAAAGTGAAATAAAAGCTTCAATTTGCACTCAAGAGTCCCATCAATTCTCTCTTTGGAGTGGATGGCATTTTTCATCTTGAGAATTTCAGAATTGTTGTGGATCCTTCTATTGATCAGAATAGCTGAGTCTTTCAGTTATTACAATATTGTTGTTACTATGTACAAAGCTCTCCTAGTTCTGCTCATTTCATGTTGAATCAGCTCATGTAAGTCTTCCCTGGTTTTTCTGAAACCATCTCCCTCATCATTTCTTCAGTACAATAGTATTCTGTCATATTGATATACCATAACTTACTCATCCATGCCCCAATTGATGGGCATCCCCTTCGTTTCCAATTCTTTGCCACCACAAAAAAAGTCTAGTATAAATATTTTTGTACATGTAAGTCCTTTTCCTTTTCCTTTGATCTCTTTGGGATACAGATTTAGTTGTGGTATTGCTGGATCAGAATATGCAGAGTTTTTGTAGCCCTTTGGGTGTAGTTCCAAACTGTTCTCCAGAATGGTTGGACCAATTCATAACTCTACCAACAGTGCATTAGTGTTTTTCCACATCCCCTCCAGAATTTGTCATTTTCCTTTTCTGCCATCTTAGACAATCTGATGGGGATACCTCATTTGTTTCCATGTGCATTTCTCTATTAGTGATTTAGAACATTTTTTCTTAAGGCTATTGATAGCTTTGATTTCTTCTTCTGAGAACTGCCTGTTCATATCCTTTGACCATTGATCAATTGGGAGTCCATGTAGTTTAGAAAGCTCAGTGTGGACCAGGTTTCTGTCCAAGTTGGGAATTAGTTTTGTCTTTGCGCTTTCTTTTGCTTGTGGGTTGAGAAAGGACTTATGAGGTTAATAAGGCTAACGAAGCAGAGATATTTAGTAAACTTAGTAAAATGCTTATTTTGTTGACTTATTGGGGGAACTTCATGAAGTATTCCTTGTTATGTGAATCTGCAAAAGTTTTTGTTTGGAGATAATTTTATCTGTTCATTTGGGACTGTATATGATACTTGAGACTCTCCGTAAGGCACTGGGGAAACAAATAAATGGACATTGCTTATGCTTCCTCAGAGACCGTGGAGAACCATTTTGAATTTGGGATGAGCACTATAAAAAAAAGAAATGTGCCCCTGTCTAATGTCCTGGAAGGCAAATTTCAAACAGGGAGAAATAGGTAATCCAGGCTTCTCTGGCTATGTTTACAGCATGCCCAATTTAGCTGAAAAGAAGCCCTCTTCATCCGCTGCCATGGGTGTGGAGGTAGTCTCCTTAGATTGACTGCCTATATCTTTAAAACTGGTGTAAGACTAAGCCATTCACTTTTTTAGCTTTTCTTCATCTTCTATGTGCGGTGCCCAAAATGGATGCCATGAACTGAACTCGTGAAAGGGGAAGGACTATCTCCTGCTTACCTCACTTTTACCTCAGCTCAAAGAAAATCCTTCCTGGCTCCCCCTTTTTTTCACCCCCAAGAAACAGGCCTGGGAGTGTTTGTTTCTGTTGTCCTCAGTTTTAGGTGTTGGAGTGGGAGCTTGAGCCATGCTGACTTTGGAGCTTAGAGTCAGGATTGCAGTGGAGGTGGGTGCAGCCATGTGGGCATAGAACCCTGAGAAACCAGGGTGCTTGGGACTCAGGTGTGAGGGGAATTTTGAAATTGTAACTAGGATTGTGTTCTATGGGAACCAAACTAAGCCATGAACCTCATACTATTCTCCTCCCAAGAGGCTGGGGTGGGGAGGAGGAGGAGAAGGATTATGTAGTTCTTGTGTGTATGTGTGTGTGTGTGTAGAGGGGCAGAGTGTGTTTGGATATTTGTGATTATACCTTTTGAATGAAATTTTCTCTGTGTAAAAGCTAATATATTAGTGACTAATGGAACTGGGGTAGAAAGCACCCCTTCGATTGAAGGAACACCATCAGTGGGGATTAGAGACAATGGCAGGACCCCCCAAATTCCTTTAAGGGTACTAGGCAGCCAGCAGCTGAGGACAGAGTAAAAGAAGGTAACATACCTGACCTTCAAGGGGTAGGAGCCTGGGGGTCTGTGTTATATGGGAACTGTAACCAGGGCCACAGTATAAGGGGGGCAAGGAGCTAAGTGGTGGTGGCAGGAATACAGAGTAAGGGTATCTAATCCTATGCATTTTGGCCAAGCTTTCTGGGATCTTTATTAAAGCTTGAACACATTTTACATGGTATCCCAGCTAACCTCAAGGATCAAAGACTGATCAGGAAAATAATTCACACACTCTAATTCACTTGAGAGTGTAGGCTATGGCACTTTCTATTGAGGTATGGAAAAAAGTCTCCCACCCTTTTGTGTGACAATTTGATGGCGTGAAGTCTTTCGCATAAGAATTAAAAATATGTTGATTAGCCAAGAGGCATGTTGTTGAGGGCCATTCTTGCCAGGCATGTTGTAATGAATTTTTTCAGGTTGGACTAGTGTCATGAAGATCCCCTTCCAATTTTCAAATTTTGTGTTTCTGTAAAAATAACCTTTTTTTTCCCCCAGAGGAAAGACACATAGCATGTGGTCACAGGTAACTTGTCAGACAAAATGGAAACTTTTAGTGTTAGATGTAGGCCCTTGTCTGGATTAAAATTTGGCCCTTCACTTTTGTGGGGACCTCTGGAGAGGTTTTCTTTCTAGGACTTTTGATTCCAGATACCCTTGAATGTAAAATTCTAGAGAAATTTGGGGAAAATATGCTATAAATGTAGTTTTTTATGCTGTAAATGTAGTTTTTTATGCTGTAAATGTATAGGTGTTTCTTCATACATCAGTTCCACTGATTTAACTGAGCACATTTTACTGCTACTGAAATGAATTGAAAACTTGATCTAGGACTCAGTTTGCAAGGGAAGCCCTGAATGGTGTTGCTGATTTGTGTAGTATAAGGAAACTCAGAGGGAGTCTTGTGTTTGTATGGCCCTTGATGGTAAGACTTGTCCCTTGTACTTACCCCTATCCCCAGCCATACAGTATTTAGCCTAAACTGAGGAATTCTATGTCTCCCCCTGCCACCTTTTATGATTTGGACCCTTGATTCCATCCATATAGGGAATTCCCAGTGTACGGATTTCCCCAGCCACTCATCTTGGAGAACTGAGAGTCCTGGTGACTCGTTCGTGGTTGCACAAGCCAGTGTGTATTGGGGGCAAAGCTTGACTCACATCTTCCTGACTATCCATTATATTACAATATACCTTTCCTATAACCTCTTTTCTTTCCCTCCCTTCATATATCCTGCCCTTCCCATCCCCGGTAGCAAGGGTGAAAAAAGTAGGGAGCCATATTTGTCTCCATAGGGTTTATTGTGTGACTTAGGACTTTATTCAAACTCTGGATAGGGGCACTTTCCTCCTGACCCTCCCCTCATTCCCCTACTCTGATCCTGGGAACCAATCACATAGCCAGCCACTGTTTCTTTTTCTTTACTCTGTTCTTCCCCAAATTCCCTCCACATACTCACTCCCCAGCTGGGGAGACATGAGGACACCGTGGCCAAATGTTCACTAAAGCTTTCTCCCAGTCATCCTCATGAGTGAGAGGAGCTCATCTTGTATCTTTCCCCTTCCTTCTCACCTTTCCTTCCCCACTACCCCTGCCCCAGCCTCTCAGCTCCAAGAACACACATACTCTGACCCAGAGTTAAATGAAATTGGTCTCTAGCCAATGTGTAGGACCACTGAGGAGAAGGGCTGGGGGCAAGGAATGACCATGGGAGGGTCAGAAAGGAGGAAAAGACTGGGATGGGGATGATGGGTCTGGGTCGAATGTACAGTTTCTCCATCTGTTCCTCAAGTGTGGTTGAAGGGGGTGGGGGTCTGAATTCAGGAGAAAGGTTCTCTCCACAAGGTCAGTACAGTTTCTTGGTAGTAATAGCCTATGATGAAGAAACTAATGACCACAGCCAGTAGGATGTTAGAAAGTAAGAAGTCCTCGATCCACTGAAGAAGGAAACAGACACACAATCAGAATGGATTTAAGGAACTATGGAATCATAGAATGGTCCCATATATATAACATTACAGCTCTCTTTTTGCACAATGTCCCCTATTTTGGGAAGGTATGTCTCTCACCATTGCCTCTTAGAATCCTTAGCTTCTATCAAAACTCAAGTGCTACCCCCATGTGAAACCTTTCTCGATGCCCCCAGGAGCTAGTACCTCTCCCAAATTACTTTATAGTTGTTTTTCCCTCCATTATTTTGTAAATGTGTAAACTGCTTCTACCAAAAGAATGTAAACTGCTTGAAGGTGGGGATTACTTTGTTTTTATCACTATCCCTAACATGTATCAGGGTCTGGCACCTAGTGTGGCTTGATGTTTGTTTCATGAATGGAGCTACCATTAAAAGTCACACAGTTCAACTCCAATCTACAGATGAGGAAACTGAAGCCTAAAGAAATGGGCTTGATCAAGGCCCTCTGACTCCCAGTTCAGTGATCTTTTTCTTCCCTCTTAACTCCTCCCATCCCATTATCACTGGTGACTTTAATACTTCATGTTGGTGATCCTGTAATACTCATCCCTTTATGTTCAATGACTTTCATCTAAATCATACATTGGCCACCCCATCACTGTGGTTGTATCCTGGCCTTTGTCAATATGTGGTACAGTTTCACTAGCTAGTTCCTCTTCTTCTACCACAAACTTTAAGGAGAGGGCTGTGATATCATGGCTATGCTGCTACTTTGACTTGAATACAAAGGAATGAATGGAACTTGAAAGGGAAAAAGACTTTTCTCTTCTAAACACCATACATTGGCAACAAGATAAAGGTTGGATTCCCTATGGATAAAAATATACGAAGACATGAGGGTCTGTCTCCTTCCTTCATGCCCCCTCCCCACTTGTCCAGTTATAGGCACTTGTCTTCATATATCATGAGCCAAGGTCCATCTTTACCCTGAAACCACCTCTTCTCTAGAAAAAAAAGCATAGAAATGACCTCTGGCAGAGAAGTACCCCCAGATCTAGGACTGGCCTACTTTCTTTGTTTGGATGAATGGCTGAAGACAGGATGAAGGCGTCCAGAAGAATTCTAGCAAGGCCCCTCCTAGAACTGGTCTGCTTTGACTCCAAGAAAGCAGCTTGCTTTTCGTCTTAGACCACCCCGTGTCCCAGAGGCAAAAGCAAGGGGCCTCACGACCTGCCGTAGGTGATAACAGCCTCGGGGTAGCACATGTGACTGTGCCATGGCTTCAGCAACAGCTTGGGCGGTGTCACAGAGTTGTCTGGGAATGGATTCTGCTTGGTCTTAGTGAGGCCAGCATAGGGCTGCCTTCCTTTGTCATCACAGAATCACAGAATTTGAGAGATGGAGGGGACCTCAGTGGCAGTCTGGTCCAACTCAGAGTGGCATCCTGGCAGCAGCCAAAATAAATAGCCCCTGCTATAGTTACCATGCTAAGGGTCTGGTATGGGTGCCAAAGGCTGGAATTGGGGGCAGCAGGGACCAGGAGAGACGCAAGGCCCTAGAGAAGCTGGAGAGAGGTTCTACCTGGGGCTGGGGCACCTAGTCTTACAAAGGGGAATATAAGAAGGAGGGGTCTGTACCTCAGGCAGGAAGGAGATGTAGGTCATAAAATACAGAATCAGAGAACTGCTGAAAAGCGTGCTTGTCCACAAAGCCTGCATGGTAACTTTCATGTCTTTTGGGGCCTAGGGCACAAAAGCCAGTTTAGTTACTCCCACCAAGATCCAGGTCCTGACACATTTCCCAAAGACTTGACTTGAAGCTTAATCTCCCACTCCTTCCCACCTGTTTTTCCTTATCATTCCCCTAGTCCCTAACACACCCCTTCCCCCCCTCCACCATCTTCTTCACCACTCTCCTTCCATTGTCTATATTATTTCTGATCCTGAAGAATCTCTGACCTTGTAGTAGAAAAACTCCATGCAGGAAACAATGAGTAAATATTTCCCTATCCCCATTATAAGTATCTGTGGTAATTGCCACCCAATGGAAAGGGACTTGATTTCATGCTGCCTTGTTTTCCAGGTTTTCAGTATTGGGGTGTCCTGAGGAAGCAAATGAAGGCCAGAGTATATACAGTGGTAGAGGAGAAAGAGTCTAGGGTGGGTAGGAGGATAAGAATAGAAAGCTAGGCTCAGACATCTTGGCTGGCCTTACCTTGGTCACTCACCTCAGTAAGAAAGACCAGGTAAGAGGCTCCAAACTCCAGCAAGCCCAGTTTTAGCACATTTTTCTTCTTCTCAATCATACAAAGCAGATTTACGTTTCTGGTGAGAGTCAGTCAGTCAGTTAAATGCCTACTTTATGTCAGGCACTCTGCTAAGTGCTGGGGATACAAAGAAAGGTAAAAGACAGTCCCTGCTCTCAATGAGTTCAGAGTGTGATGGGGAAGACAGCATGCAAACAACCATGTAAAAAGCAAGATATAAACAGGATAAATTGGAGATAATCAAAAGAGGGAAGGCATAAACATTAAGAGGGATCAGAGACAGCAGGAAAGTTTTGCTGCTTATACTAAGTGGTGATGGGGTCCAGGTTGCCCATTCCCCCAAAATAGCCATAGGATAATAGGGGAGATGATAAGTCACCTGCTTATCTCGATGCTTAGCTCTGAAGAGGTCCCGTTGTATTTCTTGAGGTTGTAGGTGTCCACAGGCAAGATGATAGAAACATCTTTGTTCAGAATATTGATAATCCTGTGAATAAGAATCAAGTCTGAGTCTAAGAGCCAAAGGCATGCAGTGCAACTATCCCCAGGCCATCCCCTTGCTTCTGAAGGACCTTACATCTGTTCTGCTGTCTGTTAATATCTGCCTCATACTTCCATCAGGCTTTTTGGGTGCCATTACTTTCCCTCTGTCACCTAACACAGACTATCAGATTGGAGAGATTTCCTGGTTTCTGGCATCTAGAGGTCTCTGTTTCACAACTGTTGTCCTACTACCCTGGCCAGATGTGATGTAACCAAGGGTATAGCCTCTAGTCACCTTGATGTCCCAATTTATGGCAATGGATCTAGGGAGTTAGAGGGTAAGATCAACCCTTGAGGCCAAAGAAGGACAGACCATCAGCCACATTCAGATGCCAAGACAGACCAATGACAAATCAGGACTGAAAACCTTGCCAGTCTTAGAGCATATAACAAAGAAAACTGTTGGGAGCCTAGATTCTCTGCTGGACTTATTCAGTGGATGCCATCAAATCTCAGCATAGTAGAGAAACACAAAGAGAAGACATGCTTCATTTACTTAGCAGGGCTCTATCAATTCAAGTGGGTGTCTGAAGTGGGATTTAAATCAGTCTTCTGCTTGCAAGTCCGGTGATTTGTACATGAGCCAACAACAACAACAAAAAAAATAGAACATGGCCATAAAAATCAAATACAGTGGAAGGGAAGAACAAGACACAAACTCAGAAGAAGACAACAATGTGAAAATAGCTACAAAAAAAAATGCTAATTGGATCTAAGTCCAACAAGAATTCTAGAAGACTTAAAGAAGAATGGTAGAGGAAAAATTAAGAAAGAAATGAGAGTGATACAAGAAAATTGTCAGAAGAGAATTAACATCTTGGTAAAATAGGCACAAAAAATACTGAAGAAAATACCAACTTAAAAAATAGAATTGGCCTAATAGTAAAAGAGGCACAAAAATTCACTGAAACTGCTGAAAAATAATTGAAACCTGTACTTTGAAAACAAACAAAAAAAAATTACAAAATCCCACAGAAAAAGCAAGAGTATGACCAAAACCAGTTATGTTATTTCAAAACTCATAACTAAACATAATAGCGAAGTGCTCAGACCATTTGTGGTCATTGCTCTATGACCTCCATCTCTGGCTAATCTCCCTTTGATGCCACTTTTCATGTTCTGTCTTCGTTGGTTAGGTGCTTGATGTGTTTGTTGAGTTTAATTGTTCAGTTATTGAGTCTGTAGTACCAGGACACCTGGGTGCCTTCTTGCCTCACAAATAAATTTGCTCATAAATGTACCTGCCCGTTGGTCACACTGGCCCAGGAGTATCCTTAGAGACATCAAAGTCTTAGGCAAATGCAGTTAAAAGCAAAAATGGGGCTGGAAGCCTATGAACAGGCATGTACAGGCCTGGCCAGAATATGAGTGCCGCTGAATCCTACAGGCTCTTCCATCTGTGGATTCTCTTTTTATCACAGGCTCTCTTTGATCTTGCTTAGTACCCTTTTAGTATTTCTCACTTAATGTTTTGGGACTGGCTCTCAGTTACTAGCTTCCTACCATTCTGTGAATGATATAGGACTGTATTACAGATGTTTACTACCTGTGATCAAGGCAATGCACTGTATACCATGTTCTGTATCAACCGCAAATACTACCATGATCCTTCTCAGTGAGAATAAACCATAATCTGCCAATCCTGGATTCATGCCTATAAAGTAATTATAGTATCATAGATTTAGGATTAGAAGGGACCTTAAAGACCAATGTCTTCATTTTACTAATGAGGACACTGAGGTGGATAGAGTTTGCATGGGGAAATATAGTTAATAAGTCTCTGAGGTGGGATTCCAGGTCTTCTTGAATCCAAGTAAGTGTTTACGTACAGTGTCTTTGGGTGTGAGGATGTGGGTTTAAGTATCAAACATAGCAACCCATCCTCTACTTTCACATCTCACTCATGGAATTCCACTGGTGTTATCCCACCATGCTTTAGGCTTATCTTATCTCTAGAGAGGACTACAAAGGACTTGTGATATCGCACCATGGATACTATGGAATGGATATATTTGAATTGGACATTTTCTGCCATTTTCTTAGGCCATGGACATACTTTTGCTATGTCTAGGGGAAGGTATTGCAGGTGAGAGGTTAAGCGACTAGCCCCTGGTCACACAGCTAATAAACAGAACTCAGATCCAGGCCTCATGTCTCCAACTTCCATCACACCACGCTGCCTTCCTCATTCAACAAACTTTTATTAAATATTTACTGTGAGCAGAGAACTGTGCTTGGCACTGGAGTTGATATAGAGTTTAGAAAACCTCCCAAATAGAATTTACAATCAAGCATGGGAGTTGCCAAGTGAGCAAGACTATATAATAAATATATAGTACTTATAATGCAAACTAGAAAGAAATTTGTGCATAAAATAGGGACAAATTGTTCTCTGAAGTCTGGGAAAGTTGTTTCTGTTTGCATTAGGGCTTTGGCCGGAATCTGCTAAGTATTAACCAAAGGCAGCTGGGCCTGCCTTAATCAGGCCTTTCTAGCCACTAAATCTGAGTTGACTGAAGCAAAGATGGCCAGCAGAGGGCATGAAGACATGGAGCCCCAGAGCTGGTTAGCAGGGATCAATCTACCCAGCCACCACTGTGGGACCAGCATACAATAATAGCACAGCAGTTGCCCTAGAAGAAAGAGGTGGCACACCTCACTGCATCATGTTTATATATCAGGGAGAGAAAGAGAGTTCCGTCAGCTCACAATTTCTGTTTTGCTTTTCCACTGGCCTACGTTGGATGTCCTCATGCTCCGTCCAAGATAGGAGGCACGGAAAGTGATAGTTTGGGAAATGGGGGTTGAGAACAGCGTTTGCTGCTAATTTTTTTTTAATTATTATTTCCATACCAGTCTATTTAGTAAATTTTCTTTTGTATTATTTTGATGTCATAAATTTACATCTGGCTGGCGTAGGGAGGTATCAGAGAGGGGGTTGAACAGTGATTTTTGAATAACAGTGAATCCAAATAGGGAAAAAACAAGAATAAAAATGATGTCCTAGGAATGCATTGGTTCTGTTCTGAGGGGAAATAGAAGGGAGGGTAAGAGGAGGCGGACTCTAGTGTAGTGTATGCTAGTCCTCATAATTTGCACACGTGAGAAAAATACACGTGAAGGAAGGGCTTTGGACAGTGGGTGCAAGATGAACCTTATTCTTATCTGAAAACCAACAAACACTGAACACACACACACACACACACACACAGAGTTTAGTGCAGAAATACATCAAATTCAACAGGAAAACAACTAAACATTGGTGCGGAGGGGGCACTGGGATTTAATGAAGGACCTTTCATAGCCCTGGGCTTGACATGATATATCAATGAGCAGAGATGGAGACTGTCATGACCTTCTGGGCCTGCTGGAAACTGCCCAGCTCCCTCACAAGTGCCTAGATCAATCTTTCTTGTACATGTGTTTTGCAAACAAGGAAATAAATTTTAGTAAACTTATACTCCTTTGATAGAAAAGCTTTGAAAATGAATTAGGGGGAAACTATGCTCAAAGGGCTATAAAACTGTGTACACCCTTCGATCCAGCAATACCATTATTAGGTTTGTATACCAAAGAGATCAAAAAAAGGGAAAAAGATCTTGTTCAAAAATTTTTATAGCAGCTTTTTTTTTTGTGTGTGGTGGCTAAGAATTGGAAATTGGATGCCCATCAATTGGGGAATAGCTGAACAAACTGTGTTATATCATTGTTATGGAATATTATTGTGCTATAAGAAATGATGAGCAGTATGATTTCAAGAAAATCTGGAAAGACTTACATGAACTGATACAAAGTGAAATGAGCAGAACCAGGAGAACATTGTGTGTGGTAATAGCAATATTGTATGATGAGCAACTATGAATGACTTCGCTATTCTCAGCAATCCAAAACAATTCCAAAGGACTCATGATGAAAAATGCTATTCACCTCCAGAGAAAGAACTGATGTCTGAACACAGACTGAAGCATGCTACTTTTCACCTTTTTCTTTTTTTAGTTTAAGTTTTCTTCCACAAAATGACTAATATGGAAATATGTTTTACACAATTGTACATGTATAACCTGTATCAGATTGCTTGTCATCTTGGGTAGGGGGAGAGAGGAAGGGATAAAATTTGGAATTTGAAACTTAAAAAAAAATGTTAAAATTGTTTTTAGATGTAATTGGGGAAAAATAAAATATTATTTAAAAAATAGATTAATGGTGGTTAAAAGAGAAAACCCCCAGCTAACCACCAGGTTTTGCCTTTACCTTCTTCCTTAGAAAAATTAAATTGCTGTCAGCAGCCCTTGGTCCTACTTTTGGGCAATTCCCTCCCTGAAGGATAACACTGAAGTCACCCATTTTAGATACATCTCTGAGAATATGGGATCCTACTTTATTCATTGATTGACTACTAAAAATTGATTCATAAGGTTAAAACACCACTTTAAAGGCTCAGCTTTAATAAGCTATTTCCCCACGTATTTGTCAAAATCATTCAAGATTCCTGGACGTATGTAACAACAGAGATAAATTTATTTGATGATCTTATGATTATTAATGTCAAGTTAGGTATAAAACAGAGATATGTTATTGCCAATTGTTATTTTCCCTTGTCAGAGAGGGAACGCAAAGATAAAAATGGAACCTCAAGGAGTTTACGTTCCACTGGAGGCATGAAAACATGAACACAGATAAATAAATACAATATATACACAAAGTATAGTACGGGCCACTAGGTGGCACAATTGGATGGAGTGTTGAACTCAAGATCTGACTTCAAACCTTGGCTTAGACAAGGTGTGTGACCATGATTGGCCGTGCTGAGATGTGACCCTCTCAGCCTAAGTTTTCTCAGCTGTAAAAAGGAGATGGTAATAGCACCAACCTCTCAAGGTTATTGTGAAGATCAAATGAGGTAACAATGATTTAAGTCCTTTGAAAACCTTTAACGGCCATGTGAATGACAGCTAGTTGTAGTTGTAGAAAATGGTTGTAGTCATAGTAATAGTAGTAGTAGGTTAGTAGCAGCAGCAGCAGCAGCAGCAGCAATAATAGTAGTAGCAGCAGTTAGTAGTTAGGGGCAGCAGTAGCAGCAGTAGTAGCAGCAGCAGCAATAGTAGTAAATATAAAGAATGAGCAATGAAAGTCTGAGGAGCACTGGCATGGTAATGCTTGAGAGGTGCCCCAGTTATCCTATTAGGAGACTAGGGACCCTAACAGACAGAGGTGAGGAAAAAAGTACATTCTTGGCCTGGGGACAGCCTGTGCAAAGCCATGGGGACAAGAGATGTAATGTTTTTTTTTGTTTTTGTTTTTGTTTTTGGCAATTAGGGTTAAGTGGCTTGCCCAGGGTCACACAGCTAGTAAGTGTCAAGTGTTTGGTCTGAGGCCGAATTTGAACTCAGGTCCTCCTGACTTCAGGGCCAGTTCTCTATCTACTGTGCCACCTAGCTGCCCCCAAGAGACGTAATGTTGGGTAGAGAGAAGAATGAAGAGGCTGGTTTGGCTAGAATGTAGAGTACTCAAGGGGGATTAATGTCTAATCTGCCTAAAAAGTGAGTCTGGAGGTGAATTGTGAAAGATTTCCCCTATCACATGGAGGAAATTGTGTTTTACCCTGAAGAGAGTAAGGAAACACTGCAGCTTCTTAAGCAGGGGACTATGAATGGTCAGGCTGGTGCTCTAGTTCAGTATCAGTTCGGTAGCTCTGTGGGAATGAGGCACGGGGCCAATTGGGAGCCTTTAGCAATAGCTAGAGTCTAAAGGAGACAAGAGGTGATGAGGACCTGAACTGGGGTGTCAGGGAAGGGGGATAGAGGAAGGGGAATGGATACAAGGATTGTCATGGAAGTAGGATTCATTCCCAGGACCCAGCGTGTCACAGCCCATTCAGTAAGGGTCAGCGGAAGAAGAGAGAAGTAAGGGGTGAAAGTCGGAGGAGAGATGAGACAGACCATAGCAGAAGAGAGGTCTGTTGTCTCACCAGGGCAGATAGCCAGGCCGTGATGGTAACTCTCTCAAGACTTCTCAGAGTAAATGAATGCTACCTGCTTATGCTGATCCTGATTCACACGGGCACAAATGGTATTGCCACAACTCTAGAAAGCGTTGCTCGTGATGATGAAGTATTGGGCAGGAAACTGAAGACCTCAAGGACATAGATGGTGTGAAAACAGAAAAATTTCTGTTGCTGATGAAAGATAAAAAACAGACCCCATCCTCTTCCCCCAAATATGAGAAGGGAAGATGGTGTGTGAAAGCAGGATATGGATTTCTACACCATGGCTTAAAATGTGGGAATGGCTCTTGCCCTCAAGATTGTGCCACACAAGGACCAATTGAAGGAATTTGGGATGTTCAGCCTGGAGAAAAGACAACTTGACTCAGGGTGGATGTGACAGTTGTCTTCAGGTTATTTGAAAGGCTCTCTAGGCTTTCTCTCTCTTGCTCCAGAAGGAAAACCTAGAAGACATCCATCTTGTTACTTATTCCCCTGCATACATACTGACTCTGTGCTCTATCCTGTTCCTCTCACATGACCCTCCATCTTTCCACTCTTGACTTTTATGTTGGCTATCTCTCATGCCTCGAATACTCTCTCCTCCCTTTGGCCAAAAAGGAAGCCAAAAAAGCTTCCCTGGTTTCCTTCAAGACTGCTCAAATCCTGCTTTTTGCAGAAAGCCTTTTTTAGGTTTCCTTCTTTTGATGATGCCTTCTTTCTGAGACAATCTCTCATTTACATTGTATATATTTTGTATATATACAATCGTTTGCATGTTGTCTCACCCTTTAGAATATGAGTTCCTTGGGGGTAGGGACCATATTTTTTTTCTTTGTATGCCCAGAATTTAGCACAGAGCCTTACACATACTAAGTATTTCATAAATGCCTTATGACTGACTGAAGTTGTAGAGAGGCAAGTTTATGCTCAATATAAGGAAAAGCTTTCTAATAATTAATGAATTTCTTGATCAGGAGGCAGCAACTTCTATCTCACTAGAAGTCTTCCAAAGAAGCCTGGATAAACAATTGTATTTTGTAGTATTTTGTTGTAGGGGATTTGTATTCAGTATTTTGTAATAGATGATTTTTATTCAGGTATAGGCCAAGCTAGATGGCCTCTGGGCTCCCTTCCAGCTCTGAGATTCTGGGAATGAAGGTATATACTTATTCTGAATGGTGGCAGTAGGTTACATTATTAATGGTGGTTAGAATAACTAATTATTGATAATAGTTATTACATTATGAGAAGTCATTATAATGATTATACTATTATATAAATGGTGCTATTATGTTTTTATACTTTTTCTATTTCTTTAAATCTCCCTAAAATGTGATTTTCAAAAATTATTATTATTATATTATAGATGAGTAACTTGTCATTCTTTGTTAATTTGGCAAATAATTGTTTTGTCTTTATGGAAACGATGTAATTGGAGAATCACTTAAGTACAGCCCCGTAAGGGCTCCCCATCTGAGATACGTTCTTGGGCAATGGTACTGCCCAAAGGGTGTTTCCCAATGTGAGACGGACAGGCAGATGAACAGGTACTGACAAATACATTAGGCCTACAGGTGGGAAAACATAAATATTTTCTCTAAGCCCACTGGGTGTGATGGACAGGGCCTCAGGACATGCTGCCTTCCACTGCCCCTGAAAGATACCTTTTTTTAGTTGAGAACTGAATCATATATACCTCACATATGCAACTCCATTCGGTGGTTTGGTAGTTGTCTCCTTGATCTAAAGCAAAGAGAGGGAGAGAAATCATCACGAACCACCCTAAGGATGTCCCTAATCCTGTTCAGACAGTGTCATCTTTCTTTCTTCTCTACTTAACCCTTCCTTTTTTTGTCTCCCCACTTCTCTCTCCCTCCTTCTCCTAGGGCTGCCCTGTCTCTTCTCATCCAGTCTCCACTCCCAACTCTCACCAGTATGACTGAGTAAAACTTTCTTTTTCCATACAGAATCATAGCATAGGTCGTCTTCTCCTCTAGGAGAATCTCTTCTTTGACCAATGTTTTGGAATGTAGGTTTATCTGGAAATACTGCTGGTCTGAGTCCAAGTATATTCTGTGATAATCATCTGCATTCTAGAAGAAAACACTGGGTCAATTCAGGTGCCTCAAATGACTAAGAAAACCTCAATGTTGTCCTCTGCAGCTCGTGTTCTTGAAGGAAGTTCATAAGACGCAGCAGAGTATAATGGAAATGGTAGCAGATTTGGAGCCAGAGAACCTTGGGTTGAATGTAACTTTGGGTAAGTTAAGGACAGAGCTGTACCCTTTGGGGAGAAAGCGCATACTTGTTTGCCAAATGCTGATGATCTGAATCTATAGCTATGTGAGTGATCATCCAGTAAAGGTCAGAGGAAGAAGAGATTGGTAACCACTTGATGAGGGATGATGAAGCACCTGTTTGTCAACCTAAATCTAATAGTAAAGAGGTCTAATAACGTTCAAGGGCATGTATTCAGGATGCAACATTAAATCTCCCAGAATTCTCAAACTGGATGAATTCTGCCCTTTTTCACTGATTCAGGTGGGCACAGAGGATACTGCCAAAAAAGGAATGTAGAAAGCAGTGCTAAAGATTATGAAGTCTTGGGTGAGAAACTGAAGATTTTAGGGATGCAGGTGATATTTCTATGACTGCTAGTGATAAAAGACAATGGCTTCAGAAGAGAAAGGCAGATCAAGGAAATGAATAGTTGATTAATAAGATGATTTCTCAGATTGAGACTTGGATTTCTGACCCATGGCTTAAAATACAGGCATTGCAAGCTCTTGGTTAGGGATAAAATGCCTCACAACAAATGGCAAGACTGGGTTGCCTGTTGTCTTATGATGCTAATAGAAAGAGCTTGATCTGAAAAGGAAGAGAGAGGGAGAAATTTATTTATGCCAAGACCCTGAAGAGCTACCAGCTTGACACAGCCTAGCAGTAGCAGAGACTCAGACTGATATATCCATCAGCAATTTGGCATTTGGAAGCGACCTTGGTTGATGTGAATGTTTTGTAGCAAATCCTTGATATTTGAGCCAGCTCTCACTCATGGATTTCTGTGGTATAGGGGAGATTGTGTATTTAGATGTCTAGAGAAAATGTTTGTAACTTCTATTCTTGCTCTGTGTTCAGTAAGTATCCTTTTGTAAAAGAAAAAAAGAACCTCAATTCCTTACCCCCAATTAATAAACAAACAAAAAACCTATGTATATCCACCAAGCGTGATAAGATTGAAAGTAGCTTCTATGTAGGAATAATAATAGTAGAGTCACTCAGAAATCCATTGGAGACAAAATCCAAGCAATATAACCCCATGTCTATATCCAAATGTACAAACCATGAGTAACAAGCAAAACCAGTGGTAAGTCTGGCTAGGAGAGAAATTTGACCTTACAGGTATAAGCTGAGTCCCAGGGCCTATTGGTATTGAACTCTCTCCTCACTGGTGGAGATCAATGCCCTACACCTAAATAAGGAGCAGATGGAGATGGTGAGAAGCAGGAGAGAAGAGGAATCCTCTCTTCACTGTTGTCTGGAGCAAAGATAATTTCTGGTTAGTTATTTTTGTAAGAGGTTTTGTGTGGTGGGGTGGGGGTGGGGAGGGCATTTGCTATTTTTTCTTAAACTATGCATGATTTACTTAATATATCCAAAAGAGAAACTTTCCCCCTAAGCCTTCCCCTCTCCTACCTTTGGGGCAGCTAGATGGTACAGTGAAGAGCGTGCCAGGCCTAGAGCCAGGAAGACTCATCTTCATGAGTTCAAATCTGGCCTTAGACACTTACTTACTTGCTGGGTGACCCTGAGTAAGTCACTTAACTTTGCTTCAGTTTCCTCATCTGTAAAATGAGTTGGAGAAGGAAATGGCAAACTACTGCAGTATCCTTGCCAAGAAAACACCAAATGGGGTCACAAAGAATTGGACAGGATTAAACAACAACTCCTACCTTCCATATTTCTGTAGAGGGCAACACCATCCTCCAAGTCTATCAGACTCACAACCTAAGAGTTATCCTCGACTCCTTTCTCTCAATTCCACCCCTGCCCCCATATCCAAACCTGTTGATTTAACCTTTGCAGCATCTCTGACATATGTCACGTTCTCTCCACTGACACTGCCACCACCCATTGGTGTAGGCCCTCATCACCTCATGCCAGGATTATTGCAATAGCCTATTGGTGGGCCTGCCTGCCTCAAGTCTCTTCCCACTCCAATCCATCTTCCATTCATTCACCAAAGTGATTTTCCTAAAATTCAGGTCTGATTGTATTTCCCTACCCTACTCAATAAATTCCAGTGGCCTCCAGGATCAAATACAAAATGCTCTGATAGGCAGTCAAAGCCCTTCATGACCTAGCCCCCTCCCACCTTTCCAGTCTTCTTTCATCTTCCTCTTTGAAAGGTACCCTTTGAATTTAGTGACGTTGGCCTCCTGGCTCTTCTGAGGATAAAACACTGCATGTAGACTTTGGGCATTTTCTCTGGCTATCCCCCATGTCAGGAATGCCCTTCCTCTTCTGCTCCAACTACTGACTCTCCTGGCTTCCTTTAAGTCCCAACTAAAATCCTACTTTCTACAGGAAGCCTTCCCTAACCCTTCTTAATTCCACTGCTTTCCCTCTTTTGATTATTTCCTATTTACTCTGTATATAGCTTACTTTGTATATATTTGTTTGCATGTTACCTCCCCCATTAGATTGTAAGCTCTTTGAGGACAATGACCGTCTTTTGCCTCGTTTTGTATCCCCAGTGCTTAGCACTTAGCCTGGCACAAAGTAGGTTCTTAATAAATGTTTATTGAATTGAACTGAATTGTTGATGAGTCCTGAAGCCATCTATTTTTTTCTCATTTCTTACCTTAACCCTTTGCATTGAAATGGATGTTGCCTCAGACAAGCAGTATGAGCGTTGGGATGCTTTGGCTTAGAAAGATAGTTTCTAGAATTTTTTTTCCACTGTGGTCAGTTTTTGTTTTTGTTTTAGAAGTGGATTTTGTCTCCCCATTCTAAAAAAAAAATTCTTTATGCATTTTTTTCTTCATAGGAAGCATATTTTTTTTTAAGAGCCATAGATAATTTTGTTTCTTCTTAGTTGTATCCTGGAATTTTTTTAATGTATTTTTTATTCTTGTTTTACTGTTTTTGGAAGTAACAAGTTTATCCAAATTGCCTTGGCTTTATCTTACTGTTATAAAATTGTTGAATTTATTGATGTGGTGTATTTCTTAAAATTTATAATTAATTGCTATATGTTGATACATGAAAAAAGTCATTGGTACTGTTTTCATGATTTTAATTCATGTTTTCTGCTGTACTGTTGTGTTGTTTAAGCACAGTATATTAATCCCATTTACCATTGTTCCTACAATACTGTACATTTATTAATTGTATTAATATTTGTATGTTGATATGAACACTTGTGGATCAATCTCTAGAAATTATGGGAGTTAAGATAATTGAGAGGTAGTGTTTTGCTTTTGCAGTTGAAAAGCATAGAGGTCTCCTAATGTCAGGAGTAGATCCAGATGGTAAGAAAAAGGATATTTTAAGGATATTGAGCAAATAAGTGAAAGGATTAGAAGGATGCACAGTTAAGGCCATTGAATGTAAAGAAGGTGAGATGATTCACAAAGTTTTTTTTCTAATCCTCCCTAAGCATTTTCACTTTGGAGATATATACTAAGGAACTGACAGGAGGAAATAATTCCTGGGAATTTCAATCTTGTCCAATCTCTGAGGATGAAGAACTCCTTTAACCTAATTGCTAAAGTGTAGGAGCCCTTCTAATCAAAAGAGGCATCCCAATGGATTGACTGTCACAATTAAATCTTTACGAGTAAGACAGAGGCCATACCCTCTGTGGTATACAGATACTCTAGGCTCCAAATTGGCATTTTCTCTGGACAAAGAACCATATTCCCTGCGAGAAAAATCCTGGGAGACTTGGGTTGGACAGATGACAGTGTACCTAGGACCGAGCCAGACAAAGTGATGAGACTGACAGATATCCTAAGGGTAACAGCTACATTAGCAGTGGATGCCCTCGTAGAGGAAAGGGTAAATGTTATGTGGCATGAATGCACACAAACTTTAGCTGAGATATTTGAGGGGAGTAGATCACAAGACCTCTATGTTAACTTTGTGTTTAATAATGTGTAGTACAAAGGTGAAAAACTTACTGAGTTCCTCCTCAGGTTGGAGCAATGGGTGCACAAAATAATACAGATAGGCCCTGTGGATCCTGAGAATGCAGGAAAATTTACACTGTAGAGATTGTTCCATGACATGGTATATGACTCTCATGTATCTGATGTCATCAGTTTTGTGCAGACACAGAAAGCATTGCCAATAATGACTGAATTGTGACAGGTTCTCCTGAGGATCAATATAATTCACAGGGTTCAGCTTTAGCAGGCCCCAGGCCTTCTCAAGTGTGGGCAACAGGAGCAAAGCAGGTCAACAACACCCCAAGTGACAGAGCCCAAGACAATCAATTGAGAAGTGGACCAGTGCACAGTCCTATTCTCCTTGGAATGGTAGAGGGCCAAGGAGATGCAAGGCACAAAAGAACCCTTCTGCTGATAACCATCAGAGTAACAAATTCACATTTTGTTAATAATTGTGGATTAGACAGCCTTACTTATGATGAGTATACGGGCATAGAAAATGCAGCCTTGGTTATGAAGAAGTAAAAATCTTTAGATCTAGTTTCAGGAAACCAGAGTGGGACCAGGGATGGAGGTGATCCTGAGCTCTGGCAATAGCCACACTGACCTCATCATCAATTCCTTATGGGCCTATTCTACTTGGACTCATAGGACCTCATGCAGAGGTGATGGTAAAAATTAAGATTGTGGACTACAATGCTGTCCTGGATGGTAGACCTCAAGTTGACATTATTTTCTAATATTTTATGACAACTATTTGAATAAAACATCTTTAAAACTTAGGACAGAGCTTAGATTTGGTGTTTTAAGGGATAAAGACTATCCATACCTGGGATGCATCCAGGGGAATTTCCCAGAGACATTGTTGGTGTCAATAGAAAAGTAGATACTGAGGCTCTGGGATGTCACTCACTGGATTGTCAGCACTGATTCCAATTAATTCCAGTCTTTTCAAAATTCTAGCAGGATACTGCAGACAACAAACTGGGACCCCAAACCCTGTGCACTCTGATTATCTGTGCTCACTGTGCAGAGGCTTACAATGAGAGGGGCAAGAGGTTCCAGTGAATATGAGAGGAACCCCAAGCATTCACCCTCTATGCTGGATTTTGAGGAATTTGACTTTGGGGATACCCCAATACCACAAGAGTAGAAGGATAGGTTGAAGCTGGAACTCAGCAAGAGGATGGGTGTGTTTTTGTTGCATGAGTGGGATATGGGATGTGCTCAAGGTGCATCCCGCAGAATCTAGCTCACTGATTCCAGACCATTCAAAGAAAGCTCTAGGACGATTCCTGGGTCTATGAGGGAAGATCTCAGAAACCAGCTCAAAGAAATGTTGGTTAATGGCATCAGCACAGAATCCAGCAGAACTTATACATTATCCATAAGTAGACAAATGGAAAGATATGAGTATGTGTGGATTACCAAATCTTGAACAAAAAGTCTAAAATAGATCTGTACACTGTGCCATGGGTGCAAGATACCCTGGACTGTCTGCTGGGCAGTCAGTGGTTCTCAGTCTTCCACTTGTGTAGTAGATTAGTATGGGATTCCTATGCCCCAGGAAGACAAGGAAAAGACTGCTTTCATCTGTCCAGAACCTTACAAGTTGGCAGACTGTTGGAAAGCTAATCTATACAAAGTTATCGAGAGACTAGGTAAGTTGCCTATTTAAAGTGTGACCTATCAGGACTATTCACCACAACCACCTACTGTCCATAGGAAAAGTTACTTGGACTTTCTAATGAGCAGATGGAGAAAACTGATGGACACATCTAGGCAAAGGTTGAGGAAAAGACACTGACCACCAGCTGTACAAAGACTTTCTGACCAGATATGGGCATTGAAAGTGATGTATTCAGGGAAGGAGACTGTGTATATTGTTACAGAGAAGGAGAATTGAACCCAGAGACTACCCCTTTCCTACCCAAAACTGCTACAGAGACTAATAGGGTACAGATTCAAACTACAGAGCTCAAAAATACTGAGAGCCAACCTGGAATGGTTGCCAGCCCAGGTGTAGATAAATAAGTCTATAATGATCCTGATGGTCAGCCCATACCAACTACTAGCTCTGAGACAGGAGCAGAGAGATCAGTCAGTAACAAGAGAATTAGGCCTTTTAGACCAATAACTAGGCTATATTATGATGTTACAGATAAGCATGAAGACATAGCTACACATATATCTAGGCAACAATACTAGAGATTGCCCATGGATGGAACTGCATATGTTCATTGCTATACATGCAAATTGGGGCAGCTAGGTGGTACAGTGGATAGAACACTGGGCCTGGAGTCAGGAAGATCTGAGTTCAAATTTGGCCTCAAGACACTTACTAGCTGTGTGATACTGGGCAAGTCACTTAACCCCATTTGCTTCAGTTTCCTCATCTGAAAATGAGCTGGAGAAGGAAATGACAAACTACTCCAGGATCTTAGTCAAGAAAACCCCAAATGGGGTCACAAAGAATTAGACACTACTGAAATGACCGAACAACAATATGCAAATTACCACAAGTTTGGGTATGCTTGCTTTTTGTTTTTGCTGTTATGTTCATTTGATTATGTTTTATGTTCATGCTATGGCAATGGCTGTTTGTTAATTGTTTGGCTTGCACGTTACGGCTTATAGTTAAGTAGTATTTTATATGTAGGTCTATTGATTGTGTTACTGCTACAGCTAGTCAGCTTTGTTAGTCATCTTTATTGGTTCTGATTGATTGCTGTGTACTATGGATATGCATGTACTCTTGAAATGTGCACGTACAATGCGCTTTATGTACTTGGGCATATTATTTGTCACTGTGGTAACCTTCCACATGATGCCCTGTATAGTGACATGTCTACTGCATGTACTGTTAATGTGAATTGGTTTTATTTCAGTATCAACTGAACTGAAAGGTGGTTATCTGGGGTGTTGATGTCAGCCTTCTTATTTCAAAGTGCTGATGTTTGTGTTTATACTGTAGAGTTGAACGTTTTAGACTTGCCCCAGGTGACCTTTGCAAGGGACTATAAAGAGTTTTGGCTCAGAGGAGGAATGTTACCCAAATCTCAAAGTCTATCGTTATGGAACTCTCTACTCATTGGTGAAGATCAATGTTCTGTGCCTCCATGAGGGTGGGCAGAGTTGGTGAGAAGCAGGAGAAAACAGAGATTCCCTCTTCTTTCTTACTCAGTGATTGTGTCTCTTTAGTCTATTGACTTTCTTCAAGTCTCTTCAGTCTCTTTGGGCTCTGCAGCTGCTTCTGGCACTTCTTTCTGGCTTCCAGCCTTGAGAGGGAAGATGGATGAGAACCCCACTTCAGGTTCTTGAAGAGAGAACAAGACTCTGGGAAGAAGCCAAAGTGAGAGGAGCTGGTGGTCTCCACTATGTCTCTATCCTCAGCTTGTTACGCTAAAGACTTTGGGGAATTTCTCCTTGTGCAAGATCTGAGACTCTCTCAAGTTGTCCCAATGGGAAAGCTTCTTCACTGTGTGTTGTCTGGTATAATATATATTCCTACATATACTTTTACTGATTTTTGTTTCGTTATCGAATTGGATAGTGCCATGTGTGGGCAGTTAGGTAGTGCAGTGGATAGAGTGCTCATCTTCTTGAATTCACATCTGGCCTCAGACACTTACTAGTTGTGTGAGCCTAGGCAAGTCACTTTACCCTGTCTGCCTCAGTTTCCTTATCTGTAAAATGAGCTGGAGAAGGAAATGGCAAAACACTGTAGTATCTCTGACAAGAAAACCCCAAATGGTGTCATGAAGAGTCAGCCATGATTGAAATGACTGAACAACAAATGTGTGTGTTCATTGTGGAACTGGTGGGGATTGGTGGGGAGTCAAGGCTTGGATATAACACATAGGTCCTCATGAATAACGATCAGAGGTTTAGCTTGAACCTTAAAACCACATTCCCTAGACTAACAATATGCAATGGATCATACAGATATGATTCTAGCTTGGTACCTCCTTTCTCTGAGGAGAGCAGAGTGGTCGAGTTTCTGGCTCCAACTACCTTCTTCCCCTCTTGCTAGGAGACAGAAATGATATTGTCATTAGAGTATATTGCTGTCCATCTAGACTGTACGAAGAAACGAATGAGGAGTTTGGAAAACAAACCAGAGAAACCTGGCATGGAAATGAAATAGAATAGTGAATCAGTTATCGGAACAGGTGCTGGACTGCTGCTTTTCCCTAATTAAAACTGGATCATTCATTTCACTTTAACTAAACTAACTTTTATTAAGAACTTATTATGGATATAATACTGGGGGGAAGAGGGGGAATCCCACAAGAAAGGGAGGAGACTAAAGACCTGGAAATAATCTTGGACCTTATCATGATCGAAAGGAGCATGTAAGTCACTCCCAAGCCGTGTGTCTATTTTTTCACCTCTGTAAGTATTTAATGAGAAGAGAATGCATATGCATTCAAAGTTTATTATTTTTTATTGACTATAAAGAAAATTTGATTCAGAGAAGCAAGACTAATACAATAAGGTGTCTCCCATCTATTTGTCAAAAATCATCCCAGATTCCTTGACAAGTGTTACAGGAGATAATTTTGTTCAGTAACTTTCTACCTTGTAATATTAAGCAAGTAGGAAACAGAGAGATGTGTATTTGAAACTGTCGTAGAGTATTATCTCAAAGAGTCCCTATTAACAAGGGATTCCCTGTAGATGACGAGTTTCTCTAGATGCTCCTGTTTATTCATGACTGTGCTAATTCCATCGAGCCCCGGCACATGGCAAAGTTTCTGAAACGAGACCCCATAATCATGTAGAAGAGTTTAGCCTGACTATCCACACAGGAAAAACCAAGTGGCTGAAAAATATATGTTGTCTGGACTAGGATATGAAGTTAGATAGATAATATATATATATAGAACTTGGGATCCAGTGTAAACCTTTCATCAGTGTGTGTATATATGTGTATATATTACACATACATACATATATAATTATAAATATGCATATGCATACACATATCCATATATGGAGCATATGTATAAATATATATTAGATATGTAAAACTGTGTGCATGTGTATATAGGTAAAATTATAAATTTGGATAGACCATGCAAATATAGATCTCAGCCTAAACTGAACAAGAAGAGAGTAGCCTGGATGGCCTTTTGGGGAAATTGCAAAGTTCTTCTCATGATCTCAAACTTCTCCCTGAAACAAAAGGCCATCTTTTCAACATCAAGGTTTTCCTGATTATGCTATAAATCACCAAACACTAGTTTCTGGAGAATTCAAGCTTAGGATTACCCAAAGGGCAATGGAGTGGTACATGTAAGGTGTAAGATATAAATGAGGAATTGCATAGGAGAGGCATCATAAAGGATATCATCAGAAAAATGGATGACTGGAAAAAAAAAACCAAAACCAACCAAGTTGGTCATATTGCGAGAGTGAGGGATACCCTACAGTCAACCATCTTTTTCACTGGGATCCAAGCAATGGCAAGAGATAAAGGGGGAGAGCCCTTAGCATTATTATGAGAAGAGTCAAGCATGTTGGGCAGACGTGGATGGGTTACGATCCTTCTTGTAAAGACTCGCCATATTGATGAGATCACAGGGCCATTGAAGTGTTTGAGTAGCTGGTCTCTTAGGTCCCCTCCAGCTCTAAGTATATGATCTGGTGACTCTATTATTTTACTGTTACCTTCCAGCTATTGAATCTAAAATGGGAAAGATAGAAATGCTAAAACAATAACTTGTCTATCAGCCCATTTGATTCTCTCCTCTCTCTGTCTATGCTGGCCATGCACTCAGCTGCTCAAGAATCTTCAGTGGCTACCTATTGCCTCCAAGAGAAAGTGCAAACTCTTCAGCTTTACATTTGAAGCCTGCACAATATGGCATTTCACGTGACTTCACTTCACCTACCCTCCATTCTAGCCAAATTAGATATTTGCTGTTCTCCTACATTGGGATCTTGAAATAGTTTGTGGCCCATGCCCAGAATGTAGTCATACCTGATCACAAAGTTCATCTTAGATGCTACTTCTACCAAAAACTTTTCTTGGTCCCTCTAGAGCTTAAGTGTATGATCTTGTATGTACTTAGCTGGATAGGTCTTATGGTTAAGTAAACAACATATAGAGTCTAGAAGTTACAGCTGAGACAAATGGGCAGGTGGTCTAATCCAAGGTCAGAGTCCAGGATAGACACACAGATGTACAAAGACATGCACAGGAATGCACAAAGAATAAAGGCCTAGTCTCAACACATACAGACACATGGAGATACATAGACACATACTCACCTGAAAAACTCGGGACATTCTGGAGTAGGACATATAGCTGTTGTTTTTAAGAAAGGTCACATTAAGTGAAATGTCAGCTACATTAATGATTCTCAGGAAGCTCTCCCTGGTGCCAGGCAGGATGTTGGGAGACTTCTGATGGAACAAAGTTCAACAGAGCCTCACTATAGCTCCACTCTGTTCCCACTGATCAACCCCCTAGGAATCTAATGTAAGCATACCTGGACCTTTCATGTTCCCCCATGTCCCTTCCATATATCTCTAACCTCTTCACATCTCCATCAGACCACACTCTTATATGCATGCATGGATGAATATGTCCATGGCTGATGACCTCTCCTTCCCTTTCCAAGTAGCAGAATCCCAATTCAAACCCAGGTCCTAGAATTCCAAATCCAGCACTCTTTTCATGGGATCCCTTGGACAGAGAGGAAGGGCCCATCACCTCACATTCCTTCCATGCATCCTTACTTCCACAAATCCCCCATATCCATGCTCACCTCCGTATGTCCCTTTTGTGCTCCTCTTATCACTTTCTATCAGAGTGGAGGTGATAAGGGGATTTGACCCTGCCCCTGAACTCCTGTCTCTCTAAGTTAACAGTGAGCCATTTATGGTGAGTTAGTGGCTACAGTTATTTGACCAATTCTGAACCCACCCAATGGTACTATTGTGTGCTCCATTTTGTCCGTAAGGATAGCATTAAGAGATGTGCTTTAATCCAAGCATTCCCCTGATCTGCCTGCCAGGAACTCCTATCTGTCAAAAAACATCCTCATCTTCCTACATCCCATCTCATCTCCTTGTCATGAATTGCCTCCCTCCACTCATTCTTGGAATCACCCTCTGACCCTTTTTGTGATTAGGCTGCTAGAGGGACAGAGAAGGAAGATTCCTTCCCAAACTTATATTAGCCACCAACTGCCCTATTGGGAAGTCCTTGCTGTGGAAAGTTCTCCCTAGTGGGGAAGATGGGCCCCTTCATGTCTGCCATCACTGGACAACCTCCCTGATTCCACTCAGGAAACTCCTTAGAGACCCCTCACTGCCCTCCCCATCCCCTTTCACCTCAATTCGTAGTTCCAGGAGGAATGATATTAGGCTTGAGAAGTAAATTAGGGTCATTCCTATCATTGTTTTCTTTATTAATCTAGGAGAGAGGGGGAAACAAAGTGAATTAATCAGGCAGAGGAAAGTAAGGGTAGTAGCCACCATGGTGGAAAGGGTGAGGTTATGAAATACATATGGAGTTTCTCCCATTTTGGACATTTAGAAACAAAGGCCCTCGGCTCGCTCTCCCACCCCCCCAGGGGAGTCCAACCCAAGAGACAGACACCTACGAGAAGTTCATTCCAAGCCACTCTATGGAGGGGATGAAAACCAGTTCCATTAAAATGAGGTTGATCAGGACGACAGCAGAAAAAATCATCTGGGCCAGGGAAGAAAGAAGGTCAGTGCTTCCCTTGGTGCTCCTCCCTCCTCACACCCCACTCCCAATCATCTTTGTCCCTATGATTGTGGCCTCTCCCCATATCATCCCATGACCGGCAGAGAGGTCTCTAGGACAGAATCTACCATTCGGGAAGGAAGATGACTATTGGGAGGATGAGAGGGGGAAGGGAAAAGAGACCCAAGGAGAGGGAAGAGGCAAAAAGGATACCAAAAGACAGTGGGAGGAGGAAGGATGATGATCAGGAAGGAGAGAGGAGTAAAGATATGGCAGCATGTAGCAGCAGATCGGGTGCTGAGTCCAGAGTCGGGAAGACCTAGGTTGAAATCTTGCCTCAGACTTTTAGCAACTGTGTGACTCTGGGTAAGTCTCTTAACTACTCTGTGCTTCAGGGCTCTCATCTGTAAAATCAGGGGATTGGACTCAATGTCCTCTAAGGTCCCTTCCAGCTCTAAACTTAGGATCTTATAATGCCATGATTCTGTGAATAAGTGAGGGTGAGGGTGGTAGTTTTAAGAAGGGGAGAAGGGTTGGGTAACAAAGGAAGGGTAGCGGTGAGGCAAGGTAGAGGAAGGGAGATACCTTCATACTTGCATGTCCTCATACAACTTTCATACCTGTATGTCCTCATTTCTCACAGAATGCCCAGCCTGAAACACAGTAAGAACACCTTAATGACTGAAGGATATGCATCGTCTGTGCATTAACATGCAGGCATCTAGGACCTCTGGAAAGATTCCAAGAATCATAGGGCAAGGGCCAAAATGATCACTGGTAGGCAGGCTGTGGGGGAAAGCCTGGGACCTATCCTCCTGACCCCAGAAGCAGGAAACAAGGATCAAAGCCAGAGAGCTCTCATCGTTGCTAGTCTTCAGAAGGAGGTAGCTAGGTGCCGTGGTGATTGGAACGTTAGACTTGGAGTCAGCCAAGAAGATCCGGGTTTAATATTCACCATCAACGTGACCACGTAACTTCTTGGGGCCTCGGTTTCCTCATCTATAAAAGGCAGGAGTTGAGCTCAGTGGCCTCCAACGTCCCTTGCGTTCCCTTCTAAACCTATAATCTTAAGGTTTTGTTGCCTTTTATCTGGGGGAGGGAGGTGGGTTTTGGGAAGAGTACTTTCAGGATCTGTTCTTTCTCATCTGGGCCCAAGGCCTTAACAATCTCCCTTATTCTCATCCTTAGCCACCCCTTGGCCTACTCTATCTGCACCTACTCATCTACCAGCTTTTTCCTTTGTGTCCTCACAAATGCCTGTTCTATCTCCGTGTGCAAACTCTCCTAGCCTTCTACTGTTTCTACCACTGTTATCTCCACCTCCTCATCATGATTGCCTCTCCCTTGATGATATCACTTCCGGTGGAAGTCATACTTTCTCTAACTTCCTGGATTTACAGCAAGCAGAGGAAGAATTTTTAAAAATTTATTTATTTTTAGTTTTCAACATTCACTTCCATAAGCTTTTGAGTTTTAAATCTTCTCCCCCTCCCTGCCCATCTCCCTAACCAAGATGTCGCATAATCTGATATAGACTCCGCATATGCATTCCAGAGGAAGAATCTGTCTATTCCTTGTTCTTCATTGCCAGTTCCATGCCACGGCTCTGTGACCATCACTCAACAGCCTCATTTTTTTCATTAATACATACATTGTGCACTTATATCACACTCTCCCACACCCTCACTGCTATGGTCTAACAGACTTCCGTATTTACTCACATCTTCCTTAATGACCTCAGGACTTGGCTCACAATCCTCCTTTTTTTTTTTTTGGTTTTGTTTTTGTTTTTTTTGGTAAGGCAATTGGGGTTAAGTGACTTGCCCAAGGTCACACAGCTAGTACGTGTCAAGTGTTTGATCTGAGGCCGAATTTGAGCTCAGGTCCTCCTAACTTCAGGGCCAATGTTCTATCCACTGCGCCACCTAGCTGCCCCTACAATCCTCCTTTTTTACTTCATACCTTGCTATCATCAATACTGACCTCAACAGTCACACTTAAGACCCGAGGTAGTCTGGGAAGATGGTGGAATCGGTCAGAAATTTTCAGGCTATCCAGATTTCCTCCACAAAAAGACAGAAAGAACCTCTATCTTGACCATCAATATCTTCTGCTCCATTAGCTATCATCCTTACTGCTTACTTACTTATTACCGTGTGACTCTGGACAAATCACTCAACTCTCTGTGCCTCAGTTTCCTCACTTCTAAAATGTGTGTGTGTGTGTGTGGGGGGATGGATTAGATAAACTTTAAGGCCTCTTCCACTTCTAAACATGTGATTCTATGATATCTTCTTCACTCTTGTCTTTTCTCCAGCACAAGCATATCTTGGACTACATTATCTCTTACAGTTATTTTAGATGATAGATAGGTAGACAGATGATGACAGATTGACAGCATTTATTATTCACTTATTGTGTGCCAGGTACTGTGCTAAGCACTACGGACACAAATACAAGCAAACTAGACATTCCCTGTCTCAAGAAGCTTATGTACAGGGGCAGCTAGGTGGCGCAGTGGATAGAGCACTGGTCCTGAAGTCAGGAGGACCTGAGTTCAGATCCGGCCTCAGACCCAACACTTGACAGGTACTAGCTGTGTGACCTTGGGCAAGTCACTTAACCTCGATTGCCTCACTAAAAAAAAAAAAAAGCTTATATACTAATGAAGGAAGATAACACAAAAAGAGCATGTGGAAAGAAGGAAGGAGAGGTGGACACCAGTAGAGGAAGGAGTGGAGATGGCCGCCGGTTGCATGGAGGCATAGTTCCAGGCAGCATAACATGAAACTCATCAACTGTACCTGGCATCCTAGGGGCATAGTCTTAACTGTCTAGTTGGGGTTGGGATGAGGGGAGATGGGGAAGACAGCTGGAGTGCAAGAACCATAATGTGGAGATGACTTGAAAGTGGGTCTACAGTCAATATGTTGGACTTTAGTTCCCATCTTCCAATAAATACCTGATCTTATTAGGAGGAAGTTTCTTTCAGTTAACATCTGTGCCCTCATTATAACTTCCAGTCCTCAGTGCCCACTTTATGCTCCCAGATCATTGTCGCCTCCTAGTCTTGTCTTCCTAACCATTTCAAGTTCTCCCTGTCTCTTATTCTGGAATCCCTTGTCTCTTACCCTTCAGCCACATATAATATATTAATTTGCCATTCTGAGTTGGTCACCTCCGTCATGTGCTTTCTATGTCACTCAGTTTTACAAATTCATGTTATCAAATCTCATCTGATCCCTCTCTGCTTTTCTTCAGAAATCCTTTTTTTCCTCTCCAGCTTACTCCATTTTTCATTCCCCAAAGAGGCTGTTCTGATCTTTTTTTTTCACTTTCCCAAATCCAAACCCCACTTTTCTTACTATCTGAGTTCAAGGCCGTTTGAGAAGGGTTGTCTCAATTTCCTTCCTCTCTCCTTATCTCAAAATTGCTCTTTTCTGAGGATGAGATGACTTTCCTCCTTTCCAAAACTAACACCAACCTCCACTTTCTTCATCTAAAATTCTTTTTCTGTCATGTATGCTCAGCCTCTCTCTTCACTGTCTCCTTCTCCCATATGCCTACAATGTTCAGTTCTTCCTCAATCCTTTAGGGAAAAAAAGAAAAGAAAACCTTCCTCCAAACCCCCAATTCCTCAAACTACCTTTTTGTCTATTCTGCCTTTCCCTGTCAAACTTCTGGGGCAGGGGTGGGGTGCAGGTGGCGGTGGGGAGGTGGTTGATATTTGCTCCCTTCACTTCTTCACTATCCATTCATTAACCCTTTGCATTCTCATCATACTGACATCTGTTTTCCTAAATCCAGTGGACTTTTATTCATCCTCATCCTCCTTGGCCTCTCTTGCAGCATTTGAAATGGTTGCTATTCTCTCCATCAACTGGCTTTGAAATCCCAGAATTATCTTTTTGATTCCTTCTTCCTCACTACCTATATCTACCTGACTGCCAAGACCTTCACAATACTTCTGGCCTACACACACTCCCCCTCTATTTCCACCTCCATTCTCCTAATTTAGGTGCTCAGCAAATTTTGCCTGGACTACTTAGTATCCTTATAACTAGGTACCCAACCTCCAGTCTCTCTCTGCCACAATTCTTCATGCCACGATCAAATGAATCTTCCTAATGAACAAAGGACCAGAGGGGGCTAAGAATCCCATAATTTTTTAAAAACCATTTCTAAACATTCACTTAGTTATTATTACTCTGAATGTAAGAACATTGTCAAATGACCAACAAGTAATGTCAATTTTGATGTTTTTGACGTAAAACAAAACCAGAAGACAAAGGGAAATATTAATTAAATAGGATGACACTGATGCTGTCCTTGGAGATACAAATTAAGAAGCTAGTGGCATTGGTTCTTTGAGGTCAGAGACCATCTTGGTTTTGTCTTTACGTGTTCAGTTCCTGACACACAGTAGGCCTTTAATAAATGCTTATTAATTGGTTGATTAATTCAGTAGTCCTTTGGAGTTGATTTTACTTAGCTGAGTTCTTGCCAAGCTTTCTTCAAATGCATTTTCTTTCCCTGCTTTTCTCTGTTTCATGACATGATTCATATCATGTCAAAGGCAACAAGAAATCTCTTGCTAGGGGATGTTTGGTCATCTTGTATTGGAATACTAATGATAAATATTTGTAATAAGACTGCTGTGATAATGATTGCAGTTTATGTACCTCTATCTGTTGCAGAAGTTTTAAGAAGAATTCTCTAAGACCCTCCAAGTTAAATCAAAACCTATTTTGATACTCAGTCACTTCAATGCAAAAGCGGGCATGGACAAGAATATTGCTAAAAATTGTGGTTCAGGAGTAAGGAATGAGAGGCCAAATTTTTATAGACTGTGAAGAAACCTCACACCTCTGAAGCACTAATACTTTATTTAAGGAAAGAATTGAGACATACTAGATACAGTCAGCATCAAATAAAATCACCAAAAACAAAATAAAATTGATTCTATTTTAATGGACAGGAAATGATTCATTATTGATGTGGGAGTCATTCTTGAATCAGTCTGCATAATAATAATAACAGTGATATAGCTAACATTGATTTAGCACTTAAAGGTCTTTGAATTGCTTTTTGTATAATTATCTGCTCATTACAACAACCCCGTGAGTATATGCTATGTTTTCCCACTTTATAGAGAAAGAAACTGCAGCTGAGAAGTTAAATGAATTACCCAGGGTCACACAGCTAGTAAGTGTCTGAGGTGGGATATGAATGCTGGCCTTCCTGATTTCCAAGTTCAATTCACTATGCCAAATGTTACAGTCCAACTGCTGAACTTGTTAAGAGATCAAAATTAATATAAAACTGGAGGAAATAATAACAAAATGAAAAAAAAGATGTGGTATTGCAATTAAAACAACTCCAAACTGGTCTGTTTAAATAGTTACTAATGCTCCCAAATGGGAAGTGGAGAAAAGAACATCAGCACTGATTATGACAATTCTGTATAGAACTTTAACCAATGTAAGTCAATTTGCCATAATGAAGAGACTTAAAAAGTCTAAAAATTGTGTTAGTCAGAAAATACTTGACCTCCTTGCCAAATGAAGATGTGTGGCAGCTAGAGGGCAATACTAGACTAGAATATAAATTTAGAAACTCATTTAAAAACTCTTATGGAAGTGGATGGGAGGAGATGATGAGTGGTGTTATTTCATGAAAGCAACTAGGTGGCTCAGTGGATAGAATGCCAGGCCTAGAGTCAGGAAGACTCATCTTCCTGAGTTCAAATCTGGCCTCAGCTACTTACTAGCTGGATGACCCTGGGCAAGTCATTTAACCCTGTTTGCCTCAGTTTCCTCATTTGTAAAATGAGTAAGAGAAGGAAATGGCAAACCACTTCAGTATCTTTGCCAAGAAAATTCCAAATGGGTCTTGAAGAATCAGACATGACAGAAACTACTGAATAACACAAATCATTTCATTAAACAGAGAAAAGCAGGGAAAGAAAATGCGTTTAAAGAAAGTTTGGCAAGAAACCCAGCTAAGTAAAATCAACTCCAAAGGATTAATGAATTAATCAACCAATTAATAAGCATTTATTAAAGGCCTACTGTGTGCCAGGAACCGAACACATAAAGACAAAACTAAGATGGTCTCTGACCTCAAAGAGTTGACCCTCTTTCCCCCGTGGAAGACACAAGAAGTTTGGAGAGAAATAAATACAGTATATGTATAAAATCAATGCAGAGTAATGTGATAGAAGGACAAGAAACAGATGACAATGGAAAAGACCTCTAAAGATTTTGAAAACAAATTCTTTTCACCATCAAAGACATTTTAATTTTAACATTATGGTCCCCAGATGTGCTGCCTGAAATAGTGGAAATAGCCTTGGAGGAAAAAAAAAATCAGAAGGCACACTGGAGAAAAATAAAGATGAGAAAAGCAGTTGGCCTAGATAAAGCATCCACAGAGGAGGTCGAGGCTGGAGGTGACACAGTTTTGAAATGCTGAGGGATCAATTCTCAAAGAAAGAGAATATATGAAAGGTGTGGAAGATGTCTTAGACTAAGCTGTTATTATCCTCTTCCCCTCAAAGGCAACTGACATGAACACATGAAACCTATTTTTTCCCATCCATACTTATGTTTTATGAAAATAATCTACATGTGAATTGAGGGCATCCTTGATGAGGGTCTAATTAGAAGGAATAAGTCTACATAGAGGGTGTCCCAAAAGTCTTAGTTTTAATTGTTTATAACTACACTAAGACTTTTGGGACACCCTGTATTTACTATCACTCAATTAATTTGAAAGAGGAAGTGAATACAAGATCCCAATATCTCTGTTTGTGGATTATTTTTATAAGCATTTCATAACAGCAGAATGCCATCTTAACATCCCTTCTTTCACTATGTCATCTCCCATGCACATGTAAGAATTATCCAAGATTCCTCAGAAGACATAACAACAGAGATGTCATTGTTCAATGACCCTCTGATTATTAATCTCAAGTAAGGCCAAAAAAGCATCTACCACTGTCATGGAGGAGATCCAGAAGAGTCCATTTTGAAGAGGAATTCTCCATAGATGGATATTGAGACTTCCCAGTCACTGAATATGGACAATGAAATAGGACAGAAATTGAAGAGAATTGGCTGGAATGACTTTTGGAAATTGCAAACACTTAATAAATGCAATGATTTAAGAAATTGCAAAGCTTTCAATGAACCCCAAACTTCTCCTTGAAACAAAGGCTTATCTTTTTAAACAAAAACTGTTCTTCCTTTGAATCATGAGAGACTATAGCCTCTAAGAAATCAAGTCTTGTCCCCCTACCCCCACCCCCACCCCTGCCCTGAGGCAATGGAGAGACATATGGTGGCTATTGAGTAGGCTATAATGTATTATGAATGATGAACTGCAAACATTGAGAAAATTAAATTGGTTCTGTATCATTTTTTTAAAATTTAAGATGCATCTTTTTTTTACTTAATTTTTTTATTAATTTATTTTGATTTATCAACAATCACTTCCATAAGCTTTTGAGTTTTAAATTTCTCTCCCCCTCTCTCCCCAAGACAGGGCGCAATCTGATATAGGCTAAGTTCTGTATAATTTTTATTGATCCTATTTGCAATTAATTGATTTTGTTCTGTAACTGCCTAAGTCATGGTTCTTTGTCTCTAAACTTAGTTCAGAAATTCAGCTGGCCGGTATTGAGTTAAGTTTAGAAATCTAATTCTTCTATTAATCACTGTTCTATTCTTGCCTCAAGGAAATCTGTTATCCTTGAAGGATGCAGGTGGACACCAGGGAGTCCAGTCCACCATCTCTAACCTTGCAGGTGGACTCAAAAAATGAACAATTTCTTAGTCACAGGAGTTTAGCTACCCCTCTGAGCTAGTTAGAAAATTTGTCATCCCTCCTAACTTCAGCTCCTGAAAAACTACATGACATCTGTTTGCCATCTTTGTAGGCCTACAAGCTAACCCCTATCTTTGCCTAATTAAAGGGGGGCGGGAGTCTTATCAATTAAAGGGGTCAGGGAGTCTGCTATCTCTGGTGCACCATCAATAATCTCAGGATGCAGTTGGGTCCCATAAACCAACCAAGCGTTCCTGTAAGGCAAAAAGGGGTGGTTGCTGGCTCCACATGTGTGTTGACCCCCTCTTCTTCATGTGACCCATCCTGTCCTCACCCCCATGATGCTGTCAACCTGATCACCAACTGTTTTCTTCATCCTTCTAGTTCTGTTCTTTCTTCTGCCCTTATAAAAAGGAGTTATAGCTCCTCCTCCGGGTTTTTTGGCCTAACTGAGGTAGCCATTTCATCAGGTTCATGCCCTGCTAATAAACTGATAAAAGCTCAGAATTCTGCACCTCAGGTTACCTTTATTAAATCTTACGACCACATAAAGCAGTGTAAAAGATGTCTGAGACAAGTATGCCTGGAAAAAGAGCCAGGCCCATCACATAGTAAAAGTGAGACAAATCAACAGCTCACATGCTCATCACTCATGTGATGCCAAGAAATTGAGTGGAAAACCCCTAGCACACTGGGGTGGATCCCTTGTGTGTGGAGGATTTACTGGAGAACACAGACCAGGAGCCCAGAGGATGAAAGGGTGTGAATAGGCTGTTAAACAAGTTAGAAGTTGGATGAGAAGGCAACAAAGATGGGAAAGTCTGGAAACTCTCTCATCTGAGGAATGGTTGCAATCCGGATTGTCAGGGCAAAGGCCTACACAAATCTAGACACAAACATACACCTAAAAAACAACACCCACAGGCCCATGGAACACATTCCACTTATGAGAAAGCCCATTCTTGGAGGGCTTGAGAATCCTTCCATACTTGGGAGTGACAGTCTTGTCTTAGTATTGAGGGGGGATCAGTGACCTCCTGGAGGCAGTGTGGTGGTGGTAGTGACTGGGTAAGTCCCTAGTGTCTGGGGAGATCTAGGGGAGCGAGGCATAGGAGACATAGTCTGGAGAACCAACTAAGGCTATTGAAGGCCTTTCCTTTCTGGACATTCCCTTACAATGAATACATACACATGTTTATGAAATACATAATGTGTTAATATATGTATATGCACACATATATCATATACATTTGTGTGTGTGTGTGTGTGTGTGTGTGTGTGTGTGTGTGAACACTGCCACTGAGGATCTAGCACCATAGTCTTCTCAATCCAAAGTTCTACCTTTGATTTCCTCATGTGTTTGCATTAGTTGGAGGCATCTGAAAACACCCTTCTTGCCCTGGGATTGATCTGGCATCCAGGGTTATCTCCAAATTTAAGTTTCTCTTAATCACTCCTCAGAGAAAGGCATTTGAGCCTGGATGACCTTCCTCTAGCACCAAGAACTTTCCATACCCCTAGCATGCAATGGAAAATCTTTTTCCTGTACCATCTTTGCACTCATGTCTTTCCAAGGCCCTCTGGGAGTACTCCTCTCTCATTCCCCTCCCTTTAGGGTTTCTGGCCATGGGTTACTTAATAGGGGTTGGGGTGAGAGAGGGGAGAGAGGAAACAAGGAATGTCGCAAATAGAAGATAAATACAAAGATGAAAACACACTATGAGGGAAAGGGGAGGGGAGAAGAGGAACATAGTCACATAGCACTGACCACAAAACGATTCATCTTCTTAGCTTGTAAAATCCATTCTATTTCCTGAGGGATAAAAAGGTGTCTTATCATCATGTGCCCTGGAAGAACCATAAGCTCCCCAAATTTTCCATGCTGGAGATCTCAAATTCATGTTTTGACTTCTACCTCTCCTTGCCCTCCCATATACAACTCCAGAATTCCAGAATCTCAGAGTCAGAAGGCACCTTAGAGCCCATACCCAAGAATCCCTTTGAGGTTGGAGCTCCAGTGGGCTTGTGGGACTGTGGCATCTGCTGTGGCCACTCTGTCTGGCCATAGCAGCCCTTAGCTCAGAGCTGGCTGGTGCTTTCCACTCGATGGTTTTCATTGAACAAGGATTGGCCTGGAGACAGGGAAACAACTCTTTTCCTGAGCTCCAACTACTTACAACTTTTTATTTATTTGTTTATTTATTTGCTAAATGTTTATTGAATTATTGAATTGTCCACTTTTGAGATTACCTCTGTTATCTACTTTAACCTGATTTCACCTGGATATGATGGAGGTCAGGGGATATACAAAAAGGTGTGAGGGGACAGACCTGATTTACCCTTGGTTCCACCCTATCTAATAAAAATAATATCCAATAAAATAATTGGATAAAAAATATCCAATAATATAATTGGTAGATTTCTTTCCCCCCCAGAGAAGAATACTCAGCTCTCCTGGGTTACAGGGAAGTGTAAGTGTATAGAGCAGAGCCTGGGGCCCATAAACTTACTTTCTAAAAATATTTTGATAACTGTATTTCAATAGAGTTGGTTTCCTTTCTAATCTTATGCATTTCTTAATGCATTTAAACCATTGTTCAGAGAAGGGATTCCATTGACTTCACCAGATGGAGCTCCTGATTCAGTGACTCTAGAAGGAGAGTTACATTTGCTGTCCTTTTTATGCTTGGATTCTGTGCTTGTAATGTTTAATTACTAAAGTAGTTTTGAGTTCGATTTTATGAATCACAAGTGCCTGCTGAACGTTTTAAAAAGAATCCTTGAATCTGCTGAACTAAGTCAAACTGAGGACCACATTGCTATGATCTACAACAGACTCAAGAAGCCATCATTCTTTTTTTCAAGTGAGGGAGAAACCACAATCTCCCATTTCACTTTTTGGACAGCTCTAATTGTTTGGAAGTTTTTCCTGATATCAAATCTAAATTTGTCTTTTCCCCCAACTTCTACCCATTGCTCCCAATTCTACCCGTTATGCCCAAGCAGAACAAATCTAGTAACCCCTCTTCCACATGTCAGCCCTTCAAATAGAGGGTGTCCCCAAAGCCTTAACACTGCACTAGGGCTCTGGGGATGTCCTGTATCTGGTGACAGCTATTGTGTCCCCTCATGTCTCCTCTTACCCAGGCTTAATGTTCTCCCTCATTTCCTTTACCTGATCCACATATGGTATGATCTGGACTTTCACCATTTAATTGCTTTCCAATTTATTCAACTATTTTCCAATTATTATCCAGTTTATCAAGGCCCTTCCTAGAATTTGGGGCATACAACTGTACACAGTCCTCTATATGAGGTATGCCCAGGGCAGAGTAAAGTAGGCCTCTGACTTCCCTAGGTCCGGACACTCTGTGTCCCTCAATGTAACTGGCATCTGACTGTCAGTTTTAGTTACTATGTCTCATCATTGGCTTATTATTGTAGTCTACTAAAAATCTCAGATTTGGCTGTCTAGCCATGCCTTCTCCATCTTGTATTTGTGAAGTTGCTTTTGGTCCCTTTGAAATTTAATCTAATTAAACTTAGCTCAGTGTTTGCTACTGGGATCAACTTGTACCCTGATGCTGTCATTCAAAACACAGCTAGCTATCCCTCCCAGTGTCATGCAAATTTGATAAGTGCGTCACCTATGACCATATCCACGCCACTAATAAAATTACATGGAGATGATCTACTTCTAAGCTGATATCAAACCATTAATGTTTCCCTAGGGTCTTGAAACCACCTAATCATACAATTATCTAGCTCCAGGGGTTAGTGCTGCCTGTTTTTTTTTTTTTTCAATAGCTCCCAAGCTAAGAATGGTTTTTACATTTTAAAATACAATAAAACTTTATTTAATGATATAAAAACCATTCATAGCTCACAGGTTGTATGAAAACAGGCAGCTGAACTTGGGCCACCTATACTTTGCTGGCTTCTGGTCTAGCCTACGGCTCTCCATTTTGTCCATAAGAAAAGCAGGAGACACTGTTCAAATGATTTCCTAAAATTGAGATAAACTGCATCAAAAGCATTCTCCTGGTTGACCAGTCTAGTAACCCTGCCTGTCAAGAAAAGAAAGAAGCTTCTCTGGTATGGCTAGTTCTGAATGAAATTTTCCATGTCACCTCTTTATGATCACTACTTCCTTCAGGAGATGTATGCTGTTTCTTTCAAAATACATGCTAAAGTGCCAGGGTCTTAGTCAAGCTCAGTATCTTGTGGAATGTCCTTGATAGAATGCAAGCTCCCTGAAGGCAGGGCTGGTTTCATTTTTCTCTTTGTATCCCCTGTGCCTCCTAGAGTGCCTAGCACTTAGCAGCCACTTATTCAAGACTTATTGAATGATCATTTGCAAATTTCTATATCTTTCCTTCTATTTTTCCAACTTTCTCCTTTTCCAGACCTGTGGGACTTTTCCTATTCAGGAGCTCATCTGCCAATCACACTTGCCAATTCTTTCAGTACCCTAGCTATCTTCCGGGCTTGGTGACTTGAACTCATCAAAGGTAGTTAAGTGTTCTCTTACTATCATCTTATTTATATTGAATATCAACTACCCTTTAGCCATTTTTGCTGTCCATTTCAGTCAGTCCAAAAGTCATTAGTTGCTATGTTCTGTCCTTTCTTGCTTTGTAATGTTTTCTAAATCCATTCCCTCTTCCGTATTTCCATCTCTACCTCCTTGGTTCAGGGTTCTGACTCTCACGGGGGCTATTGAAAAAGTCTCCTAATTACTTTCCCCACTCTCAGTCTCTCTCCATTCCAATGCATCCTTCACATACTGCCAGATTAATCTTGTTACCCATAGCTCTGGTCTTGTCACACCACCTGCCCCCCTTACTCAAAAAGTTTTGATGGCTCCCTATTAATAAATAAAATTTAAACTTCTTTACCCAGCATTCAAGGCCCCTTGGAACCCAACCTAACCTTCCAGTCTTTATCTTCCTATTACCTCTCATCTACCCCAATATCCAGCCAAACTCAACTGATTTATCTTCACCAAGCTTCCTTCCTCTCTGCTTTTGTTCATGCTCTTCCTTTCCTCTAGAGTGACATCTCCAGGTTTCCAGATCTGCTTATCAAATGCCTACCTGTATTTCAAGTAGTGCTTCAAACATCAGATTTGTGAAGTCTTCCCTGATACCCCCATCTCCAAGTTATCTCTCTCTACTCTGAACTAACATAGAACTATATACTTCTTTTAAATGTACTTTCACCTTCTACTTTATGCAGTTATTCGTATTTGCTTCTTATTTCCCTACTAAACTGTAGGCTCCATGAGGGCAGGGATGTAGCTTATATCCCAACTAGAACATGAGCTTAATGGAGAAAGTAATATGTACTTATCTTTTGACTAGACCATGAACTCCCTGAGGCCAGAGACCATCTCTCCTTTGTCTCTCTTGCACCACTGTGCATGCAATGCAGAACATATGATAGGGGCTCAATAAATACATGAAACCCACTCTACTTCTTCCCCCAACACTACTCTTAGTTCTCTCTTACCAACTACTGGTCTCCTACCTTCCTACACTGGCTGCCATCTACTTTTTAACTTCATTCCCGTCAGCCCCTCAAACACAACTTCCCCTGTAGAATCTCCTACCTGTTTTTCAACCAAGGCCCAGAAAAACGGAAAGGGTGAGAGGAAGAGCAACATCCCAAAGAAAAGCTTCACTTCACTGATATGATTCTCCTGGAGGGAACAGAGGACAGGTGAATAGGCGTTTGGCTGTTGAGGGGGAAAAGTAGGCATATTAATAGAGAGATAGACAAATAGATGAAAGGGAAAGACCACTGGATTGGTGGGGTTAGGCAGAAATTATCATCATCATCATTATTGTTATGGAAGGAAAGGTGAATGGAACAATATATAAGGGATGAACATGGATGGGGGATAGGAAGATGGATGGATGAATAGGGAGAGACAAGTGTAGGATGGGAAGATGGACAGGTAGGTGAGAAATAGAGTGATGAGTAGATAATAGATAAGGCTGGAAAGGAGATAGGGACAGGTAAGGGGATGGGGTTTACTGAAGGAGACTGGGAATAGGTACAGGTTTAGAGAGATGGATAGCCTTAGGGATGGAAGGAGGTAGGGAGAAAAGGTAGGTGAATTAGGAAAAGGACAAGTGAATGGAGACAAAGGTTGGGAAATGAATAGAATGGAATGAATAAAGAGTAAAAAGGAAGGCAGAAGACAGGTGAATGGAAGGATAGATAAGTGCCCCCCAAAAGTGGAATGTTCTTATCCAGAACCCACAGACACACAATGGGGTAGTACTTTCTATCCCTGTCTCCATGGCTCTTCTCTTGCTGGGTCAACTCTCTACTTACCGAGAACTTCTCTGATGCCCAATCCAGCCAATGATTCCTCCTTGGGGTCTTCCAAGAACAGTAACGTAGCTGATTTTTAATTGCAGACTATAGGAGTGCATTAGAAAAGTCAAGACAGAAGAACCAGGAAAATCCACTTCATGCACACCCAAACCCAACCCTCTTCCCCCACACAAGGGGAGCTCTTCCAGACTTTCTGTTGGTTAGATTTTTCCGGCCACACTGCATGCCCAGAGGGGTGAGGAAAGAGAGAGAGAGAGAGAGAGGGGGGGAGAGAGAGAGAAAGAGATTCCCAGGGCTTGAAGAACCTAAGTCTCCATCCCAGATTCAGGTCCCATCTAGGGATGTCAGGCTTTGGGAATCCAGGGGCTCATGTCCATTCACATGGTTAGATGTAGACACAAATAAACTCTGCTCACCCAGACACACTTGAAGATTATCAATAGGTTGCTCCCTTGGGGGACTTCTATGAAGAATAATTTCTTGGAAAATATAAACGTCACTGAAAATAACACAGAGCATTCCAAGATTTTAGCGTCACATGCCCACGAGGATATGTTGTGACTACACTGCTCAACAAGCTTAAGCCTTTGCATTAAAAAACCCAACCAACCAAACAACAAAACCAAACACTTTTGCTGAAGAGACTGCTCTGGTAGAATCTTGGATTTCTATCAGAGGTCATTTGTAAAGGAAGTGTGGTCCAGGCCCCTCTCCCTCTGAACACCTTCCTCCATCTAGAATGGCCATCTTGGCCACTCATTTGGTACTTCATCATAAACTGCCACCTTGGACTACCATATAACTTGTCATGTGAGTTTTCTTCTCTATTAGACTGGAAGCTTTCTAAGACAGAAACCATGCCTTTCCAGTTTCTTATGTTCCCCTCACTGAGTACAGAGTGTTTAACAATGCTGAATTGAACAATAAATCCTGAGAATGCTGACAGGAAAAGAATTTTAAATTTAGATTTCTAGGAACACCTAACCATTTTCTTTAAGTACACTAACACCAGATTGTTAGGAGAAACTTATCTCTATCCAAATGGGAAAAATCAGTAACAAGACTTTGGTATTTTCTTGGAAGAAATGTCATATAGAAACACAAATTTACATCTACAGCCTTTTGTTAGGGACATCAAAGTCATTCTGCACATGGTTACTGGATTAATCTTTCTAAAACAATGCTTTCATCATGCTCCTGCCCTTCCTGAAGACCTTCTATAGCTCACTCACCGCCATTCCTGGGGAGCATCTGAATGCTTGAAATAGTCTAATCCTTCTGTCCCTTACCTAAGGTGATGTGCAGACACATGTGGAACACATTTCAGGAAATTTTATTTTGAATTTTTTTTTTTTGGTGAGGCAATTGGGGTTAAGTGACTTGCCCAGAGTCACGCAGCTAGTAAGTGTTATGTGTCTGAGGCCGGATTTGAACTCAGGTCCTCTTGACTTTAGGGCTAGTGCTCTATCCACTGTGCCACCTAGCTACCCCTTGAATTTTTTTTAAAGGTAAACATTTATGTAATACTGTGTCATGAACATTTTCATTCATCACACTAAAGATATTGAATTTTGAAAAAAAATTACAATTAGCAACTGAACTTTCTTAAAAACACAAACTTAAACATGAGATAAAAAAGATCAAATGTATTCTGTAGTGATAAGCAGGAATAAACAAAAATAGGTTCATTTTCATGATCTTTATTCTTAACCAGATGAGAAGCTAATGCATATAGAACAAAACAGATTAAAGTTTCTTCATCTTCTGGTCCCAGATAATTAGACATTGCTTACCAGGTGTTAGGGATTAAATTCTTCAATCAAACCCTCCAGTTCATGATCTATTAATTAATTAATTAATTGATTGATTGATTAATAGATAAGGCCAATTCTTCAACATACAAAACCATGAATGAGTTAAGGTGTGATGGGGCCACTACTGTTCTTAGCTGTTTTTTAAACTTGTACTAGTTTCTAGAAAAAAGCTCTTTCATATGAATAGCTAAGATTGCAAAGCATTAAATGAAATTGTGAAAGGCCTAAAACATGGAAAACCAATCTGATTCCTCTAGGAGTAAAGCCAAGGTCTGATGGCATAAGTAGCCTAACTTTTAGTTAATGCTTACAAACATACCTATTTCTTCCTGATCCTCAAATAATCCTCCTTTAATCCCTGCAGTAGCTATTGTCCTATATCTTACTGCCTTATGTGGATAAACTCCTTGAAAAGACTGTCTCCAACTAATGCTTCCACTTCCTATCCTATCCTTTTTTTTAACTTTCTGAAGTTTGGCTTCCAACCTCATAATTCAACTTGAAACGGTCTCCAGAGAAATCTATGATCTCTTAATTATCAATTCTAAGTCCTTTTCTCAATCCTTATCTTTCTTGTAGTCTTTGCCTCCTTTGACACAGCTGATCACCCTCTTTTCCTTGATACTCTCTTCTCTTTAGGTTTTTGTGATACTGCTCTCTCCTAGTTCTCCTCCTGTCTGAGCACTCCTCAGTCTCCTTTGCTGGATCTTCATCCAGGCTGTGTCTGCTAATCATGCATGTCCTTCAGGTCTCTATCTTGGGTCCTCTTCTCTTCTCCCTCTGTACTATTTCAGCATCTCTAGTCATCCTGATCTATATCTGGCCGTTGGACCCACATGGCTCTGGAGGAGAAAGTGAAGCTGGTGCCTTTGCACAGCCCTGCCTCACTTAAATCCAATTCACTTGCAAGTCATGGCATCACCCTCCTCATGTCATGGTCCTCTTCGAGAACAAAGGACAAACAACAACAATACTATTTCACTTGGTGATCTATCAGTTCTAAGGGATTCAATTATCATTTTATGTTCCAGATTCTCAGATCTACTCATCCAGTCCTAACTTCTCTGCTGACCCAAGTTTCTCATCTCCAACCACTTATTAGACATTTCAAACAGGATATTCTGTAGACATCTAAAACTCAACATGTCCGAAACAAAACTCATTATCTTTTCCCTCATGCTCTCCCACTTCCCAACTTTTTTTTTTAAATTACTGTTAAGGGCACCACCCTCCTCCCAGTAACTGAGGCTCATAATCTAGGAGTTATTCTTGACTCCTCACTCTCGTCCCCCCACCCGCAATTCAATCTGTTGCCCAGTCCTGTCATTTCCACCTTTCCAGCATCTCTCATATATCCCCTCTTCTCTCCTCTGATGCTGCCACCATCCTGGTACAGCCCTCATCACCTCAAACCTGGACTATTAGCGTCGCCTGCTTCCTTAAGTCTCTTCTACCTGCAGTCCATGCTGTATTGGGCTGACGATTTGATCTTCCTAAAATGCAGATCTGACCATGTTACCTCCCTAGTCAGTAAACTGTAGTGGCTCCCTATCACCTCAACAATAAAACATAAAATCTTCTGTTGGGCACTTCAATCTCTTCATAACATGGCCTCTTTCTACCTTTCATCCTACACCATTCCCCACTTCCATGTTCTCTGCAATCCAACGACACTGGCCTCCTTGCTATTCCTTGAACAAGACTCTCCCTCTCTCGACCCCAGAAATGTTCACCAGATGTCCTGTGCCTGGAATTCTCTCCCTCATCTCTGCCTTCTGGCTTCCTTGGCTTCTTTTAAGTCCCAGCTACCTTTTACAGCAAGCTTTTCCTAATCCTTCTTAATTCTGGTGCCTCCCCTCTGTTGATTATTTCCAATTTATCCTACATACATCTTGTCTGCACATAGTTCTTTGTATGTTGTCTTTCCCCCTGGACCACGTGCTCCTTGACAGCAAGGACTATTCTTTTTTTTTTTTTTTTTTTTGCCATTTGTTGTATCTCTACAGTATCTGGCATATCATAATTAGAAGCCCTTAACAAATGTTTGTTGACTTGATGAAACAGATAAATTATAAACCCTGAAACAATCTTACATCAGCTTACGACTCATTCAAGGTCCCTTTAAATTGTTTAGTAGTGATTTCTCATACCGATATTAAAGCCTAGTGATATTCCCATTGCAGTCAGAAGTCACAAATTTGACCAGTTCCCTGTTCACATGACTGGTAATCACTGAGTCTAATACTGGGTAAAATGAAATTAGTCTTTCTTGCTCCTTATTTCTATCAAAGTGATGCTGGGATACAAATGCATCATTAATATGAAAGGACATTTTCTATTCTTATCTAGGGAAATTAACAGAACATTCTCCATTCACAATTTTCACATTGTTATTGAAGATACTCTGCTGGAGTTGGAATAGAACCAAGGTGATAGTTTAGTAGTAGCAAGAACAGCTGAGTTCTCACTGATACCTCCTCCCCAAAGATCTAAAAAATGCACCAAACCAAATTCTGATTGGGAAATCCAAGAAAAAAAAATCACATTAGGTCATTTTTTTTCCAGCCTAGGTCAGCATCAAGAGATTAGATGGAGAGGTATGTGGGTGGGGTCTGGCCAAGAGCATTACAGTGCAGGGAGAGACAGAGCAAGAAGGAGTTCCACAGCCAGCCCAGAGGATCCTGGCTTGTTGTTCACTAACCAGTTCTAGGTCATAGATCGTGGGCAGATCCTTGAAGAGAGGACCTGGGCTGAGGAGTGATGTTCCACTGGTTTCAAGGGCTTGTGGATCCTAAGCTCTATATGAGCTAGGAACAAGTTCAAGGGCAAACAGTAGGTTTTCTTGGGAAGAGAGTGTCTCTTGAAGGAGCAGAGAACGTGATTACTGGAAGGAAGAATGAAGGCACTTTGAGGAGCTTCCCTGAGTAATCGAATGCCTCCACATGACCAGGTTTGGTGGGTTTAGAGTAGTTCAAGGCAGCTAGGTGGTACAATGGATAGAATGCTGGTCTTGGAGTCAAAAAGACCCAAGTTCAAATCCAGCCTCAGATATTTAACTAGCTGTGTGACCCTGGGCAAATCATTTCATTTCTGCCTGCCTCAGTTTCCTCATCTGTAAACTGTTTTAAATGTCATAGTGAGGATAAAATGAGATAATGATGTTTGTAAAGTACTTAGTAGGTGCTATACACATGTTAGCCATCATTATTATTAGCATTATTATTCTCACACGGTATCATGTCATCTAACTATGGTCAAATGGAGGGAGAGCCTTAACCATCCAGAAGTAGGCATTGTCAGTCAGGTGTAGACTGCCCTAGAGGTTTGCAACGGTATGGCCCATGCCTGGCTTTGGTCCATGGGCCACGGCTGCTGCCAGAGCAGTCCACCCTCTGTTCCCTACCCTCCCACCCACACCAGCACAACCTACCTAAGTTAAAAGTCACAATGCCAGCTGAGGCGCCCAAGTATATCAAGTAGCAGTCTTTGTAGGAGCAACTTCTTTCTGTAGAATGGAAGAGATGGAAAGTTACCCAGAGCCCAGCCTCCCCTTTGTTACTGCATCATTCACAGGGTCATCTGCCTGGCTACTTTTCCCAGGAGGGAGTACTTCATTCCCACATCACTCAAGTGCTGAGTGCTCAAGGAAAGCGTAGTCTACTAGGGTCTTGTGGCAGGAGGGGATAGCTACGGAAGAGAGCTGGTCCCCACTGCCCTGTCGTGTTCATACCTTCAGTGTATGGAACTAAGGACAATTGAGTGCAGGAGGTGAGGGACTGGCATCCTTTGTGAAGAAAGAAAACATCTGAGAAATAGACACTGAGCCAGGGCTCTCTGAAAAGCAGAAGACTCTTAACTTTTGTCTTTGATGTATCCAAAGACTTGCCACTGGTACTTTGAGGCCCCTCTCTTTTTCCTGCGTATTCTAGAGGCAGAGAAGGAGGAGGGAAGCACTTCTCTGGGACTACAATAGGTACAAAGGAATTGGTCCTAGATCACATCAACATAAATGAAGACATAGTAACCAAGGTGAGTAGAGCTAAGAAAGATCAGATTTTAATCATACTAACATCCCACAGAGTACCAAGAATAATACATCTTGTGAGGTTTCTTGAAATTCCATACCCTTTCCTATTAAAAAAAAAAACTGCTTTCTGACAATTTCCCCATTGTTAAGAAAACATTCTAGAAGAATCCTTGGAAAACTTTGAAGGGTGGACTAGGTACTTGTTTCAGGCACAGGAAAGTAGGAAATAATCAAAATGTGTTTTCATTCTGCAGGAATGAAAGAGGGATTTTGGTTAGAAGCCCCAGGGAGTTATAGCCAGGTAACTGGGCTTTGCCTGAAGTCGAAGCATGCCCAAAGGCTGTGCGTCTGCCCTCCAGCCTTATGGTGTATAGTCTGACTGCCCCTGTTGAGTCACTCGGTCTCGTCACCCTGCCTAGAATCCTGCTAATGTCACCACACCCCTTGTCTGAGGCTTGGCTGTCCTCACTACTATATCCTACATCCCCTTATTGCTTCTCCCCTACCCTTCTACTTCTTTCCGGGAGCTGTGAGTACTGAGGGTCAGGGGCTGTTGTTAGCCATTCCATGGAAATGCTATTTGGGAATCAGGATCCCCTCTCTTCCACATACACGCAGCTGGGTCACATGTTCTTTGTGTCCTCACCTTGTTGCACTATTTCAGGAGTTGGTTGCCCACACCTTTCTGAGGGGCATATCTCAAGTAAAAATGATGTTGCTGCAAACTGACTTGAGGTGGTATCCTGAGATTTTCCTATTCCTCAGGTGAAGTCACCTTGCCCTCAAATGAATTTGCTCTGAGTGCCACAATTCCAAGTTATAGCTCTAAAGCCACAGATAGAAGCTTTAGCTTCTTTTTGTGCTTTTCTGTGCCTCAGTTTCCTAATTTGTAAGAATTAGATGATTTCTAAGGTCCCTTCCAATTCTATAACTGTGATCCCATGGTCTTTAAAGAAAGGTGCTAATGGAGCTGACCCAAGACAGAAATGGAAGCCGGTGGCCTGGATGGACATCACGTTTTTGCACACTCAAGGTGTGACTAAGGAAGATGGGGAATCATTTATTCTAGACATATCAAATGGAAAAAATACCTACATAACAGAATGTGATTCATTTGCCATCTACTATCTGTGCTTCACTTTCTGCGTCTATAAAATGTAGACAATTCCTGCTTCCCTCTACCCTTTGTGAGTTGTAGTCAGAAGCTTTGCAGACATAAATTCTTATTACTTAAAAATTCAGTATTTTCCATACCTTCCCTGGGTGTTATTTGGAAGAATTGTGGTGCACTATGGCTTTTGCCCAATCTCTACAATCCCCAGAATAACCACTGACCCATAATCGAGGGGAGGGAGATGTCGGCAAAGAAGTTCCCAAAGACTGTAGACATGTATAAGAAGGAGAACGCTTTGTTCTTTTCCTTTACCTGAAATCAATAAAATAAATCATGCTCAATGACACTAGAGAACACCAAATATTTAGTAATATGTATCTCAGTTTCCAGAATGTTATGACAAATTCACAGCTCAATCAGGGTATTAGTGTGTCTGTTTTCTCATAGCTCTGCTAACCTTTGCTGCATTCCTCTTTTAACATCATTGCCAATGTGAAGGGCATATGATGAAATCTCCAAACTGTTATCATTTTGGTATTAGTGATTTGGAGCAATTTTTCATATGGTTGGTTGATTGTGATTTCTCTTTGACAAGGTGTTCATCTCCTTTGACCACTTATCTACTAGGGAATGAACCCATGGCTTTCTTGGCTTGTGTCCATTTCCTACATACTTAGATAAGAAACTTTTTCAGGAATAGTTGATGCAAAGATTGTTTTTCCCCCCACCTATGTGGTATTAGGTATAGGCAAGGAGTCATATCTTCTCTAAGTCTATAGGGATCACTGGCTCTGTACATACTCAGTACTTGAACCCAGGGCAGAAAATCACTTATTTGGAAAAGAAAAATACTCACTACTGAATGATAGGGAAATATGGACAGGAGAGGTTATTAATTTCCCTCTCTAATTGTGACTATGGATTCCCCCAGAACACCAATTCAGTGACCACTAATTGCAGAATGAATTACTGTTTACTTTTGGGTTTGATTAGATGACTTCTGAGTTCCATTCTAACTCAAAGATTCTGTGATTCTGAGTTGTCCTAAGTTTACTTTCCCAAGCTTTTTCTATTCTGTTGGGTGGAATTTGTTTAGCTCATATCTCCACAAGGAAGCCTCCGCTAGCCCCACTTGCCTATATTCATCTCTTCTGCATTTGACAGAGAGAATCATAAAACCTTAGAGCTGAGGTAACTCTTTGTGTAAGGACAGAGAGGACAGTGCGTGTCTCTTTGTATGGTCCAAGTCAAAGTCAGTAAATTCTATGATGAATATGTCTTTGAAAATTAGAATTCCAGATCCAGTGATATTGTCCTAACCTTTTCCTCCTCACGTCCCATCATGCATTGGTGCTCGTACCATTAATTTCATAGCATACTCTTTGCTTCCCATTGTCTCTGATTTGCTCTGCCACACCATCATTCAACTACTTTCCTTCCTTTGAAATTCCTTTGGATGTGTACATGTATGTGTGTGCATGTATGTGTATGTATTTTCCAAAACCCCTCTGTAGTTGTGTTTGACTCAAGCGAATTTAATTGGATTTAGTTCAATTCAACCAACATTTACAGATCACCTACCATGTGCAGAGTCCTGTGCTGGGTGGGTGGGGGAGATATAGAGTTTAGATAAGATAGAGACCCTGCCCTACATGAGTCACAGTTAAGAAGGGGCATATGACTCAAAGGGACAAGGGGAACGTACATTACAGTTAGATTATTTACTAAGTTGGCATTCTCTGAGCAAACTCATCCTGTAGCGGGGGAAGCTATCCAGACGTGGGCTGGGGGTCAGGGGAATACTAGTCAAAGATAAAACATTGTATACAGAATTGACTATGAGTTTCTAATTATTAAAAGAGGAAATTCAGGACAGCATAATAAACATAGACCCCATATGAAGCTACAGAGCCTTAAACATGGCCTGCTTTTGACAGGTGACAAATAGAGTTTTCAAAAAAATACTTTAAAATAAGATAATTTTAAAAAGTCCTCAGATTAGGGGCAACTAGGTGGCACAGTGCATAGAGCACCAGCCCTGAAGTCAGGAGGAACTGAGTTCAAATCTGGCCTTAGACACTTACTAGCTGTATGACCCTGGGTGAGTCACTTAACCCTGATTGTCTTCCTCCCCCCCAAAAAAGCCCTCGGATTGAATTTTATCTGTATTTCCTGGGAGCAAATGGCAGCCTCTTACAGAGATAAAGAATAAGCAGTGAACGTGGAGTCAAAGGACCTGTGTTCAAATACTGACTCTGTCATGTACTAGTTGTCTGACTTAGGCAAATTAATTTCTTCAGCATTATGGGCCTCAGTTCCCTTTTCTGTAACATGGAGATGACCTCTGAGGTCCCTGTCGTCTCGAATTCTCTGATACTCTGATCCTGTAGCTCCTGGAGGAGGACGGGGTGGAGGGATAAACAGGAGACAACCAGCTACTCTGCACACGTACCTGGTGCACTGGAAACTGATCACCAGCTAAACACAACATACAGGGCATCTTGATACCGGTGGCAAAAGCCACAAAGAATAAACCCAGAGCGACCAAGAACCTGGAGGGAAGAGGGGGACAGAGGCACTTACTGCGAGCTCCCTCTTGAGCACTTCTGTGACAGAGGGACACAAAGCATCCCTGCTGCGGACAAACACTTCACCCCACTGACTCAATGGACGTGGAAGAGTCCGCCCCTCCCCCCCCCGCAGATGGAAATAGAGACAAAGGCTGAGACCCTCTCTTCCCACTCTCTCTCTTCTCCTCACAACTGAAGAGCAAAGCCTTGCGTCAGCTCTCCTGTGTGTGCACACATGAGGCATGTGGGTTTGGGATGACTCACCTAGACGTTGACATGTCTTCTGGCAGGATTTCTTTGGTCATGGCAAAGACGTGGCCAAGTAATAAGAATATGTTACTTCCGATGAAGGCACTGGAGGAAAAGATAGTCATCAAGACCTTGAGGGACTCTGACCAGAAGTGGAGGAGAGAGCACCGAGCTGAGGCCAAGAGTGATCACACGAAGAGCAAAGGGAGGATGGGGCAGCTAGGTGGAGCAGTGGATAGAGCACCGGAGGTCCTGAGTTCAAATCTGGCCTCAGACACATGACATTCACTAGCTGTGTGACCCTGGGCAAGTCACTTAACCCTAATTGCCAAAACAAAAACAAAAAACCAAAACAAAGAGCAAAGGAGGGAGAGGGACAAAGAGAGAAAACAGGAAAAGGAGAAATAGCTGAGCAAAACAAGCCTACCCCTCTTCCACTAAGGGTATAAGTTATCAATATTATCAGTAAATGATCACCGTTACCTCATGGTTCTCTCTCTTTTTTTAGTAGAATCGATGGAAACAGTCTGAGGACAGGAAGCTATTCTGCTATTATTCTTTTATATTTAATCTTATATATTTAATCTATGATTGTGATTTTCCTAATTGAATAAGAATATGGGCATGTGTGAGCTCATCTTCTGCAGGATCACTCAAAGAATCATCAGGTCAACTCCAGTAACAGATAGGACAGCAGGGGTAACATGTACCTTGTGCCATTCCCACGTGGATTTAGTTGTTATTGTTATTATAATTATTATTCAAAAGTCTCATTATTTGATAAAATATTTCATTGTCAAACTCTGATTTCTGCTACTCCTGTAATGGCAGTTTCGCTACAAGGGAGCTAGACCTAATTCTTTTATGATTACATTCTTTTCTGTTAGATAGCAACAGAGCGGTGAATTGCAGAATAACAGAATCTCCACATTGAGGCCATCTAAGCTAACACTTGGATCAGCTCTCCTGTGTGTGCACACACAAGGCATGTGGGTTTGGGATGACTCAACTAGACCTTGACGTGTCTTCTGGCAGGATTTCTCCTTTTTCTCCTATTTCTCCTTTTCCTGTTTTCTCTCTTTCCCCCTCTCCCTCCTTTGCTCTTTGTTTTGTTTTTTTGTTTTTGTTTTGGCAATTAGGGTTAAGTGCCTTTACAGGGTCACACAGCTACCTGACCAAGAATCCTTTCTAACAAGTAGCCATACAGCCTATGTTTCTGTAATGGGAGCTCACCAATGGTTTGTCTGTGAGAGTAGTCCTGGGACTGAGACTGGAAGCTCAGTCCCTCTCTTCCCTTAGAAAGAGAGAAAAAGCAGGAGACATCTTAGCTGTGGGGGTGATGAAGAGAGGGGAGAGAAGAGAGAGAAAGGCAAATGTTGCTGTATCACAAAGTATGTGGAGGGGAGTAAAGTGTAAGAAGACTGGAAAGGGAGAAAAGGGCTAGGCTGTAAAGGACTTTAAAAAAGAGAGTTTAATATTTGAACCTGGATGTAAATGGGCATTTATTGAGTAAGGGGGTGACATGGTCACTTTAGGAAGACTTTAGGCAGCTAAAGGGAAGCTGGATTGGAGTTGGGGGGAGAGTTATTAAGGCAGGGAGACTAAGCAGATTGTTGCAATGGCCCAGGTGTGTGAGTCTGTGTACCAGGGTATAAGCCATGAGGGTAGAGTTAAGGGGCCACATACAAGAGCGGTTGTGAAGGTAGAATCAGACTCGGTGACGGATGGATATGTGGGCTGAATCAGGGAGAAGAGTCCAGGATGACATAAAGGTTAAGGGGCTGGGTGGTGCCCTCAGCAGTATAGGAAAGTTTGGAAGTAGAGAGAATTTGGAAGGAGTAATAATGAGTTCTGTTTTGACATGTTGAATTAGCAATGCTTAAAGGCATCCAGTTTGAGATGTCCCAGAGGCAGTTGGTGATGCGAGAGTAGAGGTCAGGAGAAATGTTAGGAAAGTCATGCCTCTGTGAAGGGAGGAGGTGAGGCCCTCATTGGGCCAAGCTAGGGTGGGATTGACAGCTAAACCTGGTGCAGAGTATTAGTAAAGGAGAAGATGAGATTATAGGCTGAGGGTGACTGGGGTGGTCAGATGGGAATGATGAGATTTCAGTTTACATCTCGGTACACAAGCTCATTGCCTCACATCCAGAACATTGTAATTATCTCCTGCTTGGTCTCTCTGCCATAATAATTCTTTCCCTGACTCCACGTCATCCTTCTTTCAGCTGTCAAAGCTTCCTAAAGTGACCAGGTCACCCCCTTACTCAATGACAGATGGAGCTGTTCCTTCACAAACCGCATGAGGTCTCTGTTGTCCTATACACCCAGCACTTGGCTTCTCACAACTGCCATTTACTAATGGTGAGGGGTCCTGGTTATCATTTCCCCGTTCTGGGTCTCATTCCCCTCATCTGTAAAATGGGAGGGTTAGACTCAGTGATCTCAAAGGACCCCCCTAATTATAAATTTATGATCTATAGTATCTTGGTCTTGGCTCTCTGGTCCAACAGAAGCCCTGTATGTTTCTCGGAGACCCATCTTTCTCCCTTATTATCCTTCTTTATGGCTCTAGCGGCCCTCTCCTAGCTTCTCTCTGTCCTTTTTTGATATCCTTGCCTGATTGGGAATCCTGGTTCAGCTGGAGGATTAAGGCTTTCTGCTTAGTAAGTATTCTTGGCTTACACACACACACACACACATACACACACACAAACACACGTGGATACACACAGAAATGTGTGCAAGGAGATGTACACAGGTTCACAGACACCCATAGAATCCCTTACAGCAACTTAAAAAACATGGGATAAAGACAAATTCACACAGAGACTTACGCAGCATGAACATGTACATAGTTCCCAGACACAGAGGCTTCATCCCCACATAGAGTATTAAACATGTGGATACACATAAAGCCTATTATTCACATACACAGAAGTTCACGAATATACGTAGATAGAGGAAACAGCTTCATTTCATTGATTTCTTAGCACATTAACAGCTGTTTCGATAAAAATCTTATGTTCTCAATGTCATCACCTTTGTCACCCTTAGAATCATATAAGCATAGACTCAAATCTAAGAAACCTGTATGTGTGTCGGACATACGTATAGGGTCACACATACACACATATATAGAATGCATTATAAAGACTTACCCACATAAATATACATAGCCACACACAGAGACTTTCACATGGGCAGAAGTCTAGATTCACAAACACATGAAGATGCATAGTGACAGTTTCAGAACTGGAGGTGAGGGTGATAGTCACAATAAACCTTACATTTGTATGGTCCTTTATACTTAAGTGCTCCCTCCCTCCCTCTGGTTTTACACACACATACACACACACACACACACATATACACACACACACACACACACACATTAGCTACTGTTTGATCCTTATGACAATTCGAGGCAGGGAACACAGAGACTGAATGTTAAAATCCATGTGGACACTGCTTAAAAATCCTAAGAAAAGTCTTTCTCGGTAGCCTAGTTCTTGATCCCTTCCTAAGAAGGGATCACCTTACGGTGGGAAGAGGAGAAAATATTTTCCTTACTTGAAATTTCCAAGCCAGGAGTCTGTGATGGTGGCACCAATAAAGGCCAGGATGACCACAGAGCCTCTGAACATTTGTTGCAGGTAATTTTCATAGTCAGAGAAGTAAAGGAACTGAGAAATAAAATATAAAACGAGCAAACCTGGAAAGAAAGAGAGAGAGAGAAAGCTGAGGCAGTTTCACCATCCCAGTAAGGCATATGAATGGAGGCAGGAGAGAATGCTAAGGAGAGACAAGCCTAAAGGACTGATGCAAAGAGGTCAGAAAGTTCTTGGAAATGGGCTGTGGGTATAGGGTCTTTGTCCGTGGAGTCAGTCTGTATGTGAGGCCAAAGGACCCACAGACTCACTGTATGGGGGGTAAAAGTGGGTGTGGAAGTAGACAAAGGATTCTTTGACCCCTTTTCTAGAAATATAAAGAGAATATCATTTCACTGTGTTCATCCAAAGTCCTTGATCTCACTTGAATGAATGATCTAACCATTCTTCCATTTAAAAACCCAATCAACTTCAGGGGGAGGCTGGGATTTTCTGAAACTAAGATTAGGGAGAGGAAATGTCTGTTTGATAATCAAAGAAGGTGCTCCTTTGTTTTTATTGAACCTGGAGCCCATCTTGGCTTTTCAGGAAGCTGGCTTCCTTTCCATGGGTGTACCTTACAACATTAACATTCCTATGTAGCTGTTGGGTGAAAACCCTACAACTGAATTTTGTAGTTTTTCTTTTACCTCACCTCGCCTTTGTCTCATGACTACTATAAAATTGTAAGCAAGAATGTTTCTGGCAGGGACGTTTTTGAAGCAGGATGCTTCTCTGTCCCTTGAAACTTCTCTTTAAGCAGAGATGCTTGGATTTTAGATAATTAATAAATTTGTCTCAGCACTCCTCTCCTACCAATCTCCATGCTTCCCCATAAGGAATACAAGCTAACTCACAGACTTCCTTCTGGGGCCCACTGAGGGAACCCTCTCCCCTGCTGGGGAGAATCTGCTGAAAGTCTCTGCCCTCTGCTCAAATATGGGAGGAGGAAGGGGTGTGTGTGTGTGTGTGTGTGTGTGTGTGTGTGTGTGTGTGTGTGTGTTTGTAGAGGGGGTGTGTGGTTGAAAGTAGGCTGCCATCTGGCTATGGCATGACTCTAGGTTAAGAACACCTCAGGATTCAGAGGTTCTGCCCAAAACACCTTCCTCATCTTTCCTCGGCCCTAGGAAGAAAAAGGGCTGAGGGGGACCAGCTGTGGGAGAAAAAGACTTCAGCTGAATCAGGAGAAGGAAATTGTGTAGGCCAAGTCAAGCCAACAAGTATTTATTAAGTGCTTACTATATGTCCAACACTATACTAAGCACTGGGGACACAAAGTTCTCAAGAGGCTTACATTCTGATGGGGAGACATCATGTAAGTAACTGGGAAATACAAAAGTAGGTGGCAAGTCAAATTGTAAGAAAAGGTAAATAGAGTAATTGAAGGGTTAATCAAATGGATAAAGTGGATTGGTGAGTGGGACAAATTAGTGAAACAGAGGTTGGTGCACGCTTAAAGGAGAGATAGGTATGGTTTGTGGCATTGTTGACCAAAAGGAAAAAAAATATGAGTAGGGTTCTCAATTTATTAAGAGATGGTAATTGACTGTAAAAGTGCGAAAGGTTGAGGCATGTTGTTGTCCAGTTGTTTCAGTCATATCCGACTCTCTGTGACCCCAATGGGGTTTTCTTGGCAAAGATACTAGAGTGGCTTGCCATTTCCTTTTCCAGCTCATTTTACAGATGAGGAACTGAGGCATATAAGGGTTAAGTGACTTGCCCAGGGTCACACAGTTAGTGTTGATTTGAATTCAGGTCTTCCTGACTTCAGGCCCAGTGTTCCATCCACACAGCCACCTAGATGCCTAAGGTTGAGGCATAAATACCCACAATTAGTTCAAAGAAACAAGGCTGGAAAGCTCAACCATTATGGAAGGGAGGAAAATGGTATAGGTATTTGCATTGAGGGTGTGGTGCTTGTATTTCTGCCATAGCCTAGTGACTGTTATCTGTATTTCAACTGAAAGCTGATCTTTTTCCTGGAGGAAAAGATCGAAGGACTGCAAAGAATACTTTTCACATTCCTAGTTGTAAGGGGATAAATGTTCCTAAAGGAAAGAGAATGGAGTTATCACTGGGGGGAAGGGGATCTGAGGTTGAGGGGAGGCATTAGGATGATGGATAATGTAATAATGTAGAGGAGAAAGGGATGTTATAGTGGTGATGGGGTACTTCTATTATCTAGATAGCTACTGGAGTTACCTGTCAAAAGCAGAGTAGCTAATCACCTCTTGATTTGCATTAGTGATGATTTCATCCAATGTGGAGAAGCCAACAAGTGGAAATTCTATTCTGGAATCCATTACCCAAAATAGAAGAACTGGTCACTGGTAGTGTTGGATTGAAATTAAGGTGAATTGAGGCACGCAAGTCTGAGCACATTCAATTTATCAATAAATAGGTTCTTAGCTTTCCTAGCAAAACTAAGACCATGCTATGGGGCCAACAACACTTTTTATAGTTTTTAGGGAAGCACAAAACAAAGAACAGAGTTGGGTAGGTAGGAAGACAATGAGATTGGTTCCTGGGTAGACAGCATCATGGGGGTGGGGACATGATTGGTTACATCAAAGAAAGTGGGCTACTAATCACTTCCCTTTATCATTAAGGAATGCTGACTGATTTATAGGATCCATCTGCATACTGAAGACCTTGTTAGTGGCCCTGAGTTAGCAGGCTCTCTGATACCTAGAAAGGATAGTTAAAAAGATAACAGCTTTACTTAATGGTGCAAGGACTGTTCAGGAAGAATGTATCTCTTAGAGCTAGCTTCAGGGCTTATGAGATAACACCAGATGTCTTGCTATTTTCCTAGGAGGTGAAGATGTGGTAGATAATGGTTTTTCTCAACAATTATAACTTAAAATTAACTCAGAGGGAAAGCTAAATTCCTGAGCTCAACTCAAAGACATAAAAAGATGGCTTTAGGCAGATGCAGACTCAAATATAAAAATCAATACAGCATAAAATCAATTACATTGTAGAATCAGTATAGTAGAAACTCGAGGTAAAATTAATTTTAATCTTTCAAGTGAAATGATGGAAACCCTAGAGGGAAGGAACCATTCTATCTTAGAGTTGGTAATGGAGGAGAGTCTCACATTCCTCTCTCTCCCCTGCCTCTCCCCACCTAGATTTTTGGAAAAGATTTCAACAGGTGCATAGGAAATGTAGCTGGGATGCTATGAAGTAAAACTCTTCAGGGGAAGTCAGTCAAATAGGCATGAGAGATGCTTGAGTGAAATTCTGAACACACAAAGGAAAACCATTTCAATGAGAAAGAAAAATGGAATTTGTGTAAAGAAACTTATATGGATACACAAGGGACTCAACAATCCACTAAGATTTTTTAAAAAATGTACAGAAGATGAAAGCAAGGCCAGACAACAGAATGAATACAGGAGTACGGCATGTCCTATAAAAATGTCAGGATGATTAATCTCAGAATGAGCTGTTTGGCAAGGAAAGCTAAGGACAACTAAAAGGGCTGATTATTTTTATCTTTGTGCTTGAGCTATATTTAGAGACAAAGGGTGATCAAAGAAAGGACAAAGATATCATTTTTGTGTGGGGTGGATGGGACAACGGTTGTTTGGTGGTTGTCCTTCTTTCTCAAAAAGGACCAAAATGGCATCCCTATGTCGGAGTCAAGGTATGGTGTGTCTGATTGTGGCTGATCAGGCCAACATGAGCTCAGAAGGCTCTACCACAGGTCGGGCACAAATAATCCATATGAACATTTGGAGTGGTGTTGCCTCTAAATTTGCTCATCTCATGTTTCTTTTCAGCTACTTCAATTCTGCTTTGCTCATAGAGAACAGCACCTCCTTTGATAAGGGCACGCCATGCTGTGCGGTCCTTTGCCAGTGTCTCCCATGTCACACAATTGATTCCAAAGTTCTTAAGACACCTTAACAGTGTCCTTGTGTTGCTTCTTCTAACCTCCATGGGAGCATTTGCCTCCTGTGAGTTATCTATAAAATAATTTTTATGTAAGCATATGTTTGGCATTCGAACAATGTGGCCAGCCGATCAGAGTTGCACTATCTGCAATAGTTTGAATGCTTGGCAGTTCAGCTTGAGAAAGGACCTCAGCGTCTGGTACCTTATCCTGCCAGGTGATCTTCAGAATCTTCCTAAGACAATTCAGATGGAAGTGATTCCATTTCCTGGCCTGGTGCTGGTAACTGTCCAGGTTTCACAGGCATACAACAATGAGGTCAGCACAACACCTCTGTAGACTTTCAGTTTAGTAGGCAGTCTAACACCTCTTCTCTCCCTCACTTCCCTTTGGAGCCTCCCCAACACTGAACTAGATCTCGCAAAGAGTGAGTTAACCTCATCATCTATGTAACCATCCCTGAAAAGCATACTGCCAAGTTAAGTGAACTTATCCACAGCATTCAATATTTCTCCATTTGCCGATGGTTCCACATATGGATGGTGTGGTGCTGGCTGGTGGAGAATTTGTTTTCTTGGTGTTAATTGTTAGGCCAAAATTAGCACAAGCAGCATAGAATCTCTCCATACTCTGTTGCACCTCAGCCTCACAGGCTGCGTTGAGTGTACAACCACTTGCAAACAAACAAACAAAAAAATCATGCACCAGTCACCCTCCAGTTTAGTTTTGGCTTGTAGCCTTTTCAAGTTAAGTAATTTACTGTCAGTGTGGTAGCTGACCTTGATACTACTTTCATCCTCATTGAAGGTGTCTGACAATATCACTGAAAACATTATGCCATAAAGCACGGGAGCAGGCACACAGCCTTGTTTCACTCCATTTGGTAACTGGGACAGGGTGAGAGCATTGTCAATTATACAGAAACTGTGGGAACATGACATCAAGGAACTGATAATACTGACGAACTTCTCTGCGTAACCAAATTTTGCCATAATTTTTCACAAGTCCTCATGACTGACAGTATTGAAGGCCTTGGTCAGATCAATGAACATTGTGTACAGACTGTTCTGCTCTCGGTATTTCTCCTGGAGTTGTTTGGCAGTAAACACTGTATCAACCATTCCTCAGCCATTTCTGAAGTCACAGTCACTCTTGGATAGATGATCACCTTCCAGGTGAAGGATCAGCCTATTAAAGAGTACTCTGGCGAGAATCTTGCCAGCAATGACTAAGAGAGAGACCCCTTGCCCCCATGATTGTCACAGGACGATCTATGTCCTTTTCTTTTGTAGGGATGGACAATGGAGGCATGCTTGAAGTCCTGGTGGATAATCTCCTCTTACCATATAACCCAGAAGATTTCAGTCAGCTTCAGTACGAGCAGCGGAGCCCCTGCTTTGTAAATCTTTGGGGGAACATAATCAGCACCAGGAGCTTTGTCACTCTAGAGGAGCCCCTGTCTTTCAGTTGGAAGTTAGGCTGGAGAGGGATTGACTTCAACCTGAGGTACATGGCCAATGACTTCAGCATTGCTTGATGACTCTATTGAGGACTATGGAAGTGTTTGGCCCCTATCTCCATCTGTCCTTATCACTAATCAATGTGGCTCCATCAGCACTGAGTAGCTGTGAAGCACCACAGGTCTTTGGCCCATAAATAGCCTTCAGGGCATCATAAAAGTACTTTGAATTGTTATTATCAACATAAAACTAAATTTCATCTGTTTTCTTACTGAGTCAAGAATTCTGCATCTCTCTCAGCTTTGCTTGCAAAATGGAGTTAAATATTGCCTTCTTAGAGACAGATCTTGCTGGCAAACCCTATGGAGTTCTCATTTTTCATTCAGCAGCTTCTGAATTTCCCCGTAATTTTTGTCAAACCCAATCTTGATGTTTGTGAGTGTTCTGGCTCAGATGAGTAAATCTATGTTGAACTAAGAGATACTATTCTCCATAACAGGGAAATATTGGAGGACTTTCCAATAAGGATGCCCATGGTGACCACTATTTGATATAAATGAGTAAATGAGTAAACTCCTTTTCTGCTCCATGTGTTGGCTCAGCTTTCCCTCCAAGTTAGCAACAGACTGTTCACCTTGGAGAAGTGCTATAATCTGTTGATGTTGTCTTCTGGTATTCATCTTGCCTTGGGGCTGTTGCTTTTGTTAAGTTGGAGAGGATAAGTCTATGTATGACTTGTTTACTACTCTGCATTACACATTGCCTTTGTCACTCTCACATCCTGTCTGCCTCTTCTTTTTACAATGACATAGTCTATTAAATGTCAATGTTTGCTGTGAGGGCGCATCCATGAAGTTTTATTGCATTTAGGCAAACATAACGCATTGTTGGTGATGAGAAGGTCATGAGATGCACAAATCTTCAATAGTAAGTGAGCGTTGCCGTTGCTGTCTCTGATTCCATTCCACCCAAGCACTCCCTGCTATGTCTGGTAGACTGTGCTTACTCTTGCATTAACATCACACAGAATTATAAGCTTTTGGCTTTTGGCACATTGGCACATTGATGATGAGGGTTTCCGGGTCTTCATAAAATTTTTCTTTGATCTCTTAAGAGTTTGTCATGGTGGGAACATAAGTATTGATGATGGTGGCATGGCGTTTTCCTGCAAGTGGCTTTGCATTGTCATGAGCCTCTACATTCACTCTTTTTGGTAGGCATACAAGCTTGTTGACTAGATTCGTTTTGATTATAAAACCTTTGCCAGCTTCATAGTATTCCCTTTCACTGCAGCCACTCCAGAAAAATGTGTACCGAGCTCTGACTTTGATAAGCTGGCCTTCATTTGCCAGCCTTGTTTCACTCAGGGCTGTTATTTGGATGCAGTACCTACAGAGTTCTCTAGCAACAAGAGCTGTTCATCTTTTAGGTGTCCCAAATTTTGTGTTGTTCATGAGTGTGCACATATTCCATGTGAGTGGGATTATCTTCACAAAAATTTTTGTACTTTTTTTTGTGTGTTTTGACTGCAGGGTGGGATTCCTACCTATCATGGTAAGCAGGTCAGCTTTGGGTGAGGCAGACAATTTTTAGGGCACTTTTTCTAGCCCCATTCTCCAGCTGGGAAGTAAAGCGGTGTGGTTCTTGCAAAAAGTTGCTCAGACCCCCAGTGGGCTCCCAAATCCCACTGCTGCTTAAGTCCAATGAGTAGATGACCCTATAGCCTGAGCCACCTGTGTGCAGGGTTGTGACTATAGCTCCTAGCATATCTGCACCTGCTGCTTCATCACTTACCTGTCACCATGGGACTTTGAGGCAGGTAAAATGGTAACATGGTGTGGAGGATGTCTTTTGATTTGTGCATAAATTGCATTTAAGCGAGGTAGAGTTACTGGAAGAGTTAAGTTCCTTAAAAGCAGGGACTGTCTTTCTACGGATATTTGTATTCCCAATGCTTAGCAGAATGACTGGCATATAGTGGGTTAGTATATCCTTGAATATTGACGTAAAAATATTTAGTAAAATATTAGTAAAGAAATTACAACAAAAAGTTGGAAAAATTATACATTATGACCAAGTTGAATTAATGCCAAGAATGCATGAAGGGTTTAATTATTAGGAAAATTAAAGAAAAACAATAAAAATCACACGATTTTATAAATAGATGCACAAAAGTTCTTGAAAAATACAATATCCTTTTATGTTAAAAATATTTAAAAGAATAGGAATACATGAATTCTTCCTTAATATGATAAATATATCTATGTTGAAATAAGAGATACTATTATCCATAATGGAGAAATGCTGGAGGACTTTCCAGTAAGGATGCCCATGGTCACCACTATTTGATATAATTATAGAAATACTAGGTATAGCAATAAGTTAAGAAAAAGAAACTAAGGGGATACACAAATGCAAAAAGGATACTAAATGATAATTTTTTTGTTGCAGATATTATGACAATTTATGTAGAAAACATTAACTTAAAAAAGTTAATTGAAATTGCTAACAACTTTGATAAATTAGTAGGATATAAAATTGACCCGCAAAAATCATCAAACTTTTTGTATATTCTCAACAAATTCCAGCAGGAAGAGAGAGAATAAGAAATTCTATTCAAAATAACTAAAGAATGTATAAAAATTTGGCAGTTCATCAGACAAGTCACACACAGAAATTATATTAATATAACTACAAAATCTTCACTTTTATGGAAATGACATCAGATCTAAATAATTATAGAGATAGCAATTTTTGTTCATGGTTGGGTCTTGTCGTAATAAAAAATAATGACATTATCTAATTAATTTACAGATTTGGTGCCATACCAATCAAACTACCAAAGGGTTATATTATAGAATTATGAAAAAAAAATCATGTGGAAGAACAAAAAGTCAAAGATCTCAAGGGAAATAATGAATTAAAGTGGCAAGGAAGCAAGCCTAGCAGTACCCTATCTGAAACTATACTACAAAGGAGTAATCGCTAAAATTATTTGGTACTGGTTAAAAAAATTCAAAAGTTGATCAGTGGAACAGATCAGACAATACCCAGCAGCAACTGAATATAGTAGCATAGTATTTAATAAACCCATGGCCTCTAATTACTGGACTTAGTATCCAATCCAACAAAAATTGCTTGTACAATTAGAAAGCAGCCTGACTGAAATTAGATTTAGTAATGTAAATTGAAGTGAGCACAACCAGTAAATTTATACAACTACAATATTGTAAATGGACAGCAACTATTAAAAAACTTAAGGACTGATCCATACAATGGCCAATTATAATTCCAGAAGACTGATGATGAAAGCATGCTTCCCGTCTCTTGGTAGAAAGGGGATGGTCTATAGGTGCAGAATAATGGGAAATAACAGTATGAGACACAACCAACGTGTTAATTTTTTGCTTAACTATACTTGTTTGTTACGAGGGGAAAAAAGAGTGTTGTGGGAATAGGGAGGTGGTGACTGAAATGCAAAAAATTTCATCAATGAATGTTTAAAATGTACAGAAAAAAGCAAAAGGAAGTTCAGATGGGGATACAAACAAGCAGGACAATGGTGGTACTACCACATTAAATTTAATATATATATAACATATATTTAAAAATCCATTATAACAGATACAAATCTTATATACAATCTTTCTGTTCATTGTGTATGGAAATGGTTATGTTAACTGGTGTTTGTTGAGTTCATAATATTAAAACTTGGAGAAAAGATTAGGCTAGGTCATAGGATATCATTGTTCATGATATAAACATAACATACAGAGAATTCATGACCTTGCTATCCATGGAGTCACATTTCTCTAGAGTTGGTGAATACACTGTAGTTGATAGGCAGAGAGCTGGCCTTGCCACTGGGAAAACATGGGTTCAAATCTTGACTCTGACATATACTGGCTATGTGACCCTAGGGACCTGATAGGCAATTCTGAGACTAAGTTTCAGAAAAATTGCAGGCCTCCATTGGTAGAGCTGGTCCCCTCATCTGGGAGGTCCTTATTCCAATGAAATCACAGGTCCAGTTTCTATACCAATTTCTCGTGTATCTATGGGCCTAAAGCATAATCAAGGCCTGAGTGTTTATGGCTTCAGAATGTATAGTGACAGATTTGGAGTGTCCATGGGTTTGGAGCGTCCATGATTTCTCTGGGGCCAGAGCGTCCATGGATCACGAAAAGTTTGAGCTTCCAAGAACCCAGAATATGACGTAGGTTATAGTGTTCATGGGCTCAGAGTCTCCATGGGGCTAGAATGTCTACGGGGTCTCAGTATTTGTGTTTACCATGTATTTATTTTTGTACACTCATTATTTACTTATAAGTGTACACTTTGTATCCCCTATAAAATTCAGGTTCCTAGAAGGCAGAGGCCATTTTACTTTTACTTCTATCGCTGAGCAGTATTTGGGACATTATGGGTGCTTAGTAGATTCTTGCTGATTGGTGGATTGACTGATGGTGTCTACAGTCAAGCCTACATAGGGTCTGAGGATACATGAGACCTAAAATGTACACAGCAGAGTATTCTTTTTTTGCTCATGTGTCAATGGACCTCATTGGTGTCTGGTGAAGCCTAATGATGCCTTCTTAGAATAATGTTTTTAAATCCTAAAATTCAGTTAGAAGTTAATGAAAATAAAGATGATATTTTCTCCCCATCCAAGTTCACAGACCCTCTTGGCAGATTGTGAATCCCAGGTTAAGAACCCCTGGGTTAGTATCCATTGGTCTTAACTGTTCATAGGGCCAGAGAGTACATGGGGCATAAGTGTATATGAAGTCAGAATGTCCATGGGCTTATAGTGGCCATGAAGTCTAAGTGCATGCAGGTGTCTGGATAAAGGAGTTTTGAGGCAGTAGGGTAGGGGGTATTGCTTATAGGAGAGCTGGGCTTGGGAGAGGTAGTGAACAGGTACATACCATACATTCCACTGAAGCTGATACTGTCTAACCACTTAAGGGTCAGCAAGATTATCACAGATACTGGATACTTATCTCCAATCTTCTGTGGGGACAAAGGGTTCAGTGAGAGATGGAAAATTTTCTTGGAGTCAGTCCAGGGACAGTGATTTAGGGAAGGGACTTACAATGATTTAAGAAGTTGGTTTGGGGTAAAGACTTGGGAGGGTAGTTGGGGGATGGTGGAAGGTCTATCATACCTTCATGTTTAATAACTGATCCTCTCTATGTGCCTCAATATCTGAAGCTTCCATGTTAGTTACAACTCCCAACGACCTTCAACGGATCTCTGGCCTGCAGGGGTCACAGAATCCTGGAGATCCCGTAGGGGTCACTGCTTCCATCTTTCAGTTAGGGCTAACTAGTGTGCTGGTCTCTAGTTCGGAAACCTTAATCTTTTGTTTTGCTAGGTGGCAGAGGCAATACTAAATACCACCTTTGTAAGAGAGACACTCATGACCACGAGGGCTACAAGGACAGGAGGACACAAACTAGCATTACACGAAGAATGCTGTTATCTCACATAAATGAAATAAGTTAGTCCAGGGAGAACAGAGGGAGGGACAACCTCAAGGAATTTGTGTTTGCATTCATCTACATATGGGGCAGATGAGGAAGCTTTACAAATCCACAGAGGAAGGGCTTCCTGAAGAGCTGCATGGCATCCTGGTGGCTCAAGCACCAGACCTAAGTCCAAAGACCTGAATTTAAATCCTAACTCGGACCCTGGGCAAGTCACAATTTCTGAGCTCATCTTCTTATCTGTAAAACTGAGATAACAGCACTTACATCAGAAGGTCATCATAAGGCTTAAGTGAGACAACTGCAAGGTACTTTTCATACTGAAAAATGCTATATTAGTGCGATCATTCCTTTCTCCCTCACTCCCTTCCTCTCTCGTGTCCCTCTTTTGGTTGTCCAGATTGTATTCTTATCAGCATCACCTATGCTCATCAAAGGTGCTCCCCACTGATGGACGATCCAGCAGAGCCCAAGTTCAAGAGGGACTCTCAATGTATGGTGAAGTCCTCCAGACACTCCTGTTCGTGTAAAAAGGACACTATACTCATTGCACTGTCTTGAAATAATACTGAGCCTCCTGGAAGAGATCTGTCACAACTTGAGTCAGGCTCGACTATCTGCACGAGAAAAACTAAGTGGATGAAGAATGTCTACTGCCTAGAAACAAGTGGATGGTCAATTAGGCCTAACATGCAAGTGGATGAACAACACAGAGAGCCCGTCCACCTGCATTTGGAATAAACAAGACGAGAGAAGTTTCAATAACCTTCAGGAAAACGTAAAGCTTCTTTAATGACCTGAGACTTCTTCCAGAAAAAAAGGTCCATCTTTTTTTAATAACAATATTCTACTGGTAGTCTTTCTCGTATGACTATAGAACACACCAGTCACCAAAGAACTTAAATTGAATCACAGAGGGCAATGGAGAAATTCATGGTCAATGACAGGAGGCTGAAACACAGAACCAAAGAGGACTAAAGAATTTCATCAGGGAAATGGATGACAGATAGCTAGCATGCCACTGGTATCCTCCTCACAATGTAAAGGCCTCCAGCACACTGGGTGAATCCTCCTTAGAGGATAGGAACAAGTCTCTCAGGATGGGCAGGCTGGGATGGCTTGTGATCTGTATCACTGAAAGGAAGATGGAACCAAGGAGACTAGAGATCCACTAGAGTGCCAGCATTACAACAGTTACTTAACAACTCTGAGAATACTTTGGAGAAATTCCTCAGCTCATAAAGAATTACCAATTTGTTTCAAAGTTTCAGAAATAGCCACTAATTCCTTCTGAGTAGGTTAAGACGCTTGCTTAGGACAATTGCATAGGTACTAGAAAGATACAATAGCTTACATTTTTAATGTGCTTTAAATGCATTTCCCATTTAATCTTCATGATAATCCTGTCAATATCTTTAATACTTCTAATCTGGTGACAAGCCTCTCTGAATAAACTAGGCTGGTCCTCAAATGATAAAGGTGCATAGTCCATCACTAGGTTCATGGCCTGCCCAGTCCACACTATGCTGGCATAGGCATCGAGAAGAACCAGACACTTTCCTAGACCACAAGGTCTTAGGATAAGAGTTTAAAGGAGGTAAACATTTTATCTGCATGTAACAGGTGACGAGCTGAGGCAGAGACGTTAAATAACTTGCTTAAGTAAATGACTTAAACCCAGGTCTTCTAAACTCCAAAATCAAATCCTGAACAGATCAGGGTGAAAAAGCAGGTAGGACAAAGGATTAGATTCTATTATTCTAAAAGCTCCAGGTCCTACTCATTCAACTTTGAAACCAGCTCATTGTACCACCCAAAAATTCACTATTTTGTCCACAAGAATATCTCGATTCTGTCAAACATCTTGATGAAATCCAGATGTATTGTTTCAGATATCCCTCACGTTGTCAGTCATATCTGACAGGCCTTGTTTTTGATGAACACATTCCCACTTTCATGTGCTCACAAATCATTCCTTTGGGGCTGTTCTACAAGCCCTTTCTTCTTTCTGGGCCTGTTCCTCCATTTGTAAAATAAGGGAGCTGGAAGAAATATTTTTTAAAATTCCCTCTAGGTTTAAATCCTAAAATGCCACATTCTAAAATCCTAGGGCACCTATGAACCTCAAACTTGCCAACACCACAAATCCCCTTTTGAAAACCAGGACGCTTGCCCATCTCTACCCAATCCTATAACATCTCCCATTCTCCTATATTTCAAAGACCAGCAATAGTAAATAGCTCAGCAATCACAATTCTCCATTCCCTCAATTCATAGAACTTTCTGACTTGTAGCTATGAGAGAATCCCCAACTAGATTTTATCTATCTTTGCATTTTTCTTTGGCAGCTAGGATGGTGCTTTACACAGAGTAGACATTTACAGGATCAGAGATTTAGAGCTAGAAAGGCCCTTAGAGGTCATTCATTTAGTCCCACTTCATTTTGCACGGGGAAACGGATGCCCCAAGAGGAGAAATGACTTGCCTGAAGTTACAAATGTAGGAAAATGGCAGAACTATGTTTTGAATCCAAATGCTTCAATTAAATAAATATAAAATATTTCCACTGGACCATGCTGCCAATATTTAAATTAGTCAGATTGAATGGGCTTCTTGACTGGCTGAATTTCTTGTTACAGGACATAGAAGGTTAAATTAGAGAATCTTAAGAGACCTCTTTTTTCCAATTCTAATTCTCTCCTCATTCCTCCTGCCACCAACTTGATACTCCTTTATTACAGCCCAATTCTACCCATCCTTTAAGGCTCAGCTCTCTGCACCTATCATATTAAATTCCAACTCCCAGCTTTTTGTCCTCTCAACACCAATAAGCTCTACTGGTGCTTTTTTTTTTTCCACGCACATGTTCAACCTTGACAAATAGATTACAACCTCCTTGAAGGCCGGGAGTGTTTCTTGGTATCCTCCTTCTCTCCCAGCACAAAGCTGGATATGAAATACATGCCCAAGGAATATGACAGCAGAATACAGAGTCATCTGAACTTTCCTTCTCGCTCACCATTTCAAAAAGTAACTGCTGCAATCTCCAATCTCACACTCAAGGATACAAGACACTCATGTATTAAGAGTGCAGGGCTGACCTAGATCTGAGACCCTGAAAACAATGAAATCCAGAGCTGTGCGTGTGAAATGTCAGCCCAGCATGTGCTGCTAGGGTCTCAAGTGAGGCTTGGCATAACTTCCATTGCCGTTTATGGGCATCAACTGTTTTGTTTCTGCCTTTGTAAACAGTGGCAACTTATTGCTTATTGAATGGAATTTCATCCAATTCACTCAACACCTGCCACTGTGCTCCACATAAAGAAGTCAGTGAATACATACATGCTTGTTACAGGTGAACAAGATTGCTGGTAAGAACTTGCTTTATAAAAACACCTTCTCTGAAAAACACTATTGTATGAAATACAAAATACCATTATGAAGGGTTGCTAAGACACAAAATGGAAAAAAGGACAGCCTCTGATTGAAGCAGGGATTTCCTAGTCTACAGGAAGATCTCCAAGGGGCAAATGGGGACAAATCAGCAACAAGTACAATGGAAGGATCACTTACTACTTGTGCAACCCTTGAGTGATTCATTCAACCTCCCTGGGCCTCAGTTTCCTCATCTGTAAAATAAGGTTGCATAGATGACTTCTGAGGCACCTTCCACCTCTAGACTTATAGCCCAGTGTCCCCAGTATCTCAGTCAAATCTAAGTTTAACCCTCCTCACTCCCCCTGAAGGATGGGTAAAATGGGGTCATGAGGCAAGGGCACAGCACAGAAGAGTCCTACCAGTGGCAGGAGGAGAATCAGAAGTGGAAAGGACAGCTGGTCTCCAGCCCAGTCTCTGATTTTACGTATCTTCTCTATGACATAAACGACGCAACGACAGAACAGGCTGAGGAGGAACAGAAGCAGCTAACCTGGCAGGTCAACTCGGTCATCAACTAAGCTGACCTGGTGGAACATAAAGACAGAGGGGATTGGGGCGGGGAGGCCTGAGAGGAACAGACTCGACTTCCCCGGCTGGTGGAGATCAGGATTTTGAGGAGCTTCCCAGGGTCCGAGGAATCCTTCCTCGCCCAAGGCCTCCAAAGGTACTCATTTCTTGATTTCAGGAGTCTCCAGGTTGGCATCCCCCTCCCCCAAGGGAAAGGTCACAATCAATCCCTTACCCAGAGGGAAAAGGGGTGTCTGGTTTATTTGGAGTTATTAACAGCTCATCTACAGAAACAGGCAACTTAAAGAGGATGGTGAGAGAAGAATCCACTTTCTTTTGCTCCAAGGGAGGACCCACATCGGGCAGCGGCTGGCTGGAGCTGCAGCTCACTGGTTTCCTCACAGGCTCACAAGTTTCTCGTTGAGAGCAATCTGTGACTGGGTCAGGTTGGCAAGGTAAGTCACCATCAACAGGTCCTGGTGAGGAAAGATAATGTAATTAGAAGATAGGAAAAAGAGCAAACAGGGCATAGTCTATTTTTCATGAGGTGATGTGAATTAATGCCAAATGGAGAGGGGGAGACAGGATAAGGACACTCTGGGGAGGAAGGGAGCCAGGAGGACTGAATGCAGAATGATCTGGACAAAGAGAAGAAGCTTCTGGTATAGCTCGTGGGGCTGGTTAATAAGAGGAATGTTTCCAAAGTTGAGACTACCTTCTTTAAGCCCTACAACTTCTTGCCTGGATAAGTTCTATTCTCCTATCTGCCCTACTAATGGCCTGAGAAAGGGAGAGGGACTTAAGGAAAGTCACATTCCCGAAACTACAGACCCCAAAGGAGTCTTAGGGTCTTAGGGAACAGGACTGAATTTTAGAGGAAACAATGCTTGCCTGACGTGGCCCAAACAAGCACCAGCTTTGTAGGGTGCATCAATATTAACAAGGGCCAAAAAGCCTGCTGGGAAATCTGTCCAAAGGGCTTGCCTTGGATGTTGGACCCAATGCCACTCAACCCCCTGCTTAGACCCTGAAGTCACAAAAGGAGCTAAGGGGAGACAAGGAAGGGAATGCAGCCTCCTAGACTGTAACTAGCCTATAAACTCCCCCAAAGCCCATCTTTTTCATCTGTTTGGGTCTAGCCCCTAAGCACAGTATATCACACTGCAGTTCACAGACATTTAAAGGTCTGAACTGAATTGTTCCCAGGCCTTATTCTGGCTTATGGGGCTGGTTCAGGACAGAGTTTACTCTTTACCCTGTACCCCAGGGTGGCAGAAGCTATTCTCATTGCCCTTCTTTAAGCGGCCACCTCTCCGCCCCACTTTAAACATCTCCACCAACGTGATGAGGAGTAGGTAGGCCACAAGACTCACATTGATGTTGCTGTTCAGCATGCTCTCGAAGTCCTCAGGGGCAATCTTGGGAACTTGGTTAACCAGGCCCATCAGGAAGCGGCCCACGGTGTTGTCAGCTGACACCTTTCCAGACTGAACACCAAAATGAGATTTCATTATAACAGAAAAGATGCATTTTTTGTCTATGGAAAGCAGGAGTAACTCAGATGGCCTGGCTTCCCTTCACCCTTGGTGCCCCCCACCCCTTCCCAACCAAGCTATTCCCCTTCTTACTAGCAAATCCCAGATCTGCTGCCCACCCTCACCACATTTTCTCCCCTCTTCCTCCTCACCAGCACATCCTCAGCGTACTGCAAAACTGTGCTTAGAGCATCCTGTATCCGGGCTGATGCCCCACCAACTTGTTGCAGATCACTGGAAAGGCCAATCACACGGTTGGGGCTGAAACACGTCTTCATGATCAGGTCAACTGTGGGTTGGGGGAAGGAAACGTTCATCTGGTTTGGTCACCTCTGCGGCTACTAAAAGTCTTACTGAAAGGCTTGTCTCCTTGTCCTTCCAGCTAGGCCCACCCACAATGTCCTACAGGAAAACAGAAGCACAGAATCCCAGCTTCTGTGAAAACATACAGTCAATTCCAGAATTCAAATGTGCTACTAGGAAAGGAGGACACAGGGCAATAGCAAGGCACGTGAGGTAAGACTGCAGAGGCCTCATCAACCTTCTACTCCCTCTGCAGAGTCAAGCACCACAAACTAGCTAAAGGACACCCACTAGACAAACAAGCCCAGAAATGCTCAGAGCACCTACGTCTGATTGGTTTGTATTTTTGTTCCTTTTGTGACCTACAGCAGGGGTACCACAGTTAGGGAATGTTAAATAAGGAATAAAATGAGGAAGTCTAAATTAGAGAATAAGAAGACGTGGCAGAGGTTGGGGTCAGAAAGTTTCTCTCTTTAGCATAGCCTAGTTCCACAAGGATGGAGCAGCAGCAGCAACAGCAAATACATGAAATGAAGTCCCTGTTACTCAGGGCTGCCCATTTATGAATGGTTTCCATGGAGCCACTGTGGTTCTTATTCAAGGAAACAGTTGCCTATGTGCTCTCGAGTACCCCCAACAGCACTGAATCTCAAAGACCTGCCAGAGGGCCAGCTCAAGGTTCCATAGGCAGCTCACAGGTAGGCACAGCCAGATCAAACGCCTGCATCTGTTACAAACCCTCAGTCCACACACCCAAGGGTTCTACAGGGATAGTAGAGGGAAAGTCACTCACTTCCAATTCGCTCAGTATCATAGTAGACATATTTCACCGTCAGTGGAGTGAACATCACTCCCATCGTTTTTCCAGGAACACCCATGGAAGCACTGGGAAGAGAGAATAACAATATCATAAGAATCCGATGAATTTAGTTCAATCAAGTAGACACTGGACAGAGGTTCCCACAGCCACAATATGACAATGAACAAAACCACAGTAACTGAGAAGTTGGGGTAAAGCATGCCCTCGAGGTATGTGCAAGTTTGCAGTAGCAGCTAAGATTTCCCTGCCAAGGCTCAAAGAAATGTTTTTGGACATTTCAACACACCAAACCTGTTATAACAGTTTTTTGTAGTAACCATCTTCCCTTTGAGACTATGTTGATATGAATGGCTCTAACTTTACTTGTCAGGGCAAGGAAGTATACGTACCTTCCCCACCCCTTCCCTTTTAGCCTCCACCAATCTCCAGGATGCCCAAATATAAAGTAACATGCCTGCTCACACATCTGGATGATCCAGGACTCATCACCATCTTATTTTCTTATTTTCTGCCTTGCCCCCAAATCATCTACAACGGAGGTAACTGTCATATGACCTGTCCTTTCTATCCACCCCAATCAGAGAGGGAGCTCCTTGATCAAAGGCTGTCTGGCATTGGCTGTTTGTATCCTCAGCACTTAGCATGGCCCTTGGTACATAGTAAGTACTTTTTAATTCACTCATTCAAGGAGCTGTTTGGTAGATCCTGGAGAGCAGAGACACTGGTGGCCAAAAGGACCAAGAAACCATGCAGCTCTATGAAGAACTGTTTGTGCAATCATGACAGAGTTTCAAAGATCTAGATGACAGGTTAGGCAGCTGGTTCAAGAGCAGATGTAGGTTTGTTTAAAGTTAACAGATGCACAAACATCTTAATGTCTATGACTATTTCCCAAGCTGACTCCTGGTCCCTCCAAGCATCATACCTGACATAAGCTTTGATGCTCATTCGTCCATTCTGGAGGCTGGTGTCCACAGTAAGATGAATGGGGCTATGGGCTTCCCGGCTGTAGTACTCATGAATTAGCACTGAGTGTTCCGTGATGTCATGACCTGTGGCATACCTGGAAAATACAACATGGTAGGATTGAATAATTCAACAAGCACATATTAGGCACCTGTGACATGTCAGACACTAGTGGATAAAAATATAATTTAAAAAAAATGAGTATTGGAAGGAACTTCAAATGTTATCTAGTTCAATCCCCTCCTTCTATATGGATGAGCAACTTGAAGCCTACAGAAATCAAGTGACTTGCCTAAGGGCACAAAGGTACTTCTCAATGTACTTGCTGGCTCCCTCACTGGCATGTAAACTCCTTGAGAAGTAATTTTCATTCTTTCTATAGACTGAATACCTAGTAGCACAGTGACTGGCACAAAGCAGATGCTTAATAAATACATGTTGGTTAATTGATCCTCTAAGGAAATGGCCTCTAATTTTAACTTTACTCCATGAAAGGAGAATACAGAGCCAAGCCTGGGACATCAGAGGAAAATAACTACCCCAAAGGCAGCATGCTTATTACCAAAGTTTCACCAACTAGTACTAAAAGACTTTCCATCGTGCCCTGCCCCAATATGGAGTCTAACTTACCAGCCCAGAATAAGTTCACTTGGAGAGACTTTCTTGTGTAATTCATACATATTCTTAGCAAATTCCATGTCCACAGCAACCTGTAGAGGAGAACATGAAATTCATGGTTAAAACCCAAGCAACTGGTGATGAAACTTGGGAGGCAGGAGAATAAAGCAAAGGTTACCTAAAGAAGCAGTCTCTATCCCATAAATGGTAATATTAGACTCCTGACACAAAAGCAGTAAAACTGACGATAGCCTTAGAAGCTCTAACCTTGTGTCTGCTGCAGGGCAAGGAAAAGTGGCTCCTGTGGGCACCCTGGCCACAGACTAGCTGATGTGAAGCAGGAGAGCTCCCAGTTATGGTCCATGCCCAAACTCCCACTCACCTCATCTTCAGACTCATTATGTGGCACTGAAAAGCAGTTGGTGACTTCTACTGAGTGTTTGTCAATTGTTCCTACGAGAGAAAGAAAGCCAGTGACGTGTCAGGGCAAGTGTTCCATAAACTTATGATACTGATACCTACACCTTCATCTCCCCTGGGGCTGTGGATCAATTGAGCACCTGTTACGTGCCAGTCCTAAGTATCAAGGGATAAAGAATTATAAGACAAAGTCTTGGCCCAAGGAGCTTATGGTCTCTATGAGAAGTTAAGAGGAAGCCATGATAATAGCTAGCATACATGGCACTTTAAGGTCTACCAAATGCTTTCCATAGGCTCTCTCATTTTATTCTCATAACCCTGCGAGAAGGGGCTATTATTACCCCAATTCATAGATGAGGAAAAGGCTAATAACTGCTCAGGGTCCCAGAACAAATAAGTACCAGAGGCAGGAGTCCAGTCATTGTGTAAAAAGAACTAGCAGTTATAGAAGCATATTATCCGAAATGAAGGTACTTCAATTCCTGCAGAACTATGCTCTACTGGTGGGGGCAGCATAGTGAGTGAGGTGAAACTCCTATTTGGATCTTTTTACTTAATTCAACAGTCTTCAAACTTTTGGGGGGGGGTGGATGGAGGGGGTGTAAAGCAGCTATGCAGGCATGGGGTAGAGGACCTGAGTTCAAATCTAGCTTGGGACACTTGACACTTACTAGCTATGTGACCCTGGGCAAGTCACTTAATGCCATTGCCTAATCAAAAACAACAACAAAAAGAAACAAAGTTTTTTTTGGCCGTGCATCCCTATCAGTAAAAAATTTTAAAGTACATTTCCCCAATACGTGTATATTTTCTTAAATGTTACTTATGTAGACTATTGTACTAATAATTATGTAATTATAAAACACAACAATAAATATTTTAACAGGAGAGTGACACGGTCAGAATTATGCTTTAAGAAAATCACTTTGGCAGCCATATGGAAGACGGATCAGAAAGGGGAAAGACAAAGCAAGATGGCCAATTAGAAAGCTGTTGCAGCTAGTACAAGGTGGTGGCTCAAAGGATGTGGAAATAAAAATGACAAGACATAGCAACTAATTGGATATGTGGTTGAGTTGAAGATGGCACTGAGATGCTGATCCATGTGATTGGAAAGACAGTGGTACCTGTGACAGTAATAGGGAAGTTTGGAAGAAGGGAGAGTAGGGGGCTAAAGGCAATACAGTGAGATCTGCGATCTGTCACAACTCACCCATGCCTGCTATCCCATGTAACTCGCTCTATGCCCCCTAACTGAAAAGAGGGGAGCCTGCTCTCTGAGAGGGGCCGCTACAGTCAGGAGGGGATGTGGGTAGGTGTAATTTCCTAAATGGCACCTAAGTGTCTGCCCAAACTGTCCGGAAGGGTTGAGGCCTGGCTTAGGAGGGAGGAAACCGGTTGGTCTGCACAGGGGAGGGGGTGGAGGGGCTGTCCTGGAGAGGCTGCCCTTGCACCAGACTGACTGACTATAAACTCCTCGGCATCAGGTCCCAATTTTGGAAGCTTTTAGACTTAGGAGCGATGCTGTCTTTCCCAGATCTGTGTGACACGAAAATTTAGTAAATGTGCCATCTCTACCTTTACTAAATCCCTGGGGAGGAACCAAAATTAAACACAGGGCTGCGGGATCCTCACCCAGAGCCTCTTCTTCCAACCTGACACCAATCCACTCGTTAACAGTTACTCTTTGGATCCAGTCGTGCACAGAAAGTTTCCAATCTAGCTAAGCTGTCCTATTCTCTAGCTCACATCTTTCAATTCTGTCCACGACCACAAGAAACTGTCACAATCTCGGGGAACGTCAATCCCATCCAGCTGAGGATTTATTAAGCGCCTTCTACACGTCTCGATCCTCCCCCCCAGGCCACAGGCACACAGACAAATGTGACCAGTCGGTGGAGGGAGCGAAGAGCTGGAAGGAGGATTACTGAAGGGCTTTGAATACCGGACAAACTGTCCCACACTTTGAAAATCACCCAATTCAACCCCCTGGTTCTACAGATAGAGAAACTGAGGCTCCGAGAAGCGGCAGGAGCAGGGAGGGATGCTGGGGAAGGAGCAGCGAGACTCTGCGGGGGCCGTGCTGGGGAAGGGGCGGCCAGACTCTGCGGGGGGCCGAGCTGGGGCGCCGCTTACCCAGCAGAGTGCCGATGACGCGGCCCGCGCCCTCGTTACGACGCTCGTAGCTGTCCACGATGGAGGCGAGAATGACCGGATGCAGCCGGACCACGCGGCCGCCGGGGAACGGCCCGGGGAGCCCAGGCCCGAGGGGGGCCGGCGCCGGCGCCGGAGTAGGGGCAGTCGGTGGAGGCGCCGACGCCGGGGCCTGGCCTTGGACCTGTGGCTGGGCCGGGGAGGGCGCTGGGGCGGAGGCTGGGGCGGGATCTGGGGCAGACGCCGGGGTCGGGGTCGGGGCCGGGGTCGAAGTCGGGGAGGAACCCGAGGCTGCCGTCACAGCCGCCATGTTGCCTAAGCGCGAAAGGAAGGAGAAGAGGCGGAAGGAAGGAAGGAAGGACGGTCCAAGGAAGGGGAGCCTCGCTATAGGTCCAGCCTCAGGCACAAAACTTCCTTCTTGGCGCTTATTGGCTACGAATCAGTCTCGGGAAATGATTCGCTTGATTTGGCTGGCTGCGGGGCACTGGAACTTCCGGTTCTCTCTTCAGTTCCGTTGAGAATTTGAGCTCCCGGATATGAGTCTCGTCCAGGAGAGTTCCAGGATCCGCAGGGCCGGCAGTTGCTAGCTGTAACCAGACAAAAAAAAAGGCGAAGAGAGGGGCAGCTAGGTGGCGCAGTGGATAGAGCACCGGCCCTGGATTTAGGAGTACCTGAGTTCAAATCCGGCCTCAGACACATAACGCTTAATTAGCTGTGTGACCCTGGGCAAGTCACTTAACCCCATTGCCTAGCCAAATAAAAAAAAAAAAAAAGGCACTGAACCTGAAGGAATCTTTGTGTATTCCCTTCCCCCTTTCCCCATACCTGGGGCCCAATCATATTTTTTACTGCCATCATTTTTCATTTTTAAGCTTTTATTTAGTATTTTATTTTATGGAAACATGTAAAAACATTTAAACTTCCTTTTAAAAACTTTTGAGTTCCAAATTTTCTCCCTTCCCCCAACCCCCCAACCCCCACCCCCATTGAGAAGGCAAGCAATTCAATATAGATGTGTTATAGATATGTAGTCACAAAAAACATGTCCATAATAGTCTGGTTGTGAAAGAAAACAGACAAAAAAAAACCCTTAAGAAAAATATGGTTTAAAAAAAAAGTATGCTTAATCTGCATTCAGGCACCATCAGTTCTTTCTCTGAGGTTGGATAGCATTTTTCATCACAAGTCCTTCACAGTTGTCTTGCATTGTTGCATGGCTGAGAACCCCTAAATCATTCACGGCTGATCATCCTATGATATTGCTGCTACTTTATATACAGTACATTTCACTTTGTATCAACTCACGTAAATCTTTCCAGGTTTTTCTGAGAGCATCCTGCTCATCGTTTCTTATAGTACAATAGTATTCCATCATAATCCCATACCACAACTTGTTCAGCCATTCCCCAATTGATGGGCTTCTCCTCACCTTCTAATTCTTTACCCCCAGAATTGAGCTGCTATAAATATTTTTGTACATAGAAGTCCTTTTCCTTTTTGTTTTTTATCTCTTTTGGGATACAGACCTAGTAGTGGTATTGCTAGGTCAAAGGGTATGCATGGTTTTGTAGTCCTTTAGGCGTAGTTCCAAATTGCTCTACAGAATGGTTGATCCAGTTCACAACTCCACCAACAATGCATTAATGTCTCATTTTTCCCACATCCACTCCAACATTTGTCATTTACCTTTTCTGTCCTATCAGCCAATCCAATAGGTATGAGGTAGTACTTCAGAATTGTTTTAATTTGCATTTCTCCAATCAATAGTGAGTTTGAGTATTTTTGCCATATGGCTAATGCCTAACTTTTCAATGTGCTGGACCAGGCAGCCCAAACTCAGAGTAAGCAGTATATAATTATTGACATCACCATTTTATTTTCTCTCTATCTGAGACTAATCAATAGTAGTTTACTTTAACTTGGGAAGGAATCCAGGACATGCTGACTATGCATCTACAGGTTATTTGTTTTGGTGAGCAAAGAAGTAAATGAGGCTTCCTTTCCTGAAGCATCCCTACATTGATGAGATAATATTGACTGGGCCAGAAGAGTTATAGTGAGAATAAGTTTTAATACCTTAATAAGATAGTAGGTATAAGCTTATCAACTTTATACAACTGACTCCATTCTGTTTTAAGCCTGTATTTTGTGATTGAGGTGTTCTGAGTAACTTGTTTTTCTATAAATTGTTCTTCAATAATAAGATAAATACATGTATGGTATGATGTATTAAACAACTTGTGTGTGTTCTTAAACAACTAATAAATATAGATGGACCTTCTGATAAAACAGACCATTAATGAAAAATTATAAACAACTTTATTAGTATTTTATGTAGACAATCACCAATCAAATTATGTGGCAAGCAATTTAGGCATACCCATGTTAGAACCATATTTATTAAAAAAAAATCTATTTAAGGCCACAGCCATCAGATGAACCTGGGACTGGCTCCTGCATTCTCTGCACTTGAGATGTAAGCATCTCCATATTCCAAGTGAGAACAGTGAAAATGAATTGATTGATGGAAATTTGCCAGGAGACCTGAGAGGAGACACATGGCTTCTCCTAGACAGAGAAGGAACTTTGTCATGAGTTCAATATGAAAGAAGCTTACTGGACTTTTGGATCATGTGAGCAACAAAATTGTGGACTAGACATTTTCTCCGATCCCCACAACCTCTTAAAAACAGAAATTACGTGACAAAGATAAAGCAACTTCAGTTGTTTCTATGGTTTAGGATACCCAGGATCCAAAAGAATGTTAAGGCACACCCCCCCCACCAAACTGCTCCCCACCTAAGCAACTGACACTCACTGACTCTGAGCTCACTCGGCAGCCTTCCATCACCTCCCATGCTATGGGCAGCATGGCAATTTGGCCATGGCCCTTCAGAAGCAAAAACCTGCTCCATGGAGTAAAAAGCAAGGAACCTCCCGACAATACTATTTTTTTTTCTTTTGAGTCATGTTTTTCATCCCCATAATGGAGGTTGGGCACTGTCCCCCAACCACGACTCCAGGATCCGAAGAGATCCTGTTGCATATACTCACAGTGCTGTCTGTCCAGGAAGGCTTCAAATTCTATGGCCAAGACTTGTAAATCCTGGTATGGGGCTTTGTCATAAAGCTTTGCAGGGATTTCATTCAAATTGTTTGAAATTTTCTCAGCCTTCAGTTAGTCCTTAGGATCACTCCTTTCAAGTTGGGAAATGACAAGAGGCACAGAATGCTGAAGATGACTTTATGGAGTCTTTCTTGATTTTTTTTTTGAAATCTCTTATCCTCTGGAAAATTATGAAAAGGATAAAGACAAGCATATTATCTAAGAACTGTGTACCTACTTATTCTTCATTCCTGCCTCCTCCTTGGAATCTCTTCTATATTCCTTGGTTTTGGGATTCTCCTCTAATGACTCCTTTTGTTTAGATTCTACAAGAGCCATTATATCTAATTGGTTACTGAAGCTCCTTACCACAAGGTATACAATGGACCATGGAGGCCAAGTGAATATTTGGTGGCTCAGAGGATAACTAATCCGACAAGGTGTCACTGAGATTCAGAGAATCAGACCTAAGGTATGCTCACATCAACTCTTGATCCTCAAATCACAGGGAACAATAAATTTTGGGATGTCATTTTATTTTCAATCACAAACAAGTTCAATATTTGTAAGTCATTTCCAAGACTCTGTCCCCTTCACTAAGTAATCCAATCAAGATTTATATTTCCAAGTGGGAGGGGAGACTCAGGCTCCTCTGGTCCAAACTTTTCAGTTCAATGTGATCTATGTGCCATAGCCTTGAAACCAGGTTCATAAATTCATAAATTCATGGCAGCACTCAGGAACAAATTCATCTGAATGTTCTATGTACTTGAACCAAGATTGGAATTACAGCCTGTTGAGTGTGAGAGGACCAGTGGTATCCTGATGAAGCTTCCTCAACCCAGACACAACTTCCTTCCCCCATGCAACCTGACTGGCCCCAGCTCCCTGATCTCAGGGTATAAAGGTCCCAAGTTCACAAAGTTGAGGCCTCTCAGACTTGGTGGGGGCCCAAGACCATGGGTGTTGCTATACCCTGATGACTGACTGGATGCATTTCCAGATAGGCTGTACAGTGTTGATGTGTTAGGACAAAGTAAACCTCCTTCTTTGCTAAATGATCAGTGATTTAGAAGTGCCTCACTTTCTGCTGACATCAAACCTCAACTAGGAGGGTACTTGCTTTAGAGTTATAATTACAATATTGGAGCAAATTCACCTGAGCTTGGGGTGTGGCTCAAGAAGGGGGCTCTGACCTATCTTAGATATTTCCATTACTACCTATGGTCATGAAAATGAAGGGTGTTCAAAGAGGCAGGGGCTGTAGAGGTGGTGGTGATGGCAAAGAAGCCTATAATCCAAGGGCTAAATTCATTGAAAGGGAACCACTGTGGCTTGGTGGCTGGTTGCTGTCCTTTGTACTCAAAGAGGGCTAAAATGAAAGCACTATGTTGGAGTCAAGTTATAGTGCATTCCACTGTGGCTGATCAGACCAGTATGAGCTTGGAAGGCTCCACCACAGGTGAGACACAAATAGTCCATATGAACATTTGGAGTGGAGGTGTCTCTAAATTTGTACATCTCGTGTTTCTTTTGAGCTACTGCGATTCTGCTTTGCTCATAAAGCATAGCCCCTTCTTTGATGCAGGCATTCCATACTGATGGTCCTGTGCCAGTGTCTCCCAAGTCTCATGATGGATTCCAAAGTTTTTCAGAGAGACCTTGAGGGCATCCTTGTATTGCTTCTTCTTACCTCCATGTGCATGCTTGACCCGAGTTCTCCATAAAATAGTCTTTTAGGCAAGCATATGTTTGGTATTATAACAACATGGCCAGCCCATTGGAGTTGCGCTCTGCAGTAGAGTTTGAATGCTGTTCAGTTCAGCTCTAAAAAGGGCCTCAGGAGTACCTTATCTTGCCAGGTGATCTTCAGAATCTTCCTAAGAGAATTCAAATGGAAGCCATTCAATTTCCTGTCATAATGCTGGCAGAACGTCCGGGTTTTGCCAGCATACAACAATGAGGTCAGCACAATAGCTCTGCGGACCTTTAGTGTGGTAGGCAGCCTAACACCTCTTCTGTTCCACACTTTCCTTGGGAGACTCTCAAACACTGAGCTACCTTTGGTAATGCTTGTTTCAACTCAGCAGCTATAGTACATCCCTGGAAATTATTTTTTGTTGTAGTTTGGTCATATTTCAGTTGTGTCTGACTTTGTGACCTCATTTGGGGTTCTCTTGGCAATGATAATGGGAGTGATTTGCCATTTTCATTTTACAGATGAGGAAATGGAGGCAAACAGGGTTAAATGACTCTTCCAGGGTCACATAGCTAGCAAGTGTCTGAGGCTGGATTTGAACTCATGAAGATGAATCTTTCTAACTCCAGGCCTGGTGCTCTAAACACTTTTCTATCTAGCTCCCCCACCTCACCCCAACAAAAAGCATGCTGCCAAGGTAAGTAAACTTATCCACAGTATTCAAAATTTCTCCATTGGCTGTAACCAACAGTTCCATGTATGGATGGCATGGTGCTGGCCGGTAGAAAACCTCTGTTTTCTTAGTGCTAATTGTCAGATCAAAATTAGCACAAGAAGCTGAGAATTTCTTTATGCTCTGTTGCATCTCAGCCTCAGAGGCATTGAATGCACAACAAATTGTGGACAAAAAGTCACATACCAATTCTCCCTCCACTTTAGACTTGACTTGTAGCCTTTTGAAATGAAATAATTTACTGTCAGTGTGGTAGCTGACTTTGACACTGCTTTCATCCTTGTTGAAGGCATCTCATAACATCATAGAAAACATCATGCTAAAAAGCATGGGAGTAAGCACACAGACCTGCTGTGTGAGAGCATGAGAGCATCATCCATCATCCAGAGCCTGTATGAACATGCCATCATGGAACTCAAATACAATCTGATGAACTTTTCTTGGCAACCAAATTTTGCCACAATTTTCCACAAGCCCATATGGCTGTCAGTATAAAAGGTCTTGGTCAGATCAACAAATGTTGCGTACAGACCTGTTCTGCTCCTAGCATTTCTCCTGGAATTATTGGGCATCAAACACTGTATCAACCATTCCTCAATCATTTCTGAAGCCACATTGGCTCTCGAGTAGATGACCATCTTCCAGGTGAAGGATTAGCCTATTAAATTAAGGGAGACTTTGGCAAGAATCTTGCTAGCAATGACTAAGGGAGAGAACCCTCCCTCTACTCCCATGATTGTCACAGGACAATCTATTTCCTTTTCTTTTGTAGAGATGGACAATGGAGGTATGCTTGAAGTCCTGGGGGATAACCATGTGACCCAGAAGATTACAGTCAGTTTTTGTATGAGCAGTGGAGCCCCTGCTTTGTAAATCTTTGCTGGAACATAATCAGCACCAGGAGCTTTGCCACATTAGAGGAGCCAAATGGTATTCAAAACCTGTCTTTCAGTTGGAAGTTAGGCTAGAGAGGGATTGACTTCAACCTGAGGTATATGGCCAATGGCTTCAGCATTGCTTGATGACACTCTGTTGAGAACACTATGGAAGTGTTTAGCCCCTATCTCCATCTGTCCTTATCACTAATCAATGTGGCTCCATCAGCACTGAGTAGTTGTGATACACCATAGGTCTTTGGCCCATAAATAGCTTTCAGGGCATCATAAAAGCACTTTGGATTGTTACTATCAACATAAAACTGAATTTCACCTGCCTTCTTATTGAGCCAAGAATCCTGCATCTCTCTAAGCTTCACTTGTCCTTTACTTCTGATGGATGCTGCCTTCTTAGAGACAGATGAACTATCCTGCTGGTAAACTCTGTGGAGTCCTTGTTTTTCATTTGGCAGCTTCTGAATTTCCCCATCATTTTCATCAAACCAGGCTTGATGTTTGTGAGTGTTCTGGCCCTGATGGCTAAATATGGAGCTGTACACCAAATCTCTGAAAGCTGCCCACTCCTTTTCTGCTCCACTGTTGCCAACTGTGTGTTGACTCAGCTTTCTCTCCAAGTTAGCAACAAACTGTTCGCCATGGAGAAGTACTCTAATCTGTTGACATTAAATCTTTTGGTAGTCATCTTGCTTTGGGGCCACTGCTTTTGTTGAATGTAAATGTTTAGCTTGGAGATGATAAGTCTCTTTATGATTGGTCAAGCACTATGTGCCACACCTTGCCTTTGTCACTCTCACATCCCATCTCTTCTCTTTACAATGACATAGTTTATTAAATATCAATGTTTACTGTGACAGTGCATCATGAAGTTTTATTGTGTTTAGGTAAATGGAAGAGAGTATTAAGGATGAGAAGGTAATGAGATGCACAAATCCATTGATGTTTCCAACTCCATTCCACCCAAGGACTTCCTCCAGTGTGTGATAGATTGTGCCTATTCTGGCATTAAAGTCATCCAGAAGTACAAGCTAGTTCTCTTTTGGCACATTGATGATGAAGATCTCTAGGTCTTCATAAAAATTTTCTTTGACCTCATCAGGGCTCATCATGGTGGGAGCATAGGCACTGATGATGGTGTCATGGTGCTTTTCTGCAAGTGGCAATTGCATTGTCATGAACATGTCATTCACTCCTTTTGGGAGGCAGACAAGCTTGTTGACTAGATTAGTTTTGATTGTGAAACCTATGCCAGCTTCACAGCACCCCCCATCTCTGAGGCCACTCCAGGAAAAAACATGTATTTTTTGGAGCTCTGACTTTGGTAAGCTTGCCAGTGAAGAGACTCAATCACTCCCATTCTGCCCCGGCTCATCTCACCTTGGGCATATTCCCAACAGTTCTGGTCAGGTCTGAATTTAGTTAAAAGGTTACCTAAAGATGACTCACTGGTACTGAGAAACAGGCCAAATTCCTGTGAAGGAAGATTCACACAGAGCTCTACTTCACTCTGAGGCAGTGGAGAAGGTGGATTAGAATTATGGAGAACTTCTGAATATTTAGGCTTAGGTCACTTTTTACCTACAGGGTTCCACTAGAAGCATCTCCCATAAAGGTTGATGCCTTTCTCTCCCTTTAGCCTCCCACCATTGAGTTCACCCCTCAATAAAGAGGGGATTCAGAAACTTAGTCTGAGGGTTTGAATTTGAAGGATCAACTTTTCAGTTTGATGTTGGAAAGACTTGAGCCTGGCATAAGACTTTTCAGCATTAGGCCCAACAAGTTAATTGTTAATCCATTCAATCGTTACTCCTACCAACAAGATGAGCCAATGCCAAAATATTTCTTTGTATTTTTATTCTTCCCCCACCCCGCCATTTAACAATTGACAAATTCCATGTATAAAATATCTTTCCTTTAGTTACATTTAAACCAAATGGCATTTCTTTAAGACATAGATCTCATATTGGGTAGAACTGAATGTGCTTGCAAATTTAGCCCAGCTATACTGAAATTATGGGAAATTGAGAGAGAAAGAGAGACATTTAAAGATTGATAGTTGTTAACAGGAGTAGAAACATTCATTTCCATTGGATTTGATTTTAAAGGACCCATGGATGAAGGTCTAGAAGCTTGGAAACTCCAGTTGCTTGAATGAAGATAGTTTTTTTCTAGGACAGAGTCTGCCTGGGGAATAGAGAGAAAAGAATTATTAGGTCATCCCACTGATGAAACTCTTAAACATACCTTTATAATATGCATTTCTGTGGCCCTTAACAATGGCCTAATGTATACCTCTTAGCTTAGGACCATCAAGCAAAGAAAGTTATGGTCTTGAAATGAAGGGGCTGAAGTGGTGTTGGGAGGAGAGAGGAAATGACGTAGGGGGGAAAAAAAAAACCCAGGAGTCTCCTGCTCTTCATTCCAAAGCAACTAATGCCACAAAAAGACTCAAACACTCAGGATCATCTCAACTCCAAAAGAATCGACTGGGCAAAATAGGTTTTCCAAATCAGGGCTATAAGTTTCTCCAATCTTTCCTTCTTTCCTGGAATTTAGCACCTGTATCTCTAGAATAAGTTTTCCACAGTGGAAAAAAGGGCTAGCTCAGATTAGCAGCACCTGGCTACAACTGGTCATCACTTGGCCTGAACGAGGTTCATACACATTCTGTACTTCCCTAATTTCCTTACTCCATAATCGAATCTGAACATTCTATTTTCCTTCCATCACTGATGGAGAGCCTTCTTCCTTTTCTCCCTCATGCTGTGGCCCTGTAACATTGCACACCACCTTTTATGTGATAAGAGTAGAGACTGGTTCAAAAGCAGGGAAGGGCTCTAGAAAGGCAGACATTGAACACAGGTCATTGGTATTTTCAAGATTAGTGTTAGCCTTATAAGGCAGTGTCCTCCCGTGCCCAATTATCTCCTAATAGCATCTGCTAAAGTGTTTGTCATTAGCAGGTAAGCTTCACCTGGACATTGTCACAACCTCTTGGGAGCTCTCTTTGAGGTATTCAAGGCTTTTGCACATCCCTATGACATAGTTCATGAACTCACAGGGCTTTGAGGACCAAGTTTACTTACCTGGTAGTTTCTTTTTATGGGCCATTCTTTACATTTCCTCTTTTTTGCTCTTTGATTACCAAACCCGTACCTAATCTGTCAAAAATGAATGTTAAAGACAAGTCATTCAACAAATGCTCTACTAATCTGTCATGCCCATGTCAGACTGATGATTCTCTCAGAGTGGTGCCTGGCATTGGTCAGGTGGGGAATGAATAGAGAAGGTAAAGGAATCAGATCCTTTAAAAAAGAGGATACTATTGAGGCAGTTAGGTGGCACAGTAGAGTGCTGGACCTGGAGTCAGGAAGACTTATCTTCCCAAGTTCAAATCTGGCCTCAGACAATTACTAGCTGTATGACCCTGGGCGAGTCACTTAACCCCATTTGCCTTAGTTTCCTCATATTCAATAATATAGAGAAGAAAATGGCAAACCACTTCAGTATCTTTGCCAAGAAAGCCCCAAATGAGTTCACAAAAAGTCAGACAGGACTCAAAAAGAAAAAAAAAAACCAAAACAAATAAATGACAATATTGCAGGTTCAAACTTTCACATTGCTGACAAATGACACCTAAATCTTAGGGTACATTTCTTTAAGCTAAAGTCTCCATCAGAAAATAAAGCCATTCTTCCGAGCCCAAACTTCAGTCGCACCAGAATTCCAAGTTATAAAGAGACAGGAATAAATATAAAATCCTGAGCATATTCACACAGTAGAAAATCCATACCTGAATTGGAGTCAGGCCTACTTCAGTAGATAAGACCTTGGCTTGGTCATGGTCGATATACTGATTTCTATTAAAACGCTCTTTAAGGGTTTTCAGTTGGTGTTCTGAGAACTCATTTTTTCTTTTTTTTCTTGTTCTATATCTAAATGCCATCACACTGTTTTGCTTTCTCTTTTCTTCCTCATTTGGCGAGTTCTCCAAAGTAGTAGGTTGGAAAGGGGGATCTGAGGAATAGCCATGGAGAGTTAGGCTATTAGATAAAAACGAGATTCAGGTGAAGTTCTAGAGTGATGAAACATATGTTTTAGAGTATATGATTAGCAATTGTCAGGCACCCAATTCCTCTCCAATGGTCCAACTTGAACTCACCATAATCTTAAGTCCCATATACCCACCCACACAGTCTTCCTGAATACTAGCAACCTGGAATTGTTTAAATCCTGGATCTGTAGCAGATTTACACATCAGGGGGAAAGAACCAACCTTTTTTATTCAGCTCAGATTGCACAGTGCTCCTCACTGATTGAGGTACACTCTTCTCATATTCCGCTATGTTCATCATCTTTTTGCTAAGCTGAATTTCTATTAAAAAAAAAAAGTCAGCCAGGGAAGTTTCCCTGAATTTTGGTTTCTTCTTGCTGGATGGAAGAAGAGGATTATATTTATTAGCTTGGATTACCTGGAATGGAGAAGAGAAATATGCTAGGATATTCCCCTCATTTTGGAAATTCACATTCTATGAATGGATCCAAAAGACTGATGAGGGAAAAGACAAACCTAATTATTTGGAAGTTTTTGGAAAATGTTAAGATTTTGATGGAGAAAGGGTTACTCAATGAACAGTTTTGAGAAACTAAGTGTCATTACTTTAATCCTATCATTTAAGGCCAATACCTTGGTAGTACCTCTATCCACCATAAAGGTTTGGGTTAAGGAGTCAGAAACCCTCAGTTCCATTCCTCCTCTGACACTTTGTGTCATCCAGACAATTATCTAAAATACATAAAACTAGAGATTATAGAGGCAAAATTAATAAATTGATTAACTCTTAATCATGAATAAATAAGACCAGAAGTTACAACATAACTAAGACTAGAGGTTACAGAGAAGGGGCTTTATCGACGTTGGTACCGGAAGGCCCTCTTACACCAAAGAAATCACAAGTCCAATTTGAAAAAAAAAAATTAAAACAAATTAAAACCATTCCAACACTTCTGAATTAACTATCTTAAACCCACAGGCAGAACTGGACAACTACCAAGACATGAATGCCTGGAGAACTCTGGATAAGAACATTGACGTCCAGGCTCAGGGGTGACCATATATTAGCAAGTGGTTTGTTCTAAACAATATGCCAGAAGGACAATTTCTAAATGTGTGTTTACAGTGGTTTTGCCCTTGCTTGTACTTATTTCCTAATTTTACCCTGATTTTTTCTTTATACATAACTTAAACATTCCACTTGATTAGTCAGCAGAAAACAAAATAAAACTCATGTTACAACCCCAGTTCTCACCAGCAATTTCCGATCCCGTACGTTCCTTCACACAGCGTCAGCTTTGGGTCCTAACCATTTGGGGCCCTTTTAAAGAACCAGGCAGCATCTTAACAGCTGTAGAGACTTTAACACCTAGTTAAGTTTAACACCTTAATTAAGCTCTTTTAAAGAGATTTAGATTGATATTAACTAGTTCCTCCAGTAAATACTGTCTTCACAACTTTTCTCCCCTCCATTGAGTTTTTGAAATACTCCTTGCTTACCTTAGCTCGGAATTCTCAGTTTTACCTTACCATAAAATGTTCAAATCAATCCCTGTCCAAGCAGTTCCTTCCTTCCCACATAAAAAAAACACAGACTTGTAAGTAATTTTACTTTGTTAAAAAAAAATCATGAACTTAACAAATATGACTAGATGTGAGCACTTCCATAAATAGAAAGTAGAAAGAGATGATTGTGGATGATAGCTAGCCAGGTAGATGAAACATTTATTAAGCACTCACTATTAGCCAGAGACTAGATCTAAGTGCTACGGGTATAAATATAAGCAAAAAAGTTTCCACCCTCAAGAAACTTGGATTCTATTGGGAGAAAACAACACATAAAGAGGAGCTGGAAAGCAAAGGAGAAGTTTGGGAAAGGAAGGAGAAGAAATACAATTCTCAAGATACCTGGTGTGAGGGAGGAGAAACATGGTTGGGGTAATCCAGAAATCAGTGGTCTCTGGGTGGGAGTCACTAATCAGGACACGGGGACAGAACCAGGAACCTCTATTACACATTTTTTTTTTCAAAATATGCAATGCATTTGGCATGAGAGTACTAACCATACACTGTTTGGCTTTGTCCCATTTTAACTTCTTCCTACTCTCTTCTATGTATTTTAAAATGATTAACTGACATTTCTTTTTCTTTTTGGAATGGTCATATCACTGCCTATCTGATTTGCCTAGCTGTTACTCCCTCTCCTCAAAATAAAAACAAAACAAAACAAAAAAACCCTTCCCTTTTTAACAAATAAGTATGACCACCACCTCTCTGATAGGAGAAGGTAGTTGGCAATACTTCATCATCAGTCTTCTGAAATCATGATTTATCACTATACCAGAGTTCTGAAGTCTTTTAATTTTCTCCTTTTTAATGACTATATTCATTCTATAAATTTTTCCTGATTTAACTCTCTTCTTATGGTTTTCCATAATGATGGGTACTTGGGCCCCAGCCCTAACATCATGTCTCTGGAAGCCTCCCAATATCTTAGTGGGCCCCTGTCCTGTGAGGAAATTGTATCTTCTTGGGAAACACATTCTCTTATCAGAACAGACTGAAGGGGTATCTGGCCCAATTATTTTTGTCCCTGACTCTTCCTCCCAAGGTCCGTGCCTCTGACAACTTCCTCAATGTCTGGTATACTCCCTACACTTTCCCATCCATAGCTCCCAAAGATACCTGGACCCTTAGATTACCTAAATAGTACCCCTGGCATTCCTTTTCTTATGCCCCTTTTCCACATAAACCACAGCACCATCCTCAGTCTCTGGGAGGTTACCATAAGGACCCTTGCCCGATTTTGCTAATTTGTTACAATAAACTTTTTGCTACTTGATTGAGAGAAAACTTGTGTGTGAATTCATTCCAGGCAACTCTGCCTTGGCATTCTGGGGGCCTCAGCACCCCAAGACCTCATCAATATCAAATGTTCCCTTTTAAAATTTCTTATGATGCAGTAATATTTCATTACATTCAAATAAGAAAAATTCTTCTGGGCATTACCAAATGGAAAGGTACCCACTAAGTACTTTGCCATGACAAAAGTGCTATTAGAAATAATTTTATATAAATGTCCATTCTTTCTTTCTTTGATTGCTTTGGGGTATATGCATATATTGGTATTGATGGTCAAAAAGGGTACATACATAGTTTGTTAACTTTTGGGGTTTAGTTTTACATTGCTTTTCCAGAATGTTTGGACCAATTCACATTGCAATCATCATTGTATGAATGTAGCTATACTTCCATATTCCCTCCCTATAATTGCTATTTTCCTTTTTTTAGGGGGGAAGGGAGGGTCCATGGTTGCCAATGTGGTGAGTGTGATGAAGAACCTCAGGGTTATTTTTATTTGGATTCCTTATTATTGGTGATCAGTAGTATTTTTAAAATATGGCAATTGATAGCTTGTAATTCTTTACTTGGCAACAATGTGTTGATACAGCTTTTTACCATTTATCTTTTGAGGAATAGTTTTTGTTCTTATGTATTTGTATCTTGTTTATCTCTTTTTAATTTTTTGAAAATAAATTTCTTTTTGCTTAGCCAGATAGCATGATTGAATGATTGTTTTTTCCCCAACCACTCAGTTTTATTTTGTATGTCCTTGGTTTTTTTTTTTTTTTGACTGTTTCTTATAAGCAACAGATTGGTGGGGGTTTTGTTTTCTTATCCAATCTGTCACTATTTTATTGGATTGTTTAGTCCATTCACATTTAAATTTATGAGAATTGTTTATATTTTCCTCCATTTTAATCTAATATTGGGTTTTTTAATGTTATGATTTTTTTCCCCTCTTCTGCTATAAATGTAGTACTAGGTCTCTTCAGTTATGTTAGCTTAATCTTTCTTTAAGATGACCTTATTCCCACTGGCTTTCTTCCCCTAATCTCTGACTCCTCCTTCTTATTGGTTACCCCTTTCACATTGGAGTTCTATTTATTAGTTCCATTTTCTTTCCTGTTTTATCTCATTACTCAATTCTTCTCTTCTTTTTTTCCCTCTTAGTCAAGTAGATTTTCCTTTTCTCTCCTCCCCTAGCTAGTCCTATTTATTGGTTTTTAAAATTTCATTTTTTGCAGCCCTTTTCAGGAAATATTTCTTTTTCTCACTCTTCATTATCTATCTTCCATTTTTGTCTGCTCAAGGGCCTCGTTTTCTGGCTCACGGCTTTCTCATTTTCTTTATTCCTTATGAAGCCAAAACTTCTGAGGTAACCATTCTGAGCTGTCCCTTCTAAACAGTTTCTGCACCTGCCTTGTAAAGCTTGTCCCTTGCTCTACCACCCAGTTTCCCCTCTTCCATTATGACTTACACCTACAAAATGCCAATTCCTGCAGGTGACAGAGAGGACAGTGTCCTATGACAGCCTTCCCTCCAACTATGATATCACTGACCTCTATGGGACCTCTTGTCACCTCCCTTTCCAATTTGCTGCCAAATTTCCCTGAGTTCATGCTCTCCTACTCTCCCAGGTGCCATTTGCCCCCAAAAGCTATAATTCCTCCCTCCTAATGCAGGAGGAGTAGTCTCTTCAAGCACCAAATCCCTGAAGAAAACCCCCAAAAGAAGGTCCTCATCTCCCTTCACAGAACAACTCTCTTCTCCTGTATCTCCTATATAATCAGTGGTATGTACTACCCCAACCAAAACAAAGTCTCCCCAACCCTCAACTCCACCAATCCCTACCCCCTCCTCACCCATTCTCCTATAGGGTCTTTTCTTCCTGAGAGACCACAGAAGTCACCTTCCTTTCACTGTTGGCCCTCAATTTGACTTGGGCAAATCACACATTCCCACTTTATTCCCCACCCCATGCACCATTTTGTAATTTAGCCTCACAAAAAAAGCAATTCATCTCTCAGTGGGCTGTTGAGAGGTTATGCTCATAATGCCCCAGGCTGGCCTCTTCCCATTCAGCACCAACTCTCTTCTGCCTTCACCATATCTCCTTATGTCCATTTAGACAGAAGTCTCTTAATGGTGTCTCTGCTGTCATTCTGTTGCCATTATTGTACGTGGTGGTTGTATTTGTTCACCCCTCCTATATTTTTGTCATCTGAGATATTTGAGGCAAATAATCTTTTCAGCTCTGGTTTTCTTTCTAAGAAGATTTTGAACAACTCTTTATTATTGAACATCTGTCTTTTTTCATCTATTGTTAAACTCATATTTGCAGGGTAGGTCATCTTGGGCTATATCTTGAGCTCTATTCCTTTTTGGAACACATCATCCCATTTCCTCCTCCATTTTCTGACGGCTGCAGAATAGTCTTGTGTTATTCAAATTTCTTTTCCTTTGTATTTTAAATTCTTTCTCTTGGTCTCTTGCAGATTTTTTTTTTTTAGCCAATCAGATAAGTTTGTGGTGGTAGCTCAGAGTTGTTTTAATTTGCATTTTTTTCAATAGTGATTTAGAGCATTTTTCTTTTCTTACAATTGTAGATGGCTTTGATTACTTTGTCTGGAAACTGCTTGTTCATATCAATGAATGAGGAATGGCTCTTATTTCTATGAATTTGACTCAGTTTTCTATGTATTTGAGAAATGAGACTTTATTAGGGAAACGTGCTATAATTTTTTTTACACTAATGATTATTATGTATTTCCCTCCAACTGTATTCCCCCTGCTTATCCTACTCTATCTCTCCTTTCACTCTGTCCATTCCCAAAAGTGTTCTGCTTCTGACTTTTACCTCCCCCAATCTGCCTTCCCTTCTATCAGCTCCCCCCACCCTTCTCTTATCTCAGGCCTGCACAACATCTTTGGTCCCTTATGGCCCTCAGCAAAACTGACTATATGAAACTCCCTTAGGGCAGACTTGCATAACATAGGGCCACTTGCACCCACCAAAGGATTTTGGGTGGCCTGAAAAAAATGTAGAGAATCCTGCACAACATGCAGCCTCCAGGCCACTTTAGCAGGACAAAAGTGGCCTGTGGGTCATATCTCTTTCCCCTCCCACTTTCTTGTATGGCAGATAAATTTCTGCACCCAGATTACCAAGGAAAGGGCCAAGAACCCAACAGAGTGTACGTTATTCCCTCTTTGAGCCAATTCTCACGAGAGAAGGTTCATGGGCTCCCCTCCCTGCTTCCCCCATTTTCCTCTCCACCATAAAATCTCTTTCAGGCCTCTTTTATGTCAGATAATTTATCCCATTCCACCTCTCCTTTTCCTCTTCTCCCAATGCACTCTTCTTTCTCACCCCTTAATTTTATTTTTTTTCAGATAATCATCCCATCATATTTAACTCACACCTGTGCATTCTGTCGATGTATATAGTCCTTCTAAATACCCTAATAATGGGAAAGGTTTGTAGGCATTAAAAGTAATCATTTTCTCATGTAGCAATGTAAACAGTTTAACCTTACTGAACCCTTATGAGTTCTCTTTCCTGTTTACCTTTTTGTGATTCTTTTGAGTCTTGTATTTGAAAGTCAAATTTTCTATTCAGCTTTTGTTTTTTCATAAATAATGCTTGAAAGTCCTATATTTCATTGAATGTCCATTTTCCCCTCGTCCTTTCCCAACAAAGGATTATACTCAATTTTCTGGGTAGGTGAGTCTAGGTTGTAATCCTAGCTCCTTTGCCTTGCAGAATATCATATTCCAAGCCCTCCAATACTTTAATGTAGAAGCTGCTAAATCTTGTGTTCATCTGCACTATACTGGGATTGTTTATTTCTGGATGCTTGCAATGTTTTCTCCTTGATTTGGGAGCTCTGGAATTTGGCTATAATATTCCTGGCAGTTTTCATTTTGGGATCTCTTTCAGGAAGTGATCAGTGGAGTCTTTCAATTTCTATTTTACCCTCTGGTTCTAGAATTTCACGGCAGTTTTCCTTGATACTTTCTTGAAAGATGATATCTAGGCTCTTTTTCTAATCATGGCTTTCAGGTAGTGCAATAATTTTTAAGTTATCTCTTCTGGATCTATTTTCCGGGTCAGTTGTTTTTCCAATGAGATATTTCACATTGTCTTATATTTTTTCATTCTTTTGGTTTTGTTTTATTGTTTCTTGATGTCTCAAAGAGTCATTAGTTTCCATTTGCCCAATTCTAATTTTTAAGGAATTATTTTCCTCAGCGAGCTTTTGTACTTCCTTTTCCATTTGGCCAATTCTGCTTTTCAAGGCATTTTTCCCTTCATTGGACTTTTGTACTTCTTGTGAGAGGTAAGAAATGATTATGTTTCCATATAAGGAAATTGAGAGAAAAAGTAGCTCAGAGGTTCTAGAACCGACTGAAAGTGGATGAAACCGGTTGTTTCAAACATTTGACATTGTACAAAAAACCAACAACAATAACAAAAATATCCCCCCGAAAAACCAAAACCAAACCAAAACAAACAAACAAAAAAACAAACCCAGCATCAGGGCATGAGAGCCCATCCTATTGTTTAAAATAAACTATTTTTAGAATACCTTAAATTTGGCTTATAGGCAACATGTAACAAATAAATAAGTTCAAAAAATAATAAAACCATTATATTTAGAAAGCTATCAAAAACCTTCTAAAAACCTCTAAACATACATATAAATAAAAAGAATGATGTTAAGGCTCTTGATTATTAAGTTAATAAATCAAATATACACAGTGATTAATAAAAAAGAATTATTTACATAACTATATGAACTTCTACTTTTCACCTTTATTAAATCTGACCTTGCATAAATTTTAGCTATGGTAAAGATGTTGGTTATTGTGATTGGAGATTGTTACATAAAATCTTAAAATGTTGTCCTGGGCCATTCAATTAATTATTGGAACTCTAGAGGCTTTCTGCCTAAGGGTGTAGGGGTGGAACTGACTATGCCAGTTAAGATTGATTTAAATTACTGAATTCTCCCTTAAGGAAGTAGAAAAGAAAAGGGGAGATAATTATTTATAGCAGGAATTATCACCACATGTCTTTTTAAGGTAATATATGAATTTGTGGAGAATATTTCCTTTTAAAGGGCCAAGAATATTGGATTTAAAGCAAAAAAATTTTTTTTTATCAACTATAAATTCAGAAGTTTACTGTTCTGTCTATAATCTGGAAATGTAATTGATGTTGTGTGAAGTTTATTGTTTGTGTTATTACTGTATTTCTAAATTGTATTGTATTGGTAAAACTCTTAGACTGTAAAATTTGAAGGACCACTGTGGGGTGGAAATGGTGTTAAAGTAACTCTTGACCTGGAATGGGTCTTTTAAAAGGATGTGACAAATATGAGATAATTTGAAAACTGTTAAGTATCTAGTGAGGTATATTTGGTTATAAGCAAGTAATAATAATATTGATATTTACTATGATAGCAGATTTTCATTTGAAATCTTGACTATTATAAAAATTATATGGTAGTTTAAAGTTATAGTTTCAACATATTATGAGATGAATGATTTTCTGTACAAAGTGACTTAGAAATGCATTTATCTAAATTGGTAATGGGTTGTTTCAAAGTTTATTACTATCGTGGAAGTAATTTTATAATGTATGCCTTGTGGTACAAACATACTTTATTGTGAACAACTTACTGATATGCAGTTTTGAAATTAATGAAATATTCTCCCATATATCAGGGCCTCAATTAGAAATTAAAAAAAATTCAACCCAGGCCTTCTTTAGGCCAAAGACTGGGTTTGTTGGGGGATGGGCCGTGTGGGCCAGGCTCTTGAGGAGTTTGAGCATTTGTGGTGATCAATGCAGGAGCTAGCCGGCTTGGGAAAGTCTAGGCCACCATCGGCCAGGATAGATCTTGTATGCAGGAGGACTGTGGGAGGAATCTGAGAATGGCCAGGCATCTAGACTGCAAATGTCAGGGAGGTTAAATAGGGTCTAGATGGGATTGGGAATCTGGATGTGGCCTGAGGCTACCAGACCAGTAATAGACAATGGAGGGTTAGACTTCGATTAGGTTAACAAAGAATTGAGAGATTGGGCATAGTTAATAAAGAAAAGCCAGTCCTTTGGGGTAGGAGTGGCCCCAGGAGACAGTTAGACCAGGTGGAGGGCTTCAGAAAGAAATTTTTCTTTTTTTTTGCAGGGGTGTGGCCTATCTTGGCCCCATACCCCATCATAACTGTTAGTGATTATAAATCCAGATATGGTTTACTCAATCCAACTAAATTAAGGTTACCCAACAGTAATTAATTGGTTCTGTTTCAAGTTTTAAGTATATTGCTTATATATTTCTGAATTTTCTTATATGATGTAATCTGGTAAGCAATTGTATCAGCTATGTTGTTAGAAAAGCAATTTCTCTTATAATCTAGAATGTTGTTAGATTGAGATTTATACCGTCAGAGAAAAAAAAAAAGGAATGGGTTGGGAAACTGTTAGGTCATTCTATATGATCCTGTTTTGTAACATTTTCTTTTAAGTACTGTAATTTAAGAAACATGAACTTCCAAGTTTTGTCTATATTTAAAGGGAAGTTTTAGCTGGAATTATCTGGTTCTCACTTATGAAATTTAAGATTGTTAACTAAGCTATTTGGAGTTATTGTTTTAGTCAAGTAAAAGTATTTTGTGTGTATGTGTGTGTGTGTGTGTGAGTGTGTGTGTGTGTGTGTGTGTGAGTGTGTGTGTGTGTGTGTGTGTGTGTGGAAAGAAACTTGGTAATCATGCAAAAAAGAAACTTTGTAAAATCTCATAATTTTTATCAACCCTGTGCAGGAGTTTTGTGTTATGGAACTCTTACTGAATAAGTGTCTCTTTACAGACACCCTTTTAACTAGAGAATTTGGATAACTAGGAATTTTGTGGCAATTAAGAAATTTTTAAGAAAGGGAAATACTTTTATGAAGAAATGTTTTGATGAAATCTTTGATATGATTCTTTTAGAGGACCTACTAAATTTCTGTTTGCAAGCTAATTTGCTACAGTAATAATTTGTTATTGATGAAAACTATATCCAAACCTACTATGAATTTAGAGTTTCATTCCTGGGTTTGTTATGTTCTTAGATTGGACTTAACTGGGTGCTTTTAGAGAAACAGTCTCAATGGAAGCAGCATCAGAGATCTAAAGCTAGTGATTAATACTAAAGCATCTAAATTTCTATAATAAGCTGTAAGTAGGAAAGATCTTACTGTTTTGGTCTGAATTCATTCCATGGCCTACTCTTGCTATTACTATATATATATATATAATTACTATTTGAACTTATCATATGTATAAGATTCAAGTTCTGAAAGTGTCTCATTCTTTCAGATTAAGTATGGTTAGAGAGGGCTAAATAAGCTTGAGAAACAGAGAGACCAATCTATTTAGAGTAGCAATTTGTGATCTTAATGGAAACTTGATTTTACTCAGGATATTATTATGAACCAGAACTTGTGTAGGAAGTTATGCAAACTACTTAGAGCTTACTTTGGAGATGTTCCCTAATTAATGTGAAACTATAGTCACACCTGAAACCCTGATGAAAGGAATTTGCTATCCAAGATCTTGGGGACTGTTAATGAACTATTATTCTGAGTCTAACTCCAGTTATGGTTAACAAGGAACTGATTGAGTTACTGACTCATGATGTCAGCAACCTGTGAGGGGTTTGTGAGCTGAGTCTATGAGCTGCAAGGTGTTCTCATGGGAAGGTCGGGAGGATCACTTTTCTTCATGGTCAAGGTAAGATTCTCCTGACTCAATTTTCCCACTATGACACCTGGCAGACTTTAAGCCTGGCTCAGTGCAGTTGGTTGTTATATAACTTATGCCTGGAATTGACGTGAATCTAGGGAAGCATTGTTCCCTTACTTTAATTATGGCCTTGTTCTTTCATGGCAAATTTCTATAATCATAAGTTTTGTAGGCATAATCAAATCAATTAAATAACAGATTGATGCAGGAACATCTGAGGTTATAAGATTTTCCTTCTACCTCTCTTATTTGACTTTTAAAATCCTTCTTGACCTTTTCCAAGAAGACTTTTTGGGCTTGAGACCAGTTTTGAGGTTTTGGATGTGGGTATATTGACAATGTTGTCCTCTCCTGAATTTGTGTTTTGATTTTCCCTGTCACCCTAATAATTCTCTATGATCATTGTTTTTCTTTGTTGCTATTTACTCATGGTGTTTACCTTTTTCCTGGCTTTTAAAGTTGATTCCTGATTCTGGGGCACAGGGGCACTGTCTCACATTTCTTGTGCTTGGGGCTAGGGGCTTGATTCCTGACTTTGTGTGCTGGGGCCTCAGGTGCTGGCAGCTGGAGGCTGTAGGAGTCTGGTAGCTTACTTAGTGCTGAGCTGATGGTAGTGGCTGGTGTGTGCCGAGGCCTGGTGGGTTTTTTCTCTGCAGGTGGGAGGTGGGGTTGGGGGTGGGAGGTCTGGCTTTGGGAAGTTGCCTTCTCATCTGAGTGTGCTAGAGCATGGTAGATTCAGCTGCTGGGATGCCTGTCCTCGAGTGCACGTGTTGGTTTTCTGCGCGGGCGTCTGCTGGTTCTCCTGGCTGTGCCAAGGCAAGCTTGAGGTCCTGGCTCCTGATGTTGGCACTTGCCTGCTTCACCAGCCTGGGGCTCAGGATCTCCCATTGGTTTGCTGAGGTGGGGCTTGCTGCTGGCTTGCCAGGATGCCTCCCATCCTGTACTGGTCCCCTTCAGTCACAGCAAAAGGGACCTTTCCTGTTAATCCCCCTAACCTCCTGAGCTAAAACACTGCTGTACCCCTATCTTTCTGCTGGCTCCACTGTTCTAGGATTTTCCCTGGGAGGGTATTTTCTGGGTTTTTCAAGGTCAATAAGGGAGGGTGAGAGTGACTTACTGTTTACTCTACCATCTCAGCTCTCAGAACTAAAAATTTCTTTAAGTGTGACGTCCAGGTCCACCTTTGATTACGGTGTAGAAACAGAATAATGAGTAATCACCTTAATTTGCTTGAGCTCCCTTATTATCCAGAAGAGGCTGAAATAAACTGGGAATCAAAATCAGCTGATCAGGAGGCAGAATGAGTGTTGCTTGAGTTTGATATACCAGTGATCCTTTGTGGTGCTCATTAAGTGACCTGGAAATGCCTCTGCTATGCCAGCAACCCCAGGGCTGGCCCAAACTGTTTCACATTGGCCCCAAATAGACAGAGCTTGCACAGATATCCTGGTTCTGGGTACTCTGCATTCCTCCTATTCTCTTGCCTCCCTTTGTTGTAAAACCATATAAACCACTTCCTAAACCCCAAATCTTTAAAACAATAAACTAGGTTCTGCTGTTCTCCATGGGCACATATTGTACTCGCCAATAAACACTTTTGGGTTTTGCACTTGAACTGTACCTTTGTTCCTTCTGGATTCTGCGCCCCAATTAATCATTTTGCCAATTAATCAATGTCTTTCAGGTAGACCAATGATTCTTAAAATCTCTCTCCTGGATCTATTTTGTAGGTCAGTTGTTTTTCCAATGAGGTATTTTACTTTTTCTTCCATTTTTTTCATTCTTTTGATTTTGTTTTGTTGTTGCTTGATGTCTCAAAGAGTCATTACCTTCCACTTGCACAATTTGTATTTTTAAGAGATTATTTTCTTTTCCATTTGGCCAATTCTACTTTTTAAGGAGTTTTCTTTTTCCAATCTCTTCACTCTTTTTTATGATTTTCTTGCATCACTCTCATTTCTTTTCCCAATTTTTCTTCTGCCTCTCTTACTTGATTTTTAAACTCTTTTTGAGTTCTTTCATGAGTTTTTTCTGGGCTTGAGTCCAATTCTCATTTTTCTTTGAGGCTTTGCCCATAGGTATTTTGACACTGTTGTCTTCTTCTGAGTTTGTGTTTTGATCTTCCCTATCACTATAGCAACTTTCTATGGTCAGGTTCTTTTTTAATTTGTTTTTTTTTTCTCATCATTTTCAGCCTTTCCCCCTGCTTTTAAATTTGAGCTCTGCCCTTGTGGTAGATGGGGCACTGTTCCAAGCATCTTGTGCTCGGGGCTGCAGGCTCTGGCTGTTGGCCTGGTGCTGCTCTGGTGTTGAGGGGATTAAAATTATCCAACCTACAATAAAAGAGACAGAGGCAGAGATCTGAGCCAGTGACACTTTTTTAAAGGTTCCATGGTCCCCTCTAATGAAGTGGACCTCAGATTGTCCTCATGATTTGAAATGCCCCATTCTTCTAGGATCTTGTATTTATAGAGTTTGATATGCAAATATTCAAAAGAGGCATAATAAAATATAGAATCTCATTGGTTGATAGACCTTGCTTTTGAGGGCCAAAAATGACATATGGGGGGGGTCCACATATTAGGTGAAGCATGGGGCAGCTCTATTGACTAAGTGGTCATAAGATGGTCACCTGCTCATGTTGGACAAAAGAGAATGATCAAGAGGTATCAAAATAAATTGGAGGACTTTCCATGTAATTGAGTCATCTCCACCATACTGGGCTTGGTCACCATGACATGGAAAAACAAAGACAGAGGGCCTCTAATTAGCTTTCTATGACTAAGCAAGTAAACTTACAATCTGTAGCTCACAACTTTGGGACCTAATACACAGAACTTATAATTACTACCCATATAGAATCATATCAAATTGATTGATGCTGATTTGAATAGAGTAGGGGTCCAAATGAATTATTTCTCACAGTGCTGCCCTGAGGCCTATGGCTGACCCTCATACCTAGTGTTGCACTGAGGGAGTGGGCTGAGATGTAGGTGACTGTTGGTGGTGGAGGCTGCAGGGGAATGGCAGTTTACCTGGTGCTGCCATGAGGTGCATGGAGGGGCCCCTGTGTAGGCATCTGCCATTCACCTGGGGCTACACTGAGGCATGTGGTTGGTCCAAGAACTGGCTTTTGCCTATTAGCCTCGCCTATACTGAGGCATATGGGACATCCTGGTGTTGGCATTTGCCCGCTTGCCTGGCACTGCACTGGAGCTCAGGGTCTCTCACTGGCTTTCAGAGGCAGGGCCTGCTGCTGGCTTATCAGGACACATCCTATCCTGGACTGTGCTCTCCTTTTACCTGAGTGAGAGAAACCTTTCCTGGTGACCTTCCAAGTTTCTTGGGCTAGAGGATTGTTTCACTCCATCTTTTCATTAGTTCTGCCATTCTAGAATTCGTTTGGGGGCACTATTTTATAGTTGTTTGGAGGTGACTATGGGAGAGTCCAGGCAATTTTCTGCTTATTCTGCTATCTTGGCTCCCAGAAGTCCCTGAAAAATTTAGTTTTAATCTCAGAGATGGTAGCTTGGCCTCCTTGGCTCCTCAACCAAGTGCGTGCACCAAATACCTAAACTTGTGGTTCGTCTAGTACAGAGCAGGATCATAATGTCAATGGCCCTTTACCAGTAAGGTAAAACTACTCTTTCTCATGACTGTCTAAATTCAGCTTGCATTCCCTGTGAATGGGTGAACAATCTGACATTTGGTGAACTCTACTTCTCAGCGAGGGGAAGATGTGACACGGAGGTATCAAAAAGTGATATCTCTATGAATGTGTGGCCACCACAAATCAGCTATCACTGAGGTAATTTTCCTGGCACATTGCGCTTAAAACCCCAAATGTTAAGATGGGGATGTGCAATGAAGGAGCTCTGCCCCTTAGCTGGTTCACATTAGATTTAGCCCAACCGAGAAAGGACAATTGATCCGTAGACAGGGGACTCAGACCCGTTTATTCTTCTTGTGGTGGCTGGAGAGAAGGAAGGGAGGAAAATCACCTGCACCCCTCAGCCTGTGCCCACTTGATTTATAGAGGAACAGACCGAGAAGGCATTTTGTCAGCGGTAGGCTCATACGGTTACATTAACTTTAGCAATATCATAGCGAATCAGCATAATGCAGGCACAGTGAGTGTTCCCAACTCAAGCACAAATGTTTATATTATGTATGGTTATATAATGATGCCCAATCATAGTGGAGTTGTTTACAAGACATGATCCTGGGAACTAATATCTAAAAAAGAAAAACAAATCCACCTTACATACAGGAGGCCGAGCTTTGAACGTCAGTGTTTCTAGGTGGCACTAGGCCTGGAGTCAGGAAGATCTGAGCTCAAATCTGGCTTCAGACACTTACTTGCTGTGTGACCCTGGGTAAGTCACTTAACCTGGTTTGCCTCAGTTTCCTCATCTGTAAAATGAGGTGGAGAAGGAAATGGCAAACCACTCTGGTATCTTTGCCAAGTGTCAAACTCAGCTGACTGAATCTTATCTTGCCCCATTCCCAGACCCATGAATTGCCTGAGGCTGACCAGACATTATCACTCCCAATCTCTGACTGTTTTGTAAATGTGCCAAACTCTTCCCTCCAGAGATTCCCAAGCTTTCTCTATAGACTTTTGCTAGGCTTCTTTTTTTTTTAATTTAATTTTTTTGAGGCAATTGGGGTTAAGTGACTTGCCCAGGGTTACATAGCTAGTGTCTGAGGCCAGATTTGAACTGAGGAACTCCTCACTCCAGGGCTGGTGCTCTATCCACTGGGGCACTTAGCTGCCCCTGGACTTTCATTTGTTAAGCAAAACAATTTACCTTGTGAAATTGTGAGATGCTCCCTAACCCCTCCCACTTGCAGCCTAGCCATTCCCTCTGCCTAAACCTCTCCCACCTGCAGCTTGGCCATTTCCTCTGTTTTCAGTGATTAAGGCTTAATAAGAGATGAGGCAGAGAAGAAGACCATGACATCAGATAGGTGATGCCATGACATACAAGTGAATTGGATTTAAATGAGGGAGGGTTGTGCAAAGTCACCAGCCTCACTTTCTCCTCCACAGTCATCTGGGTCCAGTGTTCAGATAGAGATCAGGACAACTAGAGATGGGCCAGGACGCAGTGAGGACCTTGGCCTTTTCAAACCAAGGTCTTTAGCAGGTCTCAGTTTGACTGACGCCACGCCCATTCAGTGATTAAGGCTTAATAAGAAATGAAGCAGAGAATGTCTCTTTACCGGACCCTCTTTGAGAATGAAGGACAAACAACTACTTCTTTGAGTAGAAAAGGAACTGGAACCGATGCAATTTGGGGTTCTGGAAACCTGGAAATGTCAGGGTACTAGGTGGGTCCACCTGGAATAAATTCACAAGCTCAAACCTTCTTCCAGTCAAATGACAAGATTTATTGTAATGCCAATAGAAGCAGGCAGGGTTCCTAGTGAACTTGCAACTTAATGGGGGTTGGGGTTGGGTGAAACTGATGCTTATATACAAAAAGGATTGTGAAAAGATGGGATTAAGGACTAGTAAGTAGTCTGGGGTGGGCCAGGTGCAAGCAATGAAAGGACTATCAAGGAGGGTAATTAGATGATCTAGGTGGGATTAAGGAGTGGTCACCATGTAAGTAGTCTAGGGTGGGCAAAAAGCAACAGTGAAAGGAATGTCCAGTAAGCTAATTAGGTGATATAGGTGGGCTGGGGTGGGCCAGTGATCTGGGCTGCTGAAATGTATGGGAAAATTCAGGGACTGGGTTAATAAGTCCCTGACACAACCCCTACTTGGTCTTTGTTTGGACCCTGATTGACTCAAAATAGCAATTATTTTTGTTTTGGCTAGAAACCCTGAGGGTTTTGCCCTCCCAGATAGATTTTTTTTTTGACTAGATAAAGAGGCCATTCTCTGCTTCATTTCTTATTAAGCCTTAATCACTGAATGGGCATGGCCTCAGTCAAACTGAGACCTGCTAAAGACCTTAGTTTGAAAAGGCCAAGGTCCCCACTGTATCCTGGCCCATCTCCAGTTGTCCTGATCTCTATGTCATGGTCCTTTTTGAGAACAAGGGACAAACAACAACAACCCTCTGCCCTTGTACCCTATATAAACTCTGTTCCCAGCCCCATCCTCAGGTATCCCAGCACTTGCTGTGTGGCATACTGAGCAGCAACTGGCTTGCCCCAATTAAAGACCTCAATTTTACTATATTGGCTATTTTCTTTTGATTCAGGTTGACACAAGAAAACCCCAAATGGGGTCATGAGTTGAACATGATTGAAACAAAGCACTGAACAACAATATTTATGTCAAAAATTAGTTCAAGTGAGCTTTTGCCCTTCTGCTCCATGGGATGTTTCTGCCCTCCCTGAACTTATCATGGGATGCCTGCCTTGAGATTAGGAAAGTATGGTGTCCTAGTGAAACTCCCCACCTGACACTGTCTAAGGAAACTGTGGCCTGCTGAGCTTGGGGTGATTGGTGCCAGAAATGAACATCTATAGACTCTCCGACTCCACTGGGTAAGTGAAAAAAGGGAGCAGAGTAGGGGGATGTCAGAGCTTTTACTGATTCAGCTGTGGGTGGTCTCGGAGGGGTTGTCGAGGGCCTCCCACTTGTCCTTCACCTCTCTTGACTTTTCCCATCCCTAGGTTAGAGTCCAGCTCAACAGTATCTTTCTTGGATGGTTCAGCCAAGTCCTTTCCCCTAGATGTGATTTCCCTAGGTGGTGTTAGGGATAGGGATCTTTCATCCATTTATGGGTGGTGTAACAGGAAATATGGACTATGCCAACTGTTGGGCAGGAGCCATCACTGGAGATTTTGGGCTCTATCCTCTAGCAGGTTCACTCTGGATCTGGGCAGCCAGAAGGACAGGAAAACAGCTTCAAGAAGTTAGGAGAAGTTGCATAATAATTTATTCTCATTCTTCTCTGTCTCAATGGGTTACTGATAATGGGAGCACCAACTCTTACAGGATCCCCTAATCACCCTTCTTGCAGGGGCTGGCAACAACTCCCTACGTCTTGATGGGGGCCAGTCCAGACAGGAACAACAGTAACAGCATTCCAGCTTGTGCACTGCCCTAAATCCCCCTATGCCTTGATGGCGGCATGTCAAGGCATGAACAACATTCTAGCTAGCATATTCCTCCTAAGCCTTAATGGGGACTAGTTGAAGCATGCACATTCACAAATCCCCACTCACTGACTAGTGCTGTCTTGATTTATAGAGAAACATACGAAGAAGGCAGTTTGCCAATGATAGCCTTACAATTTTACATTATTTCATCCTTATATCTCACTACAGTTACTGTAGTGAGAAATTGTTTGCAATGTGAAATCCTGGGAACTATTATCTAAAAAAGAATGACAAAGTCCTCCTTACTTACAGGTGGCACTATTGGCTAAGAGAGTGAAAGTACCTGGGCGTATTTATCTGCAGCTTCTTTGAATTTCTTCCTTTCGATATTCAGAGCTGGCAAAGAAATCACACGGCCTTAGCAGCTGACCCAGGCCTTTTCTTTTTCTTTTTTTTAATTAGTTCAATAATTTTTTATTTTTTTTACTTTCAATTTTATTAATCTCACCTTGGTTTTCAGGAATTCTAATTTGGTGCTTAATTGAAGATTTTTTAAAATTTTTATTTAATTTTTATTTTTTTTTGAGATATTATTTTAACTTTATTTTTTTCAAACTATTTTTCAGTGGTAATTTTTATTTATTTTTTTGTTTTCAACATTTACTTCCACAAGATTTTGAGTTCCAAATTTTTACCCCATCTCACCCCTCCCCCCACCCCAAGGTGGCATGCATTCTAAATACCCCTTCCCCTAGTCTGCCTTCCCTTCTATCTCTCCCCCCCTTCTCTTATCCCCTTCCCCTTCAATTTTCCTGTAGGTAGAATGGATTTCTGTACCCCATTTCCTGTATTTCTTATTTCCCAGTTGCATGTGAAAATATTTTTTTTAAACATGTGTTTTTAAAACTTTGGGTTCCAAATTTTCTCCCTTCCTCCATCCCCACCCACCCTCATTGATAAGGCAAGCAACTAAATATAGGTTATATATGTGCAGTTCTGCAAAACACTTCCATAGTAGACATGCTGTGAAAAACTAACTCTATTTCCCTTAATCCTATCCCGCCCACCCATTTATTCTATTCTTTCTTTTGACCCTGTCCCTCCTCAGAAGTATTTGCTTCTGATTATTCCCTTTCCCAATCTGCCCTCCTCTCTATCATTCCCCTAATCTCTTGTCGCATTCCCCCCCTATTTTCCTGTAGGGTAAGACAGATTTCCACACCCAATTGAGTGTGTATGTTATTCCCTCCTTAAGTCAAATCCTATGAGAATAAGATTCACTCATTCCCTCTCACCTTCCCCTGTTTCCCCTCCACTGTAAGAGCCTTTTCTTTTCTGTTTTTTTTTGTGGGATAATTTACCCTGTTCTACCTCTCCCTTTCTTCTTCTCCTAGTATATTCCTCTCTCACCCCTTAATTTTATTCTCCAGATAAGACCCCTTCATTTTCAAGTCACCTTGTGCCCTCTATCTACCTATCTATATCTATTTATACATACATGTAATTTTTTCCCTTCCAACTACCCTAATACTGACAAAGGTCTCATGAGTTACAAATATCATCTTTCCATGCAGGAATGTAAACAGTTCAACCTTAATAAGCCTCTTATGATTTTCTCTTTCCTGTTTACCTCTTCATGTCCCACTCGAGTCTTGTATTTGAAAATCAAATTTTCTATTCAACTCTGGTCTTTTCATCAAGAATGCTTGAAAGTCCTCTATTTCACTGAATGACCATTTTTTCCCCTGCAGGATTAAACTCAATTTTGCTGGGTAGGTGATTCTTGGTTGTAATCCTATCTCCTTTGCTCTCTGGAATATTATATTCCATGCCCTGCGGTCCCTTAATGTAGAAGCAGCTAAATCTTGTGTTATCCTGATTGTGTTTCCACAATACTTGAATTGTTTCTTTCTGTCTGCTTGTAATATTTTCTCCTTGACCCAGGAACTCTGGAATTTGGCTACAATATTCCTAGGAGTTTTCCTTTGGGGATCTCTTTCAGGAGGAGATCGGTGGATTCTTTCCGTTTCTATTTTGCCCTCTGGTTCTAAAATATCAGGACAGTTTTCCTGGATAATTTCTTAAAAAATGATGTTTAGGCTCTTTTTTTGATCATGGCTTTCAGATAGTCCAATAATTTTTAAATTCTCTCTCCTGGATCTATTTTCCAGGTCAGTTGTTTTTCCAATGAGATATTTCACATTGTTTTCTAATTTTTCATTCTTTTGGATTTGTTTTACAGTGTCTTGATTTCTCATAAAGTCACTAGCTTCCAATTGCCCTATTCTAATTTTTAAGGAAGTATTTTCTTCAGTAATCTTTTGGACTTCCTTTTCCATTTGTCCAATTTTGCTTTTTAGAGCATTCTTCTCTTCATTGACTTTTTGGACCTCTTTTGCCATTTGGGTTAGGCTATTTTTCGAGGTGTTATTTTCTTCAGTATTTTTTTGGGTCTCCTTTAGCAAGCTGTTGACTTGTTTTTCATGATTTTCTTGCAAAACTCTCAGTTTTTCCTCTGCTTCTCTTCCTTGCTTCTCAAAATCCCTTTTGAGCTCTTCCAAGGACTGGGACTGATTCACATTTTTCTTGGAGGCTTTGGAGGTAGGAGCTTTGGCTTCGTTATCTTCTTCTGGTTGTATGTTTTGATTTTCTTTGTCACCAAAGTAAGATAATACAGTCTGACTCTTTTTGCGCTGCTTACTCATGATCCAGGCCAATTACTTGAGTTTTAAACTCTTTGTTAAGGTAAAAGTCCGCTTCCAATGTGAAGAGTATAGTGTCCCAAGCTTTGGGGGTTTGTCCAGCTGTTTTCAGAGGTACTTCTAGGGACCTGTACATTTTCAGTTCTTCCAAGGTGGTATGATAAGGGGCGAGATGTTTCCTCTCCACCACCACAACAAGCTTTACCACACCAGCGTTCCTCCTCGCCCCAGGACCGCCCCTCAGAACCGTGACCCAGATCCAAGCAAGAGATTTCTGTCTCAGCACTGGCAAAGGGATCCGTGCAATCCCTCTCTGATCAGTCACTTGATTCCCCCTCAGTCTGTGGGCCAGAAGCTCAGGAAAAAGCCGTGGCCCCAGGCCGCGCTTGAGACTTGTGGCTGAGACCTAGCTCCTCTCTCACCACAGTCACAGACTTTTCCCACTGACCTTCTATGTTGTCTTTGGCATTCAGGGGTTGAGAAGTCTGGAAATCGCCACAGCTTCCTGCGATTCAGTCCTCTGAGGCCTGCTCCAGGGTTGCGGTAGCCTGCATGCCCATGCCAAACTGCACTCCTCTCCCCACCCCGCGCAATATACCTTTCCAATCAACCATCCAGGCTGTCTTTGGCTGGAAATTTGTTTCACTCTGTCTTTTTGTGGGTTCTGCTGCTTTAGAATTTGTTTAGAGCCATTTTTTTAGTTATTTGGAGGGCTTTGGGAGAGAGCTCAAGACAGTCACTGCTTTACGTCCGCCACCTTGGCTCTGCCCCCAACCCAGGCCTTTTCTATGCTTGATTTTAGTTAAGGAACAGTCAGATTGTCCTGGTCCACCACAGCTCTAAGTCAGCCCCACACCTTCTCTGCTGTGGGACTCCCAGCATATGAGGAGAGTGCCAGAAGCTTCCTCAGGAGGGACTGGGGAGGGAGAGACGACTAAGCAGGGGTGAGAAAGTAGGGGGAAATATTCAAAGAAGGTCCTCTAGGGAAGGCAGGCACCCTAGAAAATCCCCAAGGAAATCCCACTGCATGCCTTGAGGGCAGGCTTCTGGGCACCCCTAGTTGGCTGCCATAGCTGGGCCAATCTATGAGAAAGGCCCTCCAGAGTCACCAGCTAGAATGACCATAGAGTCCCCAGTCTGTCTGGCCAGTCCATCCTCCATTCAGTTGCCAAACTGATTTTTCCTAAAGCACAGCTTTGACCATGTCAGCGCCATACTCAATAAACTACTTTCCACCTCTAGAATGAAATAAAAACCTATTTGGTGTTCAAGGCCTTTCCAGTCTTCTTACACCACCCTGAAGGCCAATCTAGCAACACTGACCTACTTATACCCCCTCTACCTCCAAAAAATCCCTTCATATCTCAGTTCTGGGTATTTTCTTTGGCTGTTCCCCATGTCTGGAATGCCCTCCCTCCTTGTCTTCACTTTCTGATTTCCCTGGCTTCCTTCAAATTACAGCTAACTTCCCCTCCTTTTTCAAGAAGAAGGCTTTCCTATTTCCTCTTAATTTGTTTACTATTTCCTATTTACCTTGCATAAAGCTTGTTTGTACTTGTTTACACATTGTCTCCCCTAAGATTGTGAGATCTTCAAGGACAAGAATTGTCAAATTTGAAGACCTTTTTTTTTTTTTATCACAGTGCCAGGCACATAGGAGACTCTTAGTAAATGGGCCATGAAAAGGGCTCAGCAAGCCCTTGTACCAAAGGTATTAGTCCTCCATACACTCAGGGCTGTTCATCCATCTTTAGTGTCTACCTTCGTCCAATTCTCACCTGCTTCAAGAAGCTATAGTATGTACAGTGGTTGAACCCCGGTAAACCCTCTCAATAAACCAGGTTGAGGGTAACCAACAAACCTTATACCCATTGGTGAGTTAGGAGGATGTTTACCCCAAACATGTGAATACTTCACTTGGCAGAATGGGTGGATAATAACAATTTGTTCTAATGGCCACAATGATAGTTGAAGCAGGTGCTATGGACCACTTAGACCTTGGTCAGACATCACAGAGGCTAAAGTAATCTACTGTATCCTAGGCCACCAGTCATCTTAATTTTTGTCCTGTCACTGGAATTCCATGACTCTGGAAGGGAGAGTGAAACTGACCACTTTGCACAACTCTGCCTCACTTAAATCCAATTCACGTACAAGTCAAGAATCACCCCATGATGTTTATATGGTAGATCTCTTGAAAGTTCTGAAAAACAATGTCTTCAGGATAAGAAAAAGTTTCCTAATATTGCTTCAATAATATGTCAACTGGGGAACAATGTTTGGTAAAGAGAAGAAACCAGAGTTGTTTGATCAAGGATATAAAAACTGGGGTGATTTAGGTGAATTTTGTAGTCTCTTTTGCAGGCTACCTGCTTACATGTATTCAGCACACATATATACATTCTGGCTACTGCATGTGACAATCAATAAACTTCTCATTAACTTTAGATAATATGTGCCTCCTGATTTTTATGACCTAACAATTATGACAATGAGAAGGGGGATTACTCTGATGGAGTTGAGGAGGCTTTAACTTTTGTATGGAAAGTGGCCATCATTAAGCAGGTAAGAGAACCTGAAATATTAAACACCTCCTCCCTCTAGTTGCTCCTACTCTGCCAGTCTGGAAGGGGAATCTAAATGAACTAAATTGGCATTTGGGGTGATTTTCACATGTAGTCTGGGGCCTCATGCAGTCTAGGAATCTGGACAGTCAAAGGTACCATCTGGGACTTCTTAAGAAGAGCAGGTTAACAAATCGGCCACTCAAGTATGCTTCAGGACAAATTAGCCAATCTGGTATGCTCCATGAACTTGAAGTGTTACATGTTTTATTTGTAAGCATTGTCTGTTTTGTGTCTTGGTAAATTCAAATCAACTTTTTCCTATGGCCTGACCAGCCAAAAGGAAAAAGGGAAAAGGAGTGAAAACTTCTCTGTGGAACTTTCAAAGCCCTCAAAAAGAAATATGCTCTGTCTCTTTTTCTCTAGTCTTTAGGAATTTATAGCATTGTAAACTAATTATAAACAATTTGTGAATGAAATGTAATTTCTCTACTGTGAATTTCTAAATTGTGATTTAAATGGTTTCATAAATGCTGAAATTTCTTAGTAGTTTAAGGTACCATTCTGTAGAATTTGTTTTTAAAGAAAAATAAAAATACAGGTACACTTGATTTTATCGCACTTCACAGCTATTGCATTTTTTTTCTTACAAACTAGAGATTTTGACAGCCCTGTATTGAGCAAATCTATTGGCACCATTTTTCCAACAGTAAAGATGTCATTAAGAGCTCTGAATAGGAAATATATCTTAAAATAGGAGAAACTTAACATTAATATCTAAGAATTCTGCTTTTTTATTTTCCTAGGAAACAGTATATGACCATTTACATAGGAAGTTTTACCTTACTGCTAGATTTAAGCAACTCCTTACACTGTCTACTAAGTTAAACTTTTTTTTTTTGAAATATACAAGCATTTTCAAAAGATTTTCATTTTCAAAATGATTACCTTTCTGAGATACCTTCCATCATGCTGAAATTAAAATTATCAATTGAACCACAAGCCATTTCTAGCTTACTGTTTATTAAACCAAATGGGTAAAAACACAATGACACATTCTGATCTTTACAAATGAAAGGATTTAAAATCAGAAGCTAACTTGATTTCTTTCTCTTCCTCCTGAATTTTTTCATTACGTACTGGGTGGCAGTACGTAAAAAAGCCTTCAAAGTCATCCACTTCAATTTCAAAAGATGAGTGTTTTGAAACATTTCAGGGTATGTGGACTTTTTGCTACACTTTGACCCTCAACTCTCAAGCATAAAAGAGTAGAGTTCTTTGAGCTCTGTTCAAGGCAAGAAGATTCAAAACTCAAATTAAATGCTTCACTGCACAGCTAAGCCAGCTGCTTCAACATTGTAGACAAAATTAATATGAAATAGTACATTAACATCATTATAAACTGCTTTAAATCTGTTAAATACATTCATATAAAAATTCATCCAGATAAATTAATATTTTATAATTAAAATTTCAGAGTAACATCTGTACATGTTCTGAAGCTAGTTAGTAAGAAACCTTGATCTAAGTCCAGGCCCCTTTCTAATGTACCATTAGCACAGGACATGATATTTTCCCTGGCAGACTTTACTCAAACTGAAATCACCACAACAGCAAATATTCTGTAAGCTTTCCAGGGGATTCATGGAGGATATGGTGAGGCAAAATGTAGGTAGAAGTTGCAAGTGGTCACTTTGGTCTCAAGATTTAGATTCTCTTTGTCTGCTGATCAAATTTTGTACAATGATTTCCTGTGGGGGAAAAAGCGTAAGAAAGTTTGTGTCATTTTACAACAAGAGAAAATGTTCGTACTGCACCATGTTCTGGGCAGTGAGATTATTGAGAAGGTTAGAAAACTGGAAATTGCTGGTGATAAATCTTCTGCCCTTTTTTCTGGTCAGACATATATATGAAGCACAAGCTCGATTTTGACAACCACATATTAAGAAGAATATAGCTAAATTGTCCTAGAGCCAAACGAGGGTGGCAGTGATAATGAGAAGGCTGCAGAACATGAAAAACATGCCATATTAGGATCTATTTTTAGAAGTGGGGATGTTCAAGTCAGAGGAAAGAAAATGTAGGGGAGTGGCACATGGCAGCAGTCTTCAAATATTTGAAAGTATGTTTTACGGAAGATGGATTGGACTTGTTTTGCTTGGTCCAAGAAATGGAGGTAGGTGCGATGGGCAGAAATTTCACGGGAAAATTTTTATATGCTGTAAATACTTTATAAGCAATTGGGCTACTAAAAAATGGAATGGCTCTCTAAGCAGGTATAATGGGTGCCCTCTCTGGCTATCTGCCATGTATCTGCATTGGCCAGACCACCTATCTTTGGAATATTGAAGAAATGCCTTGGGTAACTTTTAATATATATAGACTATAACAGTGAAGCATGCCTTAAAGTTTGGAGAGTGGATTGGGCTAATCAGAAGGAAACATTGATCAGCCCTGCTCTCTGTGTATATCTCAGTTATTTGATTCTTTACACTCCTGAGCAGTAATCACCATTGTTGAAGCATGCAAAAAGTTATTAGCTATAGATAGCAAACATCTGGAACAGAATAATAGTTGTTTTATGGACTCATAAGGTGTGGGAATGTAGACTTAAAAAAGTCTCACGAAGGCATAGTTAGAACTTTGAGTAAAGTCATGTTCCATCCCTAAATCTAGCTGCTCCTCTCAAGCTAATCATTACCTAGGAATTCTGATGAGCAAAGAAACTAGAGTTTTGTTAACCAGCACATGCCACAGTGGCATTTTTTTTTCCTAGGGAAGGGGTGGAAAATTAGATTCCCTTCTCATGTTGCTGTCATCTCGAAAACTGAACCCAATGGTATTGACCCTTATTACCTCATAGTTGTCATGAGACCATATTCCAAGGATAACCTCTCATCTGGATACATCTGAGAGAACCACAATAGTTGGTCTGTTCGCTATCGCTCTGACCAACACAATTGTATCTTTACATTGTGATATATTTTAGGTAGGAAGGCATATTCTAAGGAAAAAAGAAAAAGGAAAAAGAAAAAGAGTAACTGCATATGCAGTATAAGAAAATAAGTATGAAGGACAGTTAGGTGGCACAGTAGATAGAGCTCTGGCCTTGGAGTCAGGAGGACCTGAGTTCGAATCCAGCCTCAGACACATGACATTTATTAGCTGTGTGACCCTGGGCAAGTCACTTAACCCCAACTACCTCATCAAAAAAAGAAAAAAAAGTGTGTTTCTGACAGCGATTTGTAGCTTACCCCATGCCAAACTATCATAGATGCTCACATTGAAGTTTGCTTGCTTGTTCTGTATCTCTAAGATGAGACATTTCTAATAGGAGTGTGTGGGTTGTTGAGAAAACATACTTACCATCATTTCAACCATTTCTAAGAGGCATCGCACTGTTATTTGGAAAGACTCTTCCCTCTTTCTTTTGAGAAACTTTCCAACCTTAAATACAAGTAATATAGCATTGCCATTACATTGGGAGAAGGTTTTATCTTCAAGGAATATTTTCTAATTAAATGGAATGTTTGAGGGAATATTTTGAAACAAAGAAAAATTGGGGCCCATTACTGTTTACTTCACAGCATTTTTAAGCAGGAAAATGTGGGCATTTGTAATGATTTGCCAGCAAATCTAGGTAACCGAGATATGAAAATTACTTGTATCTTTGATGTAGTCTTACTGAAACAGACATTCCAAAAATGCCTGGCCACCTTGTTTTATGATTTATGAGTCTAACTTAAAATGTTTCCAGAGACTCTTCATGATTAAGATTGTTATGGGAAAATTACAATGGAATTTTGTTCAATCTTACCCCATTCTTTTTCTTTTGCTTCTTCCCTCTCACTTTAACCTTTGACTCTTTGGGTTGCTCATTGGACAGGTCGGTTTGTGAGGATGGCAGGATTTCTAGATGACTACTTGGGTGTGGTCGAATTATATTCGCTGTGACTGAGAAAGAAAGCAGGAAAATACCAATGTCTGATTAATTAACTAAGTGAGTGCATGGGGCCAGAAATGCTACCATGTTCAAAAGAAGTGACTTCTATGAGAAATACAAGCTTGGTAGGAATTATAAATCAATAGCACATGGCTGAATGTTCTGTTTGGAATTGAAAAGAAGAGAGGGAAATAAAAGCAAGTGTAATGTGATATAAAAACATGGGTAAATCTAGGAAGGACGTTTCTTCTTAAAATTATTTGGCATTAATTTGAATTGCAGGGTAAATGAAAGAATGAACAGCATATTGTTTAAGGGAGAAAAAAGAGAAAGCTGGAAACATGGATGGGAAATGCCCCAAAAAAATTTCTGTGAGAAATTACCTGGTACATCTGGCTCAAGTTTTTCTGTACTTCTGTAGTCAGTCAAACTGGATCCAAGAACTCCATGATGTTTTGACTTCTCTTCTTCTAGGCTAAAGTTTTGTGGAAAATTAGCAGAGACTCGTCCACTAATTTTCTGTTTGTCATCCCCATCCAACATATGATGGGGATCCAGGGTTGATGGGAGTGGTCTTGAAATTCCTGGGCAAGAAGATAACATGTTAGTGCTTCCTTTCACTTTGGGAAAAGCTTTTTATGTGATCAGACTCCAAATAACTATGAAAGTCTAAGTCTTGAACATCTCTTATGTGATGCCAAGAAAACATTTGGAAAAAAAGGTGGATTAGGAAAAATAGGGAAAACCAGAGATATCTCAGAAGGATTAGTTTTGAACCAGAAGATAGAATTTTGGTGTTTCTATAGCATAGGGTATTTTGTAGAGTACTAGGTATGAGCTTTGGTGATCAGTTTGACTAGTGACTATGAATGCAAATTAATGAGACCTTTCCAGATCATGCAAAATGTGTATTTCCATATGATTTGCTATTTTAAAAAAATGACTTCAGAACTTTGTTCATTTTTACTTTAATGGTCTTATACCAAGTAGGAATTCCTTTCTTTGAACTGTTTTAATTCTACTTTATGTGCAACAAAGGACCAAAACTGAATTATGTTATATTCACATTCAATTTTTCAACAGAGACATTATATTCAATACTCTATCATCATCCTTCTCCTTTGCTAGTAAGTTTCCAAAAGACTGAGTTTTTTTTTTAAAAAGACAATCAACGTCCAAAAAAAGGAAGATTTTTTTGAGATAATTGAAATAAAAGTAAAACAGGTCTCTTCTATTCCCTATCGACAGTGTATATCCCTACACAGTCTTATTTCTCATTCTCTTCAAATGAGGACAAAGAAACAAGAAAACATGATCAATCTCTTCCTCAAAAAAGATCTAGACCAAGACTTACCTAACACCCAATTTTGATTCTGTTCTTTTACCACTGGAAATTTAGTTAGGAGATAATATTGGGTGGCCATTGGATCCAGGAGGTGATTGGTAATCTGAAATTCACCATGTTCCTGATTCTTAGGTTGACTTAAATTCTTCTGCTTGAACTTACTCTCCCTAGCAGTATTATTCGCACAAATCTTCATACCCTTTTCTGAGGCACCTTTAACTGGGGAATCAGAAATAACTAATTTTTACGAGAAAAGAGAAATGGAAAGCATGAAATCTACTAGGAAAGGGTGACACATCTAGTCTTCACAGCATTTTTTACTTTGCATTCTAGAAAATGAGGCCTTCCAACAGGAGAGAAGTAGCATATTTCATGAAAGAGCAAGTGAAGAGAAAGAAACAAGGAAAAGAAAGGACATTGCTCAGTATAGGACCAAGGAGAAAAATCTCACTCATCTTTTTGGACACTTTGACATCCAAACCTTGGAAGCCATGTTCTTTAGGAAGGTACTTATACAAGAATGGGAATTTCTACAGAATTAGTTTTTTTCTTTCTCAAAGCAATCAATTTGGATAGCATTAATTTCTAATTTTGTAGTCTTAACCTTTGTGCAAAACCTTGTAGGAAAGTAATTTTTGGAATTGTTTTTAGATCCATTTCAGGAAGAAAAACAAAATATCAATTATAGCACAAAAACTTATTTCTAATAGAAACCGTATCTTTAATTTACTCATTTTTTTCTTCCTTTTTCTTTTTGCCTTATCTTAAAATAAAATAGAGTGCTCACAAATGAATTTTTCTTTGTCATAATTGAAGACCAAGTAAGTCAAATCTCTTCTTCCTGGCATCACATTCTAGGAAAGTGTTTACTTTTCCATCCATTTTTGTTCCTTATCTCTAGGCAACTTTGGTGAAGTCAAAGAGCGAATTTTCAGGAAGGGAAGAAAATATTCTCATCCTTCTCCTCAGTTATGTAAGGACTCAAATTAACAATAATGAAAAACCCAGGTTTAAGAGCAGAGAATTTCTCACATGACTCAAGAACCAGATTTGAAATAATCTGAATAAAATTTCAGAATCCTAGGAATGATTCTGAAATCACAGTCTTGGAACTAAAGGTAGAACTTGGCCACTACAAAGGCCTGAGTGCCAAGAGGATCCCTGAATAAGAGCTTTGATGACTCAGCTGAATTATGTGTGCATTATTGTGATTGCGCATTATCAATACTTAAAAAACACATGCAAGAATTTGTAGTCCCATATGGTTAGTTATTTCAAAATAATATTCTTAGCTGGTTATATATACTTTTCAAAATGATCTCACTATTAGATGATAGATAGCATTAATTTCTAATTTTTCTAATTTCTAATTAATTTCTAATTTCTATAAAGAATTTCTTTTCCAACCTCCTTTAAGATCTAGCTTATTAGCTCAGACAAAAACTGAATTTATAGTACAACCATACCTCATTTTTCCATATGGAAAATGAGTTTTCAACTCAGAATATTTTCACTTAAAATCTTGTTTGTATGTTTCTTCTTTACAATCTAGATGTCATCCTAGACAAATCAAACCCCCTCACTCCTCCTGTCCAGTATGTTGCCAAGTCCTGTTGTTTGCCACATCTTTTATCTATTTCCCATTCTCTCTTCTGGAATAGTCATCACCCTGGTGAAGGTTCTCATCACTTCATGCTGGTAACATTGCAATAGTTTTCTAATTATTCTCAATGGCTCCAAAATACCCACTCCAGTCCATCCTTTAATCATCTGCCAAAGTGATTTTCCTGAAGCTTAGATTTTACTATTAGGTTTTATTCCTCTACTCATGGACCCCCACTATCCACCAAGGTCCAATATATAATCCTTTGTCTGGCTTTAAACATTCTTTACAACCTGGACAGTTTCTACCTTTCATGCATTTTGCTCCCCTCCAAATACTAACTCTTCTTGCTTTTCTTCAAACAGAACTCTCCATTTTCTGATTCCATGCTTTTTCATTGGCTGTCTGTCATGCTTAGAATTCTTTACTTTCTTGTCTCCATTTCCTGGCTTCGTTCAAGATTTAACTCATATTCTTCCTTCTGCAAAAGTATTTTCCAAATTCCTACCACTGCTAGTGTCTTCCCTTTGAGATGACCTCCAATTTAACTTTATATGACTTGAGAGTACATGGTTGTTTGCAAGTTGTCTTCCTTATCCTCTCCTCATATTCTTCTCTCCTTTACTCTCCTCTCCTTTCCTCAAATTTCAGAACAAAATCTTTAAAGAATGAGGCTGAATATGATGGAAAGAGCCTTGACTCTAGAATTGGAAGACATGGTTTCAAATTCTGCTCCTGATGCTAATTTTTGTGACCTTGGGCAAATAATTTAAGTTCCCTGGGCTTTAGTTTTTCATCTGGGTAATGAGCTATTTAGACTGGATGGAATCCAATGTCCTTTCTGATGGGGTGCTTGGGTGCTTGTGTTTGGGTGCTTGTGCTTGGACCCCAATTTCTCCCTAGCCTCAGAAACACTATCCCTGGCAGTTTCTCCTCAGCCCAAGGACACTGTGCCTAGCAATTACTCAAGAGTGGGTCCCAGCAAGACCCTTATTTCTTTCCCTGTTGCAGTTACAAACAGCACCTGAAGGAATTATTAGTTTGAACTGGCTTTGCACTGGGTCATAAAGATATTCTTACCCACTGGACTATCTATACTACCACCTTACCTCATTATCTACATCCTGGACTCCTCATTATCTATATTCTAGACCTAAGACATATAGATACTCCCTACATCTATCTTGTCAAACAAGACATTGACTGGTGACAGACTGGACAACTCTCAGTTACCCCTGAACTCTAGTTAACTTAGTGACATAGCAGGCCTACAACCACACATCCATGTGACCCCCTTGTGGGCTTTTCCCAGTGAACTCTGGGTAAAATGCCTGCGCAGTAGGTACAAGAAGTACATGTTTCTTTAAGAACTGACCACTCCCTAATCCCACTCTGAATCACTTAGTTAGCATATTTGGCACATGTTGTTTTATTGTATTTTATCCTATATAAACTTTAACTGTACCCTTCTAAGGTTACAGGTTCCTTAAGAATCCTTGCCTGCGGAAAAATGGAACAATCAACTTTTTGCCAACTTGACTTAAAGAATACTTGAGTCTGTGAATTCATTCCAGACAACTCTGTCCTGTACTCCAGTCTTTGAGGGGTCTCAACCTCTCAGACTGCAATACTTTCCAGCATCAGAACTATGAATCTATAATTTTTCTTTTCAATTCAAGGAAAAGTAGTAAAGTAGGTTCCTCCTAGATCTTGGGACATTTATCATGCCCCATAGAGACTTTCCACACATCTACCATTACATATTGTTCACAAATTGAAGAGAAAAAAAGATTATGGAAAATTACATAAATTCATCTTTTCCAAAAAAAATGAAAAACAACAACCAAAAAAAAAAAAAACCAAACCCTGGACCAAAACTCACCAATCCCTTGGTTGTGACTCGGTTCATTCTTTTCCTCACTTAATTTGACCAGGAGAGAATCTAGAACATCAAATGAGTTTGGCATATGACTAATAGACTGAAATGCTCTTCCTTTTCCCTCATCTTTAGGTAGACTGGATGTCTGTGCCGTATACTGGGTCGTTCCACTAGTCTCACTGGGGAATGTCTTCTTCACACCTTTGTCCATGGTGGTTTTTTCTGCACAATGTGAAGTGGTGATACCTAAAATAGAAAGAGAGATATACTTAAGACTAATTTGTATGGGGCATTGTGAAACTGAGAATATTTAACTCTCCTGTTTATTCCCTAGGAGATTCCCCCCCCCTCATATTTAGAGTGTAAAGGTCCTTGTTTAAGGCTTCCAAGAATGAGAAATCTCATGCCTTCTAAGGCAGCCCATTGGATTTCCAAACAACTCTGATCATAAGGAGGTTTTTCTGACGTCGCAAATTTGCCTCTGCAGCTTCTGCCCGTTGCTCTTTCATGTAGTCTTACAGCTGGCCTGAGCAACGATGCCTCAGGAAGACTTAAGTTCAAATTCAGCCTCAGACCCTTCACTAGCTGTGTGCCCTGGGAAAGTCACTTAATCTCTAAATGCCTCACTTTTCCTCAACCATAAAATGGGGGTAACAATAGTCCTAACAGGGTAGTTGTGAGGATCAAATGAAATAATTTTTTTTTTTTACAGCACTTACCACAGTGCTTGGAATGTTATAGATATTTAATAAATTTGTGTTCCCTTTCCTTCCTTCCCTCTTATTCCTGCAATGTATTGTTAATGCTTCAGGTGAATTCTACTAGGCTCCCACAAACAAATATTTTCTGTTGCCCTTCACTATCTTATAGCTGAAAGCCATCACAAAAAAAAAGTTCATTTATTTTCACATCTGCCTTGAGCAAACTCTGAACAAAACCACAGCTATCCCTCATCCCATTGCTCGCTTACCTGAGAGAGAAAAGTTCATTCCATATTAAAACCAGCAAGTACAAGGTCCAGTCTAAGTCCAGTCCAAGTCCAGTCCAAGGTACAAGTCCATGATGAAGGGTGAGGAAGCCTCTTATACCTTCCTGGAGAGTCAATCAACAAATTCATCAGTAAAGGAATTCACCCTTTCAAGGTCCTGATTAAAGTCAATTAACACCTGGGGCAGCTAGGTGGTGCAGTGAGTAGAGCTCTGGCCTTGGATTCAGGAGGACTTGAGTTCAAATCCAGCCTCACACACTTAACACTTACTAGCTGTGTGACCCTGGGCAAGTCACTTAACCCTGATTGACTCACCAAAAAAAAAAAAAAGTCAAGTAACACCATGCTTAACACACTCACCCTGAATGGATGCTTGAAACATTATTCCCTAGTTTGGATGTAGATCTCCAGTCATATCCAATCAAGTCATTCTAAACCACCAATCCCAATGTCTATTTACAAAGTATGTATGAATCTATGAATACAGAACAAAGGATGTAGGAATTTGGAATAAAAATGTAGAGCAGTTTAGATATTTTAATGCTTCAGTAGACTATAAAGTTCTTGAGGTAATGACTGTCTCACGTTCGTTATTCTGATCCCATATACTAGACTTGTTTTGAAAACAAAGCTCTTGATTGATTGATTGATTGATTTATTGACTAGTAGGTGCTAAGTCAACTGTTTCTTCATAATCAGCAGTCTTGTTACTGGGGGTATGAAGTAGGAAGTGGCAAACTTTGAACCAACAGATATTTGCTTGTAGAAAGCTTATAGAAGGAACAAATTGCCCCCCCAATTCCCAGCCCAACCACCATACTTTCAAAGCATTATCATTTTAGAGCTGGGAGGATCTAATGGATCCTTTAAGTGAGTCTTTAGAGAGAGGAAGTGACTCATTCAATTCTTGAGGAAACTGAGCTGATGTAGAGTCAAATAGGTTTCAAGATGGATTAGAAGATACAATGAAGGACTTGGGTTCAGGAAAATCTGAGTTCAAATTCAGCCTCAGACATTAGTTGTCTTTTCAAGTCACTTAACCTGCCTCAAGTGAGATACCATACTTAAAGTGTTTACCAAACGTTAAGACTCTTTGATGGTAGCAATCATCATTGTTACATATTCACCTACCACTAGACCTGGAAGGCACCTTAAAGACTGCTTTTTTCCCGTTCCTCTCATTTTCATGATAATAATAGCTAATATTTAAACAGGGATTTATGTTTTGCAGAGCATTTTGTGAGGATTATCTCATGTGATCCACACCATAATTTATATCACAGGAAACAAAGTCTCAGAGTTAGAATCTGGACAGAGATTGGAACCCGTTTTGTATCAGCCAGATCATTGCAATTTGACCTCCACCAGGGACACAAAGATATAGGACACAAAAAAGGATCCTACCTGAATGATAAAAAAAGGTCCTGAAAATATAAATCCACACCCGCAGGAAAGTAGTTATTTCTCTCACTTCCTATGAAAATACCAAGCCCTGAAACCAACTCTGCCTCTGTTGTTTACATATATAAATATATTTGCATAAATACATAAGGATACACACATAAATATATGTAGGCATACACATATGAATGAGTGTACATATACATGTATGTATGTATTTGTGTGCGATGGAATACTATTGTTCTATAAGCCCAGGGCTTTTTCACCAACGATGCTGGGATGTTTCAGAGGACAGACCTGGGGATCCTGAGGAAGCTGGTGTGTCAGAAGAGTACTAAGTTCAAGAATGTTTGGACAACTCATTCTAAATCGCCTGTTGCCTGTTGGTGGGTCATCCTCTGCCCTCATCTTGTCAGAATCCTTTTGTGAACAACTGATTCACACTGATGCAGTTGATTGGATATGCCTTCATACTGACAGCTCTTTTTACATCAGATGTTGTATATGAAAGTCCAAGAAGTATCGCAACTGATCTTGGTAAGTTCCTTAATAGCTGGAGAGAATTAGCCTTCTGCCAAGTTTCTAGATTGAGATAGTGGAGCATTCATCCTTCTCTGTCATAACAGATCTGAATCAGGTTGTTGGAGGTCACTGAAGAATCCCTTTTGTTCAAGATGTGGAATAAAAGGTAACCTAGGCAAAGGGAAGAGTTTTGTGTGGTTCCTGTTTCAGAAACCCAATTGCTTGCCAACTACATGTTCATCACATTTCCCTAGTTCAGCTTCAAAGACTAATGCTGGCAAATACAGAAAGGAAGGAAACAGCCTGTAGAATTATAAGCATATTCAAGTGCAGGAGGGTTATTAAAATATGAGAGTTCAGCTTTGGCCATTTAAATGAATATCTTCAACATTCTTCTTGTCCAGATTTATCCTACTTCTGTATGGTAGGGGACATCAGTCCTGCCTTTAGATTCCACCTTTAGAAATTTGAAAATAAAAACCAAGCCTACAAACATGTTTAAGGCTAAGGAAAGACAGGTAGCAAATACTCTCAGTTCAGTGGGGGTATGTGATAGAATTGGGAGGTTAAAAAAAAAAAACAAAGCCAGCTCCCATTATAAAAAAAACGCCATGTCTTTAATAGAAAAAGAAATAATTATCTGGCCTGTTTTGAAATTAGGAACAAGAAGAAGAGAGTGAAAAAAAATCTTTTTGGCCCTATGTATTGTTGTAATATGTAACTCTCTGAAATAGTATGAGTGATTGTCTTCTGTGTAAATCGTACTTAATGCGATAAAAATTTATGCACATTATTGAATTGTTATATTCTCCTGTACCTGCTAATTGAAGAAACCATTCTTCATAAAGTATGATATATAATATTTAATATAATGACTTCTGAGGAACTCAGAACACTTTATAGACATACTTTTGTTGGTAGCAATAGGTCAAGATTATGATTATTATGAAGCAGTGATGTGTCTACTGTCTTCTAGGTTCTATCCCAAATATAATGAAATACAAAGTGTATCTAGGCACAGACCAACCCAGTGACCAACAAAATGTTCAACGAGAGGGAACAGGGTGAGAATATCTTCAAGGGAAAGGCAAATGTCAGATGCCAGGGGAAAAGAGAGTGGAGTTTTGCACATCTCAAATCACATTCAAGAACAAAATTTTGACTATGATCACAATCCTTTTTCCAAGAGTATTTCAGGGAAGTGTAACTTTGGACCACTGATGGATCTATCTAGGTCTCAAAGTCTTTATTGAAATCAAATCAAGTCAATAAGCATTTATTTATTTATTAAGACCTACTGTGTGTCAGGCTCTGTGCTAAATGCTGGAGATACAAAGAAAGACCAAAAAACAGTGCTTGTTCTCAAGGACCTCACAGTCAAGTTTTTCCCTTAGCCAAGTTTAATTAAGTTTGTTTTGCAAAGAGTGTTTTTGGAAGATTTTGTGTGGACTTTTTGTTTTGAAAAAGGTTGAGTCATTAATCTAACCAATAGAATTATTGAGCTGAAAAGAGACCATAAGAAGCCATTTAATAACCATTCCATCGCCTTTCAGCAGAGATATTTTCTTGACTTCTTCACACCAGTGTGTAACAAACCTCACCAAAAGTGAATTCTTTATATCTAAGTTGAGTACTTTATACGATAGCCCACACCTATTTACCCTTGTTTTGTCCTAAAATTATAAATCTCAAACCGAATTAAACTAATGCTGAGATAAATTGATACTTTACCTGTCTAGAGTGAAAGTAGTGCTGACTCTGGAAACAGAAACCATGGGTTCAGATCCAGCCTGTGACACTAACACAACTAGTGTGACTTTGAGCAAGTCATTTAATCTCCTTGGTCCTCAGTTTCCTGTTCTGTAAAATGAGAGGATTGGACTAGCTGGTGTCTGAAGTGTCTTCCAGCTCTAAATATATAATACTGTGATATATACACACATAAACACACGTGTATGCACATACATGTACATATGTATAGCTATTTGTGCAGTAGTGGTACAAACAAAACCACATTTTAATGAATATTATCATTATCTCATGTGGATATAATAAATTCTGTTAATTGAAGAAGCCCATGTTAAAGAGTCCCTACCCATTTAACCAATCTGTTTAATGAAAATGTTGTCTTTTGTGTTGTATTTATGTAGTAAATATAGTATTTGAAGACCTAAAGGGTGTTAAATGGTTTTAATAAAATTTTATATATATATATTTTTTACAAAAAGTGAAGTACAAGTGAAGCTTAGAAAGAGCCTCAGGAGTTTAAGTATGCCTCCATTGTCCATCTCTATGAAGGAAAAGGAAATCGATTGTCCTATGACAATCGTGGGGGTGAGGGGTCTCTCTCTTAATCACTGCTGGCAAGATTCTTGCCAGAGTCTTCCTTAATAGGGTGATCCTTCATCTGGAAGATGCTCATCCACTTGAAAGCTAGGTTGGCTTCAGAAAAGACTGGGGAACCATTGAGATGGTTTTCACTGCCAGACAACTCCAGGAGAAATGCCAGTAGAAGAACAGAGGTCTGTACAGAATGTTCATTGATCTGACCCAAGGCCTTCGATATTGTCAGTCATGAAGGCTTATGGAAAATTATGTCAAAATTTGGTTGCCCAGAGAAGCTCATCAGTACTGTATGTGAATTTCATGATGGCATGCTTGTCCAGATTCTGGATAATGGATGATGCTCTCACACTTTCCTAGTCACCAATGGAGAGGAACAAGGCTGTGTGCTTGCTACCAAGCATGACATTTTCAGCAATGTTGTCCAAAGCCTTCAGTAAGGACAAACAGAGCATCAGCTACCACACTGATGGTAAATTATTTAACTTGAAAAGGCTAAAAGCCAAGACTAAAGTGGAAGGAGATGTGATGTATGACTTTTTTGTTTGAAGTTGATTGTGCACTCAATGCAGCCTCTGAGGCTGAGATGTAATAAAAAATGATTCGATTCTGTGCTGCTTGTGCTAATTTTGGTGTAATAATTAACACCAAGGAAAAACTGGTCCTCTACCAACCAGCACCACAACACCCATTCATGGAACCATTGGTTACAGCAAATGGAGAAGTTTTGAATACTGTAGATAAGTTCATTTAACTTGGCAGTATACTTTCCAGGGTTGTACACATAGATGATGAGGTTAATGCATGCATTTCCAGAGCTAGCTCAGTGTTTGGGAGGCTCCAAAGGAGAGTGTGGGAGAGAAGAGGTGTTAGACTGCCTACCAAACTGAAGGTCTACAGAGCTGTTGTGCTGACCTCACTATTATACTTCAGTAAAACCTCGAGAGTATACCAGCACCATGCCAGGAAACTGGATGGCTTCCATTTGAATTGTCTTAGGAAGATTCTGAAGATCACCTGGCAGGATAAGATATCAGACATTGAGGTCCTTTCTTGAACTAAACTGCCAAGCATTCAAATTCTACTTCAGAGAGTGCAACTCTGATGGGTGGCCACATTGTTTGAATGCCAAACATACACTTGCTTAAAAGACTATTTTATGGAGAACTCACATGAGCCAAGCACTCACATGGTGGTCAGAAGAAGTGGTACAGAACACTTTCAAAATATTAACATGGTGGACACTGGCCCAGGACCACCCAGCATGACGTGTCATCATCAAAGAAGGTGCTGTGCTCTGTGAGGGAGGCAGAATTGAAGTTGCTCAAAAGAAATTGGAGATGTGCAATTTAAAGAATCTACAGGGACTATTTGTGCCCGACTTATAGTAGTTCATTCTGAGCTCATCTTGGACTGATCAGCCACAGATGGACACATTGTAACTTGACTAACATAGTGATGTCATTTTGGTCCTCTTCAAGAATGAATGATAACCAATCAATTCTGGGCCCTCTTGTTTATTACTCTGGTACTATTTTATTTGGTGGTCTCGTCAGCTCTCATGGTGTCAATTATTATCTCTCTGAAGATTATTCGAGGATACATATATCCAGCCTCCATCTCTGTCCTGAGCTTCAATCCTACAACATAAACTACCCTTTGTACATTTCAGATCTGTTGTTCCAGTGTTATTACAAACTCAACATAGAACAGAACTCATCATAATCTCTCAAAAACCTTCCCCTCTTCCCAATTCTTCTATTAAAGTGAATTGCAGCAGCTCTTTCCATTCACCCGGACTTACAACCTCAGTGTCATCCTTCATTCTGACCATCACTCACTCCCAGTCACCCTGCAATGCAATCTATTGTAAAAGATTGTCATTTCTACTTTACAGCACAAATACATATGTGCCTGTATGCTCTTCTCATCTTTGACAGAGCCACAACTGGAGCAGTACAGAACTACATCACCTTTCATCTGGATCATTGAACTATCTTACTTATGTATCTTTCCTTTTCAAATCTCTTCCTCCTTCAATCCATCATCTCCTCAGTTGAAAAAGAAATTTTCCTCAAGCATAAATCTGACCATATTATGCTTCTACTTACTAAACACTGGGAGGCACTCTATTCCTTCAGGATCAAATACAATTTCCTCTCTGTGGTACTCTAAACCTACCACAATGTCCCATCTTTTCATTATTCTTAAAATTTACTTTATCCACATACATTATGATTCAGCTACGCTGGGCTAGTTACTTCTCACATAACACACTCCTCTTCAAATAACACATTCCATTAAACTTACTGTGCTCCGTGCCTGGAAGCCTACTCCTTTTCTCCTTCCTCTCCTCACCCAACCATCATTGTGTTGAGTAATTGACAGTTGATCTCCACGTCAAAGTCAGAGAAGGAATTTAGACTTTTAATTCTCCCGGGATATTTCCTTGATTAGAATGGCTATCATAGGAAGAGAATGACAATTATCTTTATACCTCTAGGAAAAATCTTGGCCATTCCCAATCAGAGTTGATTTATTGTTGTTCATCCTTTGTTCCAAGAGGACCAATGACATCCTGAGGGTGATGTCTTGATTTGTGTATAAATTGTATTTAAGTGAGGTATCATTGTGCAAAGTGGTCAACCTCACTCTTTCCTCCAGAAACATCAAAGTCCAGTGCCAGGACAAAAGTCAAGACGACTTGGTGATGGCCCAGGACGAAGTGAGTGATCTTGGCCTTTCTAAATTAAGGTCTTTCCCGGGTCTCAGTAAGGGCAAAGTAAGAATTGAGACAAAAGATGGCCCAATTTGCCATAAAAACTATCAAATTGGGAGAGGCAGGCCCTTAGAATTTCTGGCCAGGACAGAAAACAATTGCAATATCAAAACCTAAGCAGTGAGCCATAGCATCTTGGCTTGGGAGTGGGCACTATTATTGGCCATTCAATGAAAACCAGAGTGATTTGATTTTATAGGCATAATCAAGTAGCTCCTTTTGAAACACAATGGATTTTTTTAAAAGTCTGTTTTTAAAGAGCTATATTTCAAAAAATCATAAATGAAACTATACAGAACAAAAAATAAAATGTCCCAACTTTTGAAAAAATATAAAAATAAAATCAATCAATTAATTTTTCTTACAAATCTAAGCTCCAAACCTACAAATGTTTTATAAAATCTAAGTAACCAGAAATAATATTCCTATGGAATGAGCAGCCACATGTAAGAAGTAGGAGAAGAAGAAGAAGGAGAAAGAGGAGGAGGAGGAGGAATGGGGGGAGGAGGGGGAGGAAGGGAAAGAGGGGAAGGAGGCAGGGAGGAGGGGGAGGAGGAGGAGGAGAAGAAGGAGGAGGAGAAGAAGGAGGAGGAGAAGGAGAAGGAGAAGAAGAAGAAGAAGGAGAAGAAGAAGAAGAAAAAGAAAGAAGAAGAAGAAGAAGCAGAAGCAGAAGAAGAAGAAGAAGAAGAAGCAGAAGAAGAAGAAGAAGAAGACGACGACGACAACGACGACGGTGGTGGCGAAGGCTGCATTCTCCAGCTTCTGCTCAAATGGGCAGTTTGCTTGCCCAGAGGGCAGCTGTTATTAGAAAATGTTCTACTAAAAAACCTGGTTCACTCTTTTCCACAAAACTACACCACAACCATGAGAGGGGTAAGATTAAACATAATATAATTGTAGTGAAGTGCATAAAAGAAATACGTGTGACAAAGGTTTAACTCATAACACCTGCTATGAAAGTTCTTCTTTCTGGGTAGAGACCACAAGCAGAACCCTATGTTGTTCTAAGTCCTTCCTTCTTGAAGAGGACCAATAACATTACGTTATTGTCTTCTTTTCCAAGTGAATTGTATTTTAAAAGGACTTTGTAGCTGTTGTGCTGTTTCAGTCCTGCTGACTTTTCATGACCCCATTAGGGCTTTTTGTGGCAAAGATACTGGAGTGGTTTGCCATTTCCTTCTCCAGCTCAGTCTAAAGATGAGGAAAATGAGGCAAACAGAATGTAATGACTTATGAGGATAACAAAGCTAGTGAGTACCTGATTTGAATTCAGGTCTCAATATTTCCAGGTCTAGCTTTCCATCCATTTGAAGAACCAATTGTTCTTTTAAGTAAAACAGAATTATGAAAAGTCATGAGCCTCACTCCACCAGAGTAAAACACAAAGTTGATAGAAAGGTGATGAAGACCAGTGTATTACTACCTACTAAACAGTAGATCTGTCGATAATTTAAATATAAGAAGGCTAACGGTTGTATCTTATAGAATGGTTAGCAGAAGTGCTTTCTTCTCCTGTAACGGTAAGAAGATGATGTAATTGAGAAAATCCATTATATTCTGATCAATGAATGAAACCTACTGTTGGCCTTGGTCTTAGCTTCCCTCAGCTCCTCAGCCCCTGGATGTCTTCCCTTTTGGAATATAAATAAACGGGACTAAAACAAATTCCTTTACTTCATTCTGACATTTAAATGGCTAAATCTCTCTTCTGATGACCTTGTTCCCACAGAACATCTTTTTTTTTTTAACATTTTTTAAAAATTAATTTATTTTGAATTATCAACAATTACTTCCATAAGCTTCTGAGCTTCAAATTTTTCTACCTCTCCCTCCCCACCTTCCTCCCCAAGATGGTGGGCAACCTGATATAGGCTATACATATACATTACTATTAAACCTATTTCCACATTAGTGATGTTGTAAGTAAGAATTAGAGCCAATAAGAGGAACCACCAGAAAAAGGAAACAAAACACAACAGAAGAAAAAAAAATAGCAAATAGTATACTTCAATCTGCATTCAAACTCCATAGTTCTTTCTTCTTTGTGGATAGCATTTTCCATCACGAGGCCTTTAGAGATGGCTTAGATCCTTGCATTGCTGAGAAGGGTTAAGTCTATCAATATTAGTCATTGCACAACGTGGCTGTTACTGTGTACAACATTCTTCTGATTCTGCTCACTTCACTCAGCATCAGACCATACAAGTCTTTCCAGGTTTTTCTTAAGTCAGCCTGTTCATCATTTCTTATAGCACAATTTTACTCCATGACATTCATATACCACAACTTGCTCAGTCATTCCCCAAATGATGGACATCCTCTCAATTTCCAATTCTTTGTCACCACAAAAAGAGGTGCTATAAACATTTTTGTACATGTGAGTCCTTTTCCTAATTGTATGATCTCCCTGGGATACAGCCCTAGAAGTGCTATTGCTGGGTCAAAGGGTATGCACATTTTTATAGCCCTTTGGGCATAGTTCCAAATTGCTCTCCAAAATGATTGGATCATTTCACAACTCCACCAACAATGCATTAGTGTTCCAATTTTCCCCTCCAACATTTGTCATTTTCCTGTTTTGTCATGTTGGCCCATTTGAATAGGTGTGATTCCCACAGAACATGTTAACCTCATCTTGAGCCAATCTGCAATTTTTTCAGCCCTTTCCATGGATTATTCCTTTTTTAAATCTTTTTTATTATTTATTATTTTATTTTCCCCCAGTTACATGCAAAACCAATTTTTAACATTTCTTTTTAAAACTTTGAGTTCCACATCCTCCCTTCTTCCCTCCTTATGCCTCTCATTGAGAAGGCAAGCAATTTGATATAGATTATACATGTGTAGTCATGCAAAACATTTCCATAATAGTCATGTTGTGAAAGAAAACAGAGAAGATAGCAGGGTAAAAGCAATGACTTGCTTGAGCTCTTCCCCAAACCCCTCCAAATACCTGTAAAAAATTACTCTAAACAAATTCTAGAGCAGCAGAACCCACAGAAAGACAGAGTGAAACAAATTTCCAGCCCAAGACAACCTGGTTGGTTGATGGGAAAGGACTAATGTGCCAGCCTGGGAGAGGAGCACAATTCAGCGTGGGCCATGCAAAGATGAGGCCTTAGTGAACCTTAAGGTTTCATCAGCCTCAGGGGACTGAATCACTGGCAGCTATGGCAGTTTCCAGACTTCTCAAACCACAAACACCAAAGTCAACTTAGAAGGTCAGTAGGAAAGTCTGTCAGACCTGGGTGAAAGAAGAATGCAGTCTGGCTGCAACCCTGGTACAGCCCTGAAGAGGCAGTAGCAACGGCTGCTTCCAGAGCTCTTGGCCCACAGATGGTGGGTAGATCAAGTAGCTGATGAGAAGGAGATTTCAAGGACATCTTTGCTGGCACTGAGGCAGGATTCTCTTGCTTTTCCTGTGCTTGAATCGGGTTGCAGTCCTGGGTGGTGGTCCTGGGACGAGGAGGAGCACTGGCATGGTGGGGCTTGTGGTAGCACTGGAGAGGGAATCCAAGGCAGAAAAAAGTGTTTGTGGTCACTCATAGACCAGAGAACAGACAAGAAAAGGAGTAAACACCTCTCCTTTGATCATACCACCTTGGAAGAACTGAAAATTTACAGGTCTCTAGAAGTATATCTCAAAACAGCAGCACAAAACCCCTGAAGCTTGGGATAGGGCACCCTCCACACTGGAAGCAGAGCCCTACCTTAATAAAGAGTTGAAAACTCAAGTAATTGGCTAGGAACATGAGCAAACAGCAGAAAAACTCAGAGTATAGAATCTTACTTGGTGACAAAGAAGATCAAGACATACAACCCGAAGAAGAAAAAAAAAGTCAAAGCTCCTACATCCAAGGCCCCCAAGAAAAAAATATTAATTGGTCTCAGGGCCTTGAAGAGCTCAAAAAGAATTTTGAAAAGCAAGTAAGAGAAGTGGAGGAAAAATTGAGAAGAGAAATGAGAGTGATGCAAAAAAATCATGAGAAAAAACAGCTAGGTAAAGGAGACACAAAAAATACTGAAGAAAATAACATCTTAAAAAACAGATTAGGCCAAATGGCAAAAGAGGTCCAAAAAGCTAATGAGGAGAAGAATGCTTTAAAAGGCAGAATTGGCCAAATGGAAAAAGAGGTCCAAAAACTCATTGAAGAAAAGAATTTCTTAAAAATTAGATTGGAGCAAATGGAAGCATATGACTTTATGAGAAATCAAAAAATAATAAAACAAAACCAAAAGAATGAAAAAATAGAAGACAATGTGAAATATCTCTTTGGAAAAGCAATTGACCTGGAAAATAAATCCAGGATAGATAATTTAAAAATTATTGGACTACTTGAAAGCCATGACCAAAAAAAAAGAGCCTAGACATCATCTTTCAGGAAATTATCAAGGAAAACTGCTCTAGTATTCTAGAACCAGAGGGTAAAATAGAAAGTAGAAGAATTCACCAAACACCTCCTGAAAGAGATCCCCAAAGGAAAACTCCCAGGAATATTATAGCCAAATTCCAGATTCCCAGGTCAAGGAGAAAATATTGCAAGAATCCAGAAAGAAATAATTCAAGTACTGTAGAAACACAATTAGGAAAACATAAAATTGAGCAGCTTCTGCATTAAGGGATCAGAGAGCTTGAAATATGATATTCCAGAAGGCCAAGGACCTAGAATTAAAACCAAAAATCACCTACCCAGCAAAGCTGAGTATGATCCTTCAGGGTGAAAAATGGAAATTCAATGAAATAAAGGACTTTCAAGCATTTTTGATGAAAAGACCAGAGCTGAATAGAAAATTTGACTTTCAAATGCAAGACTCAAGAGAAGCATGAAAAGATAAACAGGAAAGAGAAATCATAACAGATTTATTAAAATTGAACTGTTTACATCTTACATGGAAAGGTGATATTTGTAACTCAGGAGACTTTTCTCAGTATTGGGGTAGTTGGAGGTTGTATATATCTATATATATCTATATATCTATCTCTCTCTATATCTATATCTATACATATATATATATAGACAGAGGGCACAGGGTGAGTTTAATATGGACAGATGATATCTAAAAAATAAAATAAAGGGATGAGAGAGGATGGTACTGGGAGAGGGAGAAAGGGGGAGGTAGAATGTGGTAAATTATCTCATGTAAAAGAGACAAGAAAAAGCCTTTATAGTCAAGGAGAAGAGGTGAAAGGGAATGAGTGAATCTCTCATTGGATTTGGCTTAAGGAGGGAATAACATACACACTCAATTGGGCATGGAAATCTATCTTACTCTACAGGAAAATAGAGGGGAAGGGGGTAAGAGGGGGGACGATAGAAGTCAGGGCAGATTGGGAAAGGGGGTAATCATAAACAAACACTTTTGAGGAGGGACAGGGTCAAAGGAGAAAATAGAATAAATGGAGAATGAGATAGGATGGAGGGAAATATAGTTAGTCTTTCACAACATGACTATTATGGAAGTGTTTTGCCTGACTACATATGTATAACCTATATCGAATTGCTTGCCTTCTCAATGAAGGTAGATGGGGAGGGAGGAAGGAAGAGAATTTGGAACTCAAAGTTTTAGAAACAAATGTTAAAATTGTTTTTACATGCAACTGGGAAATAAGATGTACAGGAAATGGGGCATAGAAATCTAGCCTGCCCTACAGGAAAATAGAAGGGGAAGAGGATAAGAGAAGGGGGGGATGATAGAAGGCGGTGCAGATTTGGGGAAGGGGTATTCAAAATACACACTGTCTTGGAGTGAGGGAAGGGGAGAGATGGGGGAAAATTTGAAACTCAAAATATTGTGGAAGTGAATGACGAAAACTAAAAACAAATTAATTAATTAAAAAAAGAAAACAGAATAAAAGACTCAAGAAAAATAAAGAAAGTTTTAAAAAGATGCTTCAATCTGTATTTAGACAGTACCAATTCTTTCTCTGAGAATGGATACAATTTTTCATCATAAGTCCTTCAGAGTTGTCTTGGATCATTATATTACTGAGAATAGCTAAGTCATTCACAGATGATCATCTTACAGTATTGCTGTTATTTTGTACACAGGACATTTCACTTTGTAACAGCTCACGTAAGTCTTTTCAAGTTTTTCTGAGAATGTCCTGCTCATCATTTCTTATAGTACAATAGCATTGCATCATAATCACATACCACAACTTATTCAGCCATTCCCCAACTGATGGGCATCCCCTCAATTTCTAACTCTTTGCCCACAGAAAAGAGCCGGTATAAATATTTATGTACATATAAATCCTTTTTTTTAAAAAATCTCCTTTGGAATATAGATCTAGTAGTGGTATTGTTAGCTCAAAGGGTATGTATGGTTTTATAGCCCTTTAGGCGTAGTTCCAAATTGCTCTCCAGAGTGGTTGAATGAGTTCACAACTCCACCAAGAGTGCATTAATATCTCCTTTTTCCCATGTCCCCTCCAACATTTGTCATTTACCTTTTCTGTCCTACTAGCCAATCTAATAGATATGAAGTAGTACCTCAGAATTATTTTCATTTGCATTTCTCCAATCAATAGTGGGAGTATTCTTCCATTTGGCTATAGACAGCTTTATTTCATCTGAAAATTGATCATATTTTTTGATCATTTATCAGTTACGGAATGGATCTAATTTTTGTAAATTTGACTCAGTTCTCTATATGTTTGAGAAATGAGTCTTTTTCATAGAAATTTGCTTCAAATTTTTTTCACAGTTACTATTGCCAACTTTATTTCCTTCCATCCTATCTCCCTTGTTTATTCTGTTCTCTCTATTCTCTCTCCTTTCACCCTGTCTTTCCTCAAAAGTATTTTGCTTCTGACCACACCCTCCACCAATTTGTTTTTCCTTCTATCACCACCCCCTTCTCTTATCCCTTTCCCCTCCTATTTTCCTCTAGGGGAAGAGAGGTTTCTATACCCAATTGCATGTGCATATTGTTCCCCTCTTTGAGGCATTTCTGATGAGAATAAGATTCACTCACTCCCCATCACTTTCCCCCCTTTCCCTACAGTGTAAAAGCCTTTTCTTGCCTCTTTTATGTGAGATAATTTACCCCAGGTAAAACTCTCCCTTTTTCTTTCTCTCTGTACATTCCTCTCTCACCCCTTAATTTTATTTTTTAGATATCATCCCTTCATATTCAACTCACACCTGTGCCCTCTGTCAATATGTGTGTGTGTGTATACATGCACACATGTATGTATATATATATTCCCTCCAGCTACCTTAATACTGAGAAAGGTCTTATGAGTTTCAAATATCATCTACTCATGATGTAAGCAATTCAGAGTTATTAAGTCCCTTATGATTTCCCTTTCCTGTTTACCTTTTTATGTTTCTCTTGTATCTGGCACTTGAAAGTCAAAATTTCTATTCAGCTCTGGAAATTAATTTCACTCTGTCTTTTGTGGGTTCTGCTGCTCTAAAATTTGTTTAAACTCAACCAGAGGTTCCCAAAGTGGGACATACTGAGCCCACTGAGTGCTGGAATGGACCAGGGGGTGGTAGAAGGCTTAGGTGCAACTGGGGAGGGATTGAATAAAAATAAGGGGACAATAACCTTAAGAAAAGAAGAGAAGAGAAGAAAATTTTGAAGAATAGTTCATACATATTTCATCTGTTGTCTAACAGAGTTAAAGTTGTGATTACATTACTTTCGAAATAAACAAAATGCAAGTTGTAATGAACCAATGGTCAAGTCAACTGACAGATCTTAACAAGCAAGTATTGGCAGGTTGAGTTAACCTACACATTTTGTCTTGAGATCATGGTGTCCCACATTCTTTTTTTTTTTCTTTTTCTTTTCTTTATTTTTTTTTAAATTTATATATTTTTTAGTTTTCAACATTCAATTCCACAATATTTTGAGTTCCAAATTTTCTCCCCATCCCATCCCCCCCACATCCCAAAATGGCATACATTCTGAATACCCCTTCCCCTAATCTGCCCTCCCTTCTATCTCTGCCCCCCCCTTCTCTTACCCCCTTCCCCTTCAATTTTCCTATAGGGCAGGATAGATTTCTATAACCCATTACCTGTATATCTTATTTCCTAGTTGCATGTGAAAACATTTTTTTAACATTTGTTTTTAAAACTTTGGGTTCCAAATTTTCACCCTTTCTCCCTCCTCACCTACCCTCATTGAGAAGGCAAGCAATTCACTACAGGTTATACATGTGCAGCCATGCAAAACACCTCCACAGTAGTCATGCTGTGGAAAACTAACTGTATTTCCCTTCATCCTATCCTGCCCTCTATTTATTCTATTGTCTCTTTTGACCCTGTCTCTCCTTAGAAGTGTTTGCTTCTGATTACCCCTTCCCCCAACCTGCCCTCCCCTCTATCATCCCCCTGCTCTCTTGTCCCCTTAGCCCCTCTATTTTCCTGTAGGGTAAGATAGGTTTCCATACCAAATTAAGTGTGTATGTTATTCCTTCCTTAAGCCAAATCCAATGAGAATAAGATTCACTCATTCCCTCTCACCTTCCCCCATTTCCCCTCTACTGTAAAAGCCTTTTTTGTCTGTTTTATGTGAGATAATTTACCCCATTCTACCTCTCCCTTTCTCCTTCTCCCAGTATAATCCTCTCTCATGCCTTAATTTTATTCTCCAGATATCACCCATTCATCTTCAACTCACCCTGTGCCCTCTATCTATCTATCTATCTATCGATCTATCTATCTATCTATCTGCCTATCTATCTATCTATCATCTATCTGTACATACATATATTTTTTCCCCTCCAACTACCGTAATACTGACAAAGATCTCATGAGTTACAAATATCATCTTTCCATGTAGGAATGTAAACAGCTCAACCTTAATAAGTCACTTAAGATTTCTCTTTCCTGTTTACCTCTTCATATTTCTCTTGAGTCTTGTATTTGAAAGTCAAATTTTTTGTTCAGCTCTGGTCTTTTCATCAAGAATGCTTGAAAGTTCCCTATTTCACTGAACGTCCATTTTTTCAACTGAAGGATTATACTCAGTTTTGCTGGGTAGATGATTCTTGGCTGTAATCCTATCTCCTTTGCCCTCCAGAATATCATATTCCAAGCCCTGTGGTCCCTTAATGTAGAAGCTGCTAAATCCTGTGTTATCCTGATTGTGTTTCCACAATACTTGAATTGTTTCTTCCTGGCTGCTTGCAATATTTTCTCCTTGACCTGGGAACTCTGGAATTTGGCTGCAATGTTCCTAGGAGTTTTCCATTGGGAATCTCTTTCAGGAGGTGTTTGGTGGATTCTTTCCATTTTTATTTAACCCTCTGGTTCTAGAATATCAGTGCAGTTTTCCTTGAAAATAAAATAAAAACCCTTCCAAAAATTTAGAACTCAAAATCTTAGAGAAGTGAATGTTGAAAAGTAAAATTACAAAAATGATTAATTAATTAAAAAAAGAGAATCTTAAACTTTCTTAAGTGATAGTTAGATACTTTTATTTCTGTGAATCTGCTGAGGCTCACCCTACTAAGATGACTCAGAGATCTAGTGCTGGTTTGAGTCTCTTGAGAGCCTGGTGCTCTCTCCCAAGAAGAGGAGGAGGATGATGGCTTTTCAATCACTTCATTTCTTTGAAGAATGTTTCATTGCCCCACGCTGGCACATTGGAGGCTAGTGCCTTCACCCAAAGGGGGAGCAGAACCAGGCCACATGGATGGGGCTGGATCTGGTTGTTCTTAGTGGGAGGCATGTTGTTCTTGCCCTGAGCTCTCTGGTAGTTGAACTACTTTCTCTTTCCTCTACAAACCTGAATCTTCCTTTGTGGAGGCTACAGGGCAAAGTTAGAAGGCTAAAAATGTCTTAGCAGATTCTGGAGGGTTTGTGATTGATTGTTAATTAAGGAGTTCTGAAACACCTCCTTACAATTTTGGTCATTCCCTTCTCCCACTGCCTTCCCTTGAGTCAAGAGGGTATCCTTTTCTCCTAGCAGAAGAGATTTTTACCCTTCCCCCCTCACCTTGGAATTCACCCTCCCCCACCTGGTGAAAGGAAGGAGGGGGAGGGACAGCAGCTACAGCATGGGCCCCACTGCCAATGACCTTGGGCCCTGGGGCAACCTTTGCCTGGAAGCATCACCCAGGTTCAGCACATCCTGCTCACCCTGCACCCCCACCTCAACCCCCAGCAGCAGTAGGGAGAGAGGGAAGGGGAAATGGATCAAGGTAAAGAACTTAGCCAGCCTACCAACCTGGGTAAGCCAATATCTTTCCAAGTTGTGGTTTTAACATGTTTATGATGAGATGCCGGTTCTCTGGGAAAAGCAAGTTGGAAATGCATTTAACAAAACTGAAGTTGCCTGACTGTTAATGCCTTTGTTTCAAGTTTCCAATTGGTAAAATTTTTGTATCAGTTATGTCAAGTGACTTCATAATTTGGTTACAGCTAAAACAATTTGGCTATTGTTGGTTATCGTTTTAATGTGTAAACTTGGCAAAAAGCTTATTGGGGCTATTGCTTGCTGAGAATTTGCGAGAATATGGAAATCATCTCTAACAATTGGCTTTTTATGCCAGGACAAATTAAAATTTGAGATGTAAAACCAGGAAAAGTTTTTCCTAAGCTATGATGAATGAAACTTGCTATTTGAGATAAAAGGTGATGGGACCATCAATAATTTTATTTTGAGTTGTCTGATGGATCATAATAATCTATCAACAATCAATAATCTACCATATCTGAGAGAAATGCCACAAGCTATTCAGAGAGAATGTGATACAGGTGAGAAGTCAGCATATAGAAAAAGTGAGAGGACCATTTTAGCCTCCATCTAAGATGAGATCCTCCTGTCTCAATTTCCCCATTATATTCCTTTGAAAAAGAATGTTAGCCACCTGGCTATTCCTGAGTCTGGCTATGAGGTGGATTTGGTACTGCATGGTTGAAAAATGGAATGATTTGAATCCAAATGGAGTTGAGGATATTTTATCCCATCACATTTGGGCCCTAGATCTTGTCCCTGCTTTATCCTTTAATACCAAATTTCTACCATCAGAGCAAGTGGTCAGTAAAAGATCAATGTAAGTGTGTGAGATCTTGCTGTTTTGACCTGAATGGGTAGTTATTCAATACCTGCAAACAACTGAAATGAAATCAGGAACATCTTCAGTTTGGTTTGGGGAGTGATAATTGAAGGGAAAGTCCTTCTCTGGCAAATTCATTTGTGTAACTGTCCAAACCAGGGGTGGAAAACTTCTACCTGCCAAAGTGTTACTTAAACTTTGGAGAACATAACAAGATCAGATAACCCTGCAGGTCAAATGTGAATGATTTTAATGGAGCTCTTACGCTTTTACTTCTCCCTATATCTGAGCCCTGTAGTCTTTTCTGTCAGATTTGTGTCTTCCAGACTACAGGCTATTTGCCTACAGTTGGTAGCAAATAGTGGGTACGAGCCAATGTCCCCCCATCATCCCCTGGGTGCAGCCCATATTCCATTCCAGTCAACCTCCTCTTTGGGATCCCCTTGAGGGCAGGGACAGCTCTATGCCCCTTGCCAGTAAGAAGCAGTTTTAGAAGCCAAGACTTTTGCCCCTCACCCCAAAAGAATTTGAGTCCCATTTGTTTGAGGGGGGAGTGATGGGGATGGGATCTGAACCCCTAAAAGGAAAAGACCATGTCTTTGGATCTAGACCCCCAAAAGGAAAATCCCTGGATTTTCTCAAATCCCTGGCATTTGCTCAAGGCCACAATCCACTCAACTGGCCTTTCATTATGGCTACACCCAATCTCCTAGTTCTGTTCTGTTACCTCCTGATTGCCCCTGGCCACTTCCCACCCTTAATCCTAGCTAGACTCCATTCTCTCTTGGACACATTGACCAAGTCTCTGGAGGTCTGTTCACCCCAGCTTACTGCAACTCCCATCCATGTCCTCCTTACACCCCTCCTCCAGTCACCCCAACCTACTCCTAGATCCCTCCCTTCTGTATATAAAGTCCATCTAGCCTCCATTAAAATGCTCTGAGTCTTATAATCTAGCCAATGCTCAGATTCTTTAGAAGTCTAGCCCAGGGCTCAGATTCTTAAGATCTGGCTCACTTGCATTAGCCATACAAATGCTTAAATTCCTTAAGAGCCTGGCCAATATGGCAGATTCTTTAAATCTCACCCACCCCTGATGGATGGTCGACTAAACCTTGTCTTTGGCTGGAAAAAAAATAACCTTTAGGCTATAAATACCCTATGCTGTTTACATCTTTATCGAAACTCCATACCTGACACAAGCATTGTTAACAATGGGTTAAGGGTCACTGATGCATTGTTATGTGTAACACCTTCAACTAAAAACTAAATATTAAAAAAAAAACCCACAGAAGGCAAAAATCTTAAGTCCTTCCATGTTGCCTAGGTACTCACTTAGAACTCCAACTTTAAATGCCACTTAATTTAAATGTATTTCAATTCAATTGAGTTATTTCATGTGCTTCTTAGGAGGAGCAGAGACTGATCAGTCTCTTATCCTCACCAAAAACAAAACAAAACAAAAGACTGGAAAAAAAAACACCATAGGGGACAGAACACTTTTCATTAGATGATGACCAATGATACACAAATGAATTTACCTAAAAGTTACCAAGTTAACTTCCATTACAACGCAAGGCTTGAAATGATGCTTAAGCAATCAATTTCAAAACAGTGCATATCAGATAGGTTGTTATAACAAAGCATCTTTGTACCACAGGACAGGCTTTACAAACAGGGCTTAACTCCACAGTAAATATTAAGCTCAAATAAAATGGGCTTTTCCATGGATGTAACACAAAAGATTCCAGAAGTTACTCTCTTCTAAGAAAACTGATTGCATTAAGCTTCTTTTCTTCAAAACAAATCTAGAGGTATTTCTGATTTAGTTTTTAATAATAAATAGAATAACAGCCTGGTCCCATAAACTGGTGCCCACTTATACCCAATTGTTAACATCATTTTGAATTATTTAAGCACCTTGATTTGTACAGGAGTATATATATATATATGTGTGTGTGTGTGTGTGTGTGTGTGTGTGTGTGTGTGTGTGTATCTAGTGACAGGCAGCTGACTAGGCCAAATATTCATTTCACTCGTTGTTTGGGTTATGGGGTTGATTCAGATTGAAAACTGTAAGATCTTACAGACTTGCATTGTGCTCATATCTTCTACTGACCATTTGCTCTGATGACAGAAATGTGCTACAAAAAGGAAAAAGCAGGGATATAGTTATAACAGCATCCAACAGGTCCCTGATGACTCAACACATATCAGGCAAAATAAAGCCTCCTTTGCTCTTTTGGACTTCAGGTCAGAGTCACAGTTGAAAGCCAATCACGCAGTAACAATTCCACCTCATAGCTAGACTTGGGAATAACTAGGTGGGAAACATTCCTAATGCAAAGGAAATCACATAATGGGCAAAGACAGCCAAAAGGAACTTATCTTAGGCTATGCCAAGTTCCTCCTGTCTGGCTTTCTCCCAGAGACAGACCTCCACCTGGAACAGTTCAGGATCACATGCCCTCTGAGTAGCTTGTGGCATTTCTCTGGAATGGTGGATTGCTGCCTTAATGAGCCACCAGGCAACTTATACCTGACTCCAAAACTCCAAACAACATCAGTTCCAGTGCCAAGAGCTTTTACCTCAAATGGCAAGTTTCCCTAATCACATCTCAGAGTTAGGTGCAGTTTTTTTTTCCTTTGTACAGAGGATGTACAGAGCATAGAGGTGTTGGGGCAAATTCCTCCAAGTACCTTTGATCTTGAAGTCCATTTCTGCCCCACCCCCATCCAATGTACCCTGTCCTCTGTAGAAAGAGCACGGGATCCCATGCTAGATCGCTCCATTCCTTCCCACCCTTCTGAATTCTGGTCACCCCCAAGGACTATGATTTTCTTTATCCTGAGAAAGGATGTTGTTCTTTGTGCCGCAAGAGTCTCTTAGAGGAAATGATTTCTCTACAGGCCCCCATCTCTCAGGACTGAAGTGTTTACAGTTGACCCCCAGGCACATAAAAGGAAAAGAAACAGAGTCTGATCACCAATAAAATGCATTTATTGTATGAGAGAAAGACTTGTAGGGGAAAGGCCTGGAGTTTCTAGAGGCTTTCACAGGGGAGTGGAGGTTTAGGGAGAAGACATGTGTAGACAGAAGTCAGGCAGCAGAATGTTAAGAAAGTCCTGAGTAAGGTCTGGAGGCTGCAGCTTCTGCTCCAGGTTGACCTTGAGCTGCTCAAGGCTGGTTCTGTGGTTCCTGGCAGCTACAGGCATCTCCAAATCTGGCCAGAGTTCACTGACACAGTGACATACACACGGGGATATTAAACAGCTGTGAAGCTTGGAAATCCTTCTAACTGACTGGTTGATCGTTATATAACTCCATTGCCTTGCTCTTTGGCAAAGAAGGCAAGTTCTAATGAACAGTATAGTCATTACAGAGCTCATGTCCACATTCACCAGGCCTCCTTCACCTCCCCCCCTCCCAAGATCAACAAGATTAACCACGTTTTTGTGTTTACCAGAAGTTAGCAGGTATCCTCAAGAGACAAAGGACACACAAAAAAATTCAGTGTCTCTCAGGCTAGGGGAAAAGTGTAAGCAAAGGAAGTGGAGGATGGACAGATCAGCAAATTCACCAAAAAACTCAGTCAACAAACTCCATGAAGCAATAGGCCAAAGTAATACCATAATGGCCAAATAAAACTGTGATCCAGGTTCAGTTCAGCTGCACATTTTGTCTTGAGTACCAGGTGTCCCACTCAGTTGTCTGGTCCTTGGAGACATCTTTTCTTGGGGCAGTCTGTTAAATCTTGTGTCCTCAGGCTCACGTCTCCAGAAGTTGACTTCCCTGGCTCCAAAGATCCTGTAGAGACTCCTCAGAAGTGCCAGCTAAAAGCTTTTGCAAAACAGATCTCAATGAAAGATTTCAATACTATTTAGGTTAGAAATACCTCAGGCTCTTTACATCTTTATCTAAACTATGTACTTGACATAAACATTGTTCACAATGGGCTAAAGGGTTAATGATACATTGGTATATGTAAGACATTCAAATGCAAACTGAATATTGAAAACAAAAAACACAGAAGGCAGAAGTCTCAAGTCCTTCCCAGTTACATAGGAATTCACGTGGTCTTGTTGTTTTCTCAAAATTTTTTCTCATGTGTTTACTGTACTTTTACTCAGGTGTTTACTCAAGTTTTCACTGTTAATGGCCCAGGAACTCCAACTTTAAATACCACTTAATTTAAAGGCATTCCAATTCAATTAAATTATTCAATGTCCTTCTTAGGAGGAGCAGAGATGGCTAAGGCTCTCATCCTCACCCAAAAAACTTAAAGTATAGAACATGTTTATGAGATCATGATCTAGGATATGCACATGAATTTACCTAAAAGTTGCCAAGTTAACTTTCATTACCACAAAAGGCCCTGGATGATGCTCAAGTAATCAATGTCCAGATAGTGCCTACATTGCACAAAACAGTACAACAGGCAAGCAGATCCCCTTTCAGAGCTGCCCTGAGAAAGAGGCCTATTCCACAATGTCCAGGAGAAGAGATCCAAAGACCAGATGACTACATCTGGGACTCAAGTCAAGATGAAATGATTAAATGCACATTGGGAGTGAATTTCTAGGATACAAAAAGACTTGATGTTATTTCATATTGATGATCATCATAATATTGCTTTACCCCGTGGTGTTTATGTTTCAGTTTTCTTGGTGACTTTCTTGTATATCTATCTGCATTCCCTATGTGCCTCTGTGATTTCTATTAACCCTCTTTTGGAATCTTTGCATGTCTTCCTCTTTCTTCCTTGGGTCAGTGCACGAATAATGGCCATTCTTGATATCAGATGGGAAAAGGACAGTATGGACTTCTACTTGATGAGTGAGCTTCTGCTGGGAACTTTTGTGAAGCTGGGTGGAAAGGAAAAGGGAGATCTAGGAAAGATTGATTTCAGGGATTAAGGATGTAACGATAGATAGGTAGATAGATAGACAGATAGATAAATAGACAGATGATAGATAGGATGAGATGACAAGAGACTGAGAGAAAGAGGAAAAAAGAAGAGAGAGGAAGGGAGGAAGAAGAGATGGAGGAAGAGGAGGAGGAGGAGAATTTAAAGATTTTTATAGGAAGAACTGCAAGACTTTGTTTTAAAACGTTCCTTTCTCACATAGTAATCAAGGACCAATTTTAGGTTTTAATGTTATGAAGGTAACCTCAAATGACTTGGTAAAGAATCGTACAACTCAGACTTCTGGGAGCCAAGATGGCAGAGTAAATAGTAAGTCCCTCTCATTCTCCCTTATTGACCCTTGAAAAACCCAGAAAATTGCACTCCAGGAAAAATCATGGAATAGTGGAGCCAGCATTCAGCTGGGGTGGAGCAGCCTTTTAGCCCAGGAGGCTTGGGGGATGAGGGAGGAAAGTACCTTTCTCTCTCTGGTGGAAGGAGAGCCCAGTGCAGAATGGGAGGTGTCCCAGTAAGCCAGAGGCAAACTCCACTTCAGCAAACATGGTGGGAGATCCTGAACCCCAGGGCGGTGGAGCAGGAGAGTGCCAATACCAGGACCCTTGTGTGCCTTGGCAGTGCCAGGGAAACCAGCAGATTCCAGCTCAGAGAACCACCATGTGCACCAACCAGTAGGCATCCTCCAGTGGCCGCACCTGCCCATACTTCAGTCCAGCCCCAAGCTCACAGGCATCCTCTAGTGGCCAGATCCCCATGTACTTTGGTGTAGCCCTGGAGAAACACAGAAAAACCCATCTGGCCTCAGCACACACCAGACATCACCACTAGGACCCCAGTTCAGTGCCAGAGAAGCTGCCAGACCCCTACAGCCTCCAGCTGCCAGCACCCGAGTGCCCAGCACACAAAGCCAGTGAGTGACCAGGCCCCTGGCCCCCACCAAAAGAACCTTGGGACAGAGCCCCCTGTGCTCCAGCAGGAGAGCTTCACTTTAAAAGCCAGGAAAGAGGCAAACATCAGGAGCAAAAAGCAGAAGCAGACACTGGCCATAGAGTCTGTCTACCAGGACAGGCAAGATAAAACACAAGCTCAGAAAAGGACAGCATTGTCAACATGCCTACATCCTAAACCTTCAAGGGGACTGTGAACTGGTCTCAAGCCCAAAAAGCCTCCTGGGAAGAGCTCAAGAAGGATTTCAAAAGTCAAGTAAGAAGAAAACTTTGGAAAAGAAATGAGAGGTATGCAAGAGAAAGTCAACAGCTTGGAAAAGGAAGGACAAAAATTGACTGTAGAAAACGATTCCTTAAAAATACAAATGATCAAATGGGGAAGAAATCCACTGAAGAAAGCAACTCCTTAAAAAGCAGAATTGGCCAGTTGGAAAAGGAGGCACAAAAACTCACTGGAGATAAGAACTCCTTGAAATGTAGAATTGACCAAATGGAAAAGGAGGTAAAAAAGTTAACTGAAGAAAATAATCGGTTCCAAATAAGAATTGGGTGAATGGAAGTTCATGTCTCTAGGAGACATCAAGAATCAGTCAAATGAAATTAAAAGAATGAAAAAAATAGAAGAAAATGTGAAATACCTCATTGGCAAAACAACTGACCTGGAAAATAGATCCAGGAGAAATCATTTAGGAATTATTGGTCTACTAGAAAGCCAGGATCCAAAAAACACTTCCATGAACTGATGCTGAGTGAAGGGAGCAGAAGCAGGAGGGCATTGTACACAGTAACAGCAATGTTGTGCCATGACCAACTGTGACAGACTTAGCTCTTCACAGCAATGCAAGGATCTAAGAAAATTCCAAAAGACTCATGATGGAAAATCCAGAGAAAGAAATACAGAGTCTGAATGCAGATTGGAGCATACTCTTTTCTCTCTTCTTTTGGTTTTTGTTTCTTCTTTCTCCTGCTTTTTCCCTTTGTTTCTAATTCTTCTTTACAACATGATGAATGTGGAGCTAGGTTTAATAGGAATATATATATATAGCCTATATCAGATTGCATGCAATCTTGGGGAGAGGGGAGGGCAGGGCATGGGAGAAAATTTAGAACTCAAAATCTTATATAAGTGAATAAAACCAAAGCTTTGAAAGCTAAAAATAAATAAGTAAAAATAAAAGAAATAAAAACCCTTCAAAAATTTAGAACTCAAAATCTTAGAAAAGTGAATGTTGAAAAGTAAAACTACAAAAATGAGTAATTTTTAAAAAGAATGTTACAACTTTCCTTAAGTGATAGTCAAATACTTTTAGTCCTTTGAATCTGCTCAGGCTCACCCTACTAAGAAGCCTCAGAGACCTAGTGCTGGCCTGAATCTCTTGGGAGCCTGGTGCTGCCTCCCCAAGAGGAGGAGGAGGACGATGACGTTTCAATCGATTCATTTCTTTGAGGAATGTTTCATTGTCCCACGCTGGCACATTGGAGGCCAGTGCCTTCACCCAAAGGATCCCATCATTGGTGAGCAGAACCAGACCACATGGATGGGGCTTGTTCTTGGCCTGAGATCTCTGGTAGTTGAAGCAGCAGGATAGGATGTGGTCATCGTTATTTCCCTGCTGGCTGAGGATGTCCTTCTTGTCATAGGCAGAGGTTTCCAGCTCCTCTCCCTGGCTGCTAAGGGCCTTGATGTGAGGGTTGGCAAGTTGAAATTGCTGCTGGAGGAATTCGATGGACTTTTGGGCCTGCTGCTGGGTCTCACAGGAGTGTGCCCCAGCCTTCCCGTCTCCTTTTCATGTCTCCCTGCTGCCCCTTGGCCAGGCCACTGAGCTCATGGATTACAATCAGGGGCACCAGAAGGGTGTGTTTCCTCTTGTTTAACAGCTTGCTGAGGCTCTCTAGGTGATGAATGAAGTTATTGGTGTCTAGTACCAGGAACTTGGGGCTCACCTCTTCTTCCATCTGCCTCTCCTGAATAGTGGCCTCCAAAACAGCCTTGATTTTCTCTATGCTGCTCCTCTTCGGCTATCTTTTTGGCCAGCACCAGCTTCTTGGCCTCCAGTTCCCTGATATCACAGCCAAGAGCTCCCCCACCTTCCACAAACAAGTCTCCTGTGAATTCTTTCTGATCTTCCTGATGTCCCAGTCTTCTCTGCTGCTGTCTTTGCAGTTCCTTCTTGAATGAGTTTGCAGCGGATGCCAGGGCCTGGGGTGGCCCATCCCTGCATTCCAAGGATTCCTTCCTCTGCCTTTGCCTACATTCCATTGCCCTTGCATGGCCAGTCGTTGGATGCCAAGGATTGCTTTGGCGGCAAAGGGCTTCAAGCAAATCCTTCAATGAGCTCACTCGCTTGCAGTTCCCCCCCACGACCTTGTCTGAGTTTGTCTTCAGGTAGCAGGGGTCTCGGGGAGCAGCCAGTAACGGGGTGAAGCCCGAGAAGAGTCGGTCTTCTTCCAGGATGAGAAGGGTAAGTTCATTGCCCGGTTTCATGTACAAGGGCACCTCTGAAGTATTCACCGTCATCAATGTCTGACTGAGATGTTCTAGAGTCCCCCTCACACCCTTGGAAACCTCTGGGTAAGGCTTCAGGGTGGTGGGAGCAGGGTCCCAGGTGGCCTTCGAGATGAGCATCCATTCCGACCAAATTTTCACACTGGGGAGCAGTGCTTTGACGGCAAGGCTGAAGGAGGAAACCATGATTTGACGAGCTTTCTCCTCACCTTCTGCGGGGGACGCCAGAGCTCTAGGACATTTCTCAAGCCAGTAGGTGCAGCCCCTCACCAGCATGTTAAACATGTCCAGTCCTAGCCCCGTAGCTTCTCCCTGGACTGAAGGACAGTGTGGCTCTGAGGACGTCTCCTTCTTCTGGGAGTTGTGTGCAGCGAAGATGTTGATGGTCACGAGGCGTAGCATTTGGGGATTTCCCATGGAAGCGGGACTTTGTTGCAGGAAGAGCTGGAACGTCTGGAGCACCTGATCAGCCACCGCAGGAAACGTCTCCATTGCAACCCCAGTAAACAACTGGCCGAGAGCTTGGAGAAAACTGCGGGTGAAACTTCGCTGAAGGTCCCCGGCGCCAAGACTGCTGCCCCTCGCCAGCCTGTCTCCGTCTGCGGCTTTGCGTTGGGTTGCTCCCAAGAGGTTCGCGAGGTTGTTCTCGCTGTAGACACTTGGGCTGGTGGCAGCTGAGCTTCTCATGAAGTAGCACACCGCCTCCAGTTTTCTCTAGGTATACACCGCCAACAGTGCCAGCTGGTTATAAGGGCGGCCGTCTGAGGAATCAATCTGTTGCGCTTTGAGGTACCAGTTTCCCGCTTGCGCAAAGTTCGTTGCGCCCCTGGTTTGCTCCCGGTACCAGGCGATATCTCCTAGGCAAATCATGTACTTCTGGGCGCAGGTCAAGGCACGCTTCAAGGGGTCCTCTAATGGCTTGTTGCAAAGGGCCAATCCATCCATGTGGTCGGCCGGCCGAAACCTGTATTGCTTCTGGAGTTTTTCCAGCAAACTCTCAAAGAAGGCAGTGCCCTGCTCCAAGACTGCCAAGAGCCTCTTGTGAATGTGCTCTGGGTTCGTGGTCTTTGGATGCCGAAGCAGTTGCCCTAACCTCTCAATCACCTGATGGAAAGCATTCTTCCAGAGGGCCTGGCTCACGTTCTGCACTTCTGAGAAGGCCACATCAGAGAGGATGACTCTTTCGCAGTGGCCCAGCAGCCCTGCTCGGCGCCTCGCCACCTCCTCCAGGTCCTCTGTACTGACCGTGTCCTTAGAAAGCAGGTTGCTGAGCTGTGCTTCTTGGTGCCTGGCCAAAGCAAGAATCTGAAGAAGGACCTGCCTCTTGCTATCGCTTCCACGCTCTTCTAGCTTCTGGGGGCCAAGAGGGCGGTGCAGCGATGCAGAGTCTTCTGCTCCAGCCGGGTCTCCAGGATCCCACGGCTGGCGCTTCCGGGGATGCAGCTGCGTTCCGCGGCAGTGCTTGTCCCTGGCCGGGAAGGGGGGAAATTCGACGGCCAAGTCCTCGGAGCTCCCTCCCGTGTGTGCTTTTCTTCCTTCGCCTTGCGGGGACTGGATCCTTGTTGCTTGGCTTCTTCTCGGCCTTCCCTCCGTTCTTAGGCCCTCTGTTCATCCTCACGATGGCAAGTAGCAACAGGGTGACTGAGAGTGATGAAGGCAAGAGTCTGGAGTCTTCCTGGCTGTGTTTTGGTGAAGAGTGCTCCTCCAGGATAAGAAAAGCAAAGGGGTGAGTGGAAGGTTCAGAGGAGCGATATGGCTACTAATGAGTGGCCTGCACGGGTCAGTGATTTCCTGAGACTACTCTTCTGACACCTTAGGCTTATCCGATCAGCACTTGTGCTGCATGGAAGTATCAGTCGCCGTCTGACTGCTCAGCCGCCAGGCTGCCCTAAAAGGCCTAGCCCCAGGGCCTGCCCACCTGGCGGGCAATGATGCAACCTGGCGCCGGCTGATTGGAGCACAGTGAATGGGAGCAAAGGTGGCTGGCAGGCTCCACCACCCCTCCCCCAAGGGCGAACGCTACGCCCACTAATTGAACAGCAAAGTCGCCAACGTCGACAAACCCCACAAAGGGATAGGCCAAAGTACTAGCCAAATAAAAACGTGAGCCAGGTTCAGTCTGGCTGCACATTTTGTCTTGAGTCCCAGGTGTCCAAAGTAGGTGTCTGGTCCTTGGAGACATCTTTTCTTGGGGCAGTCTGGAAAATATCGAATCCTCAGAGTCACCCCGTCAGCAGGTTGTCTTCCCTGGCTCTAAGTAACTTGTAGAGACTCCTTCGATGTGCCAGCTGAAAGCTTTTGCAAAACAGATCTCAGTGCAAGGTTTGAATCCTGCTTAGGCTAGGCTCAGATTCTTATAATCTAGCCCATGCTCAGATTCTTTAGGAGTCCAGCCAAGGGCTCGGATTCTTAAGACCCGTGTGTCTGCTTGCAGTAGCAATAGAAATGCTTAAGTCTTGCCAATATGGCAGATTCTTTAAATCTCACCAACCCCTGAAGAGTGTTGGAATAAACCCTGTATGTGGCTGAAAGAAGGCTTGGGTGGAGTTGATTGGGACAGGACAGAGTGTTGTGATTTTGGTGTCCCAGTACCCTTAAACCTCTTAAGCTCAACATTTTGGTGGCCTGTGCAGAGAAGCTGCCTAACCTTAAGCACTTCTTCAGCCGAGACTGGAAGGTATGTCAGCCTGCTGTCTCCCTCTTTCTTGGCCTGCAGTTGGGGTCGCTCTCCAAGCACCTAGGAGGGCTTGGAAGTTCTTTTCAGGCACACAGCTGGGAGGCTGTCTTGCACTCAGCCTGCCCACTCTCAGGCTCTTGGTCCACTGGTTCAGTTCGAGGCCACGGACCTGGGTACACCTTCCCCAGAATAGAGGACGAGGATGGAGGGAAGCCTATGCCCAATTCTGTCAATTTTCTAGGCTCTAGAGAATTGGGAAAACTGCAGGTGCTTTTTGGTTCCCTGAGGCTTACTTACTCTCTTTCCTGTACACTCCTGAATCGTCTTTGGTGGAGGCTACAGGTTAATGTTAGAACTGCTAAAAACCTCTTAGCAGATCCCAGAGGGTTTGTGATTGGTCATTAATTAAGGCGTCCTTACAACTTTGGTCACACCCTTCTCCCACTGCCTTCCCTTGAGTCAAGAGGATATCCTTTTCTCCTAGCAGAAGAGAGTTTTACCCTTCCCCCCTCACCTTGGAATTCACCCTCCCCCACCTGGTGAAAGGAAGGAGGGGGAGGGGCAGCAACTACAACATGGGTCCCACTGGCAATGGCCTTGGCCCCTGGGACAACCTTTGCCTGGAAGCATCACCCAGGTTCAGCACATCCTGCTCACCCTCCACCCCCACCTCAACCCCCAGCAGTGGTGGGGAGAGAGGGAAGGGGGATGGGCCCAGGTAAAGAATCTAGCCAGCCTACAAACCTGAGTAAGCAGCTCTTTTAAAGTTGTAGTTTTAACATGTTAATGATGAGATGCTGGTTCTCTGGGTAAAGCAAGTTGGAAATGCATTTAACAGAACTGAAATTGCCTGAATGCTAATGTTTTTGTTTCAAGTTTCCAATTGGTAAACTTTTTATCAGTTATGTCAAGTGACTTTTTATAATTTGGTTACAGCTAAAACAATTTAGCTATTGTTGGTTATCATTTTAATGTGTAAACTTGGCAAAAAGCTTATTGGGCCATGGCTTGCTGAGAATTTGCAAGTAAATGGAAATCATCTCTAACAATTGGCTTTTTATGCCAGGACAAATTTAAATTTGAGATGTAAATCCAGGAAAAGTTTTTCCTAAGCTGTGATGAATGGAATTTGCTGTTTGAGGTATAAGCTTATGGGACCATCAATAATTTTATTTTGAGTTGTCTGATGGATCATAATAATCCATCAACAATCAATAATCCACCATCTCTGAGAGAAATGCCACAAGCTACTCAGAGAGAATGTGATATAGGTTGGAAGTCTACATGGGGAAAAACTGAGAAGACCATTTTAGCCTCAGTCTATGATGGGATCCTCCTGGCTCAGTTTCCCCATTATATTCCTTTGAAAAGGAATGTTAGCCACCTGGCTATTCCTGAGTCTGGCTATGAGGTGTATTTGATACTGCATGGTTGGAAAATGGAATTATCTGAATCCAAATGGAGCTGATGGTATTATTTCCCGTCATATTTGGGCCCTAGATCTTGTCCCTGCTTTATCCTTTTATAGCAAATTTCTATCATCAGAGCAAGTGCGATCAATGCAAGTGTGTGAGATCTTGCTGTTTTGACCTGAATGGGTAGTCATTCAATACCTGCAAACAACTGAAGTGAAATCAGAAACATCTTCAGTTTGGTTTGGGGAAGAAAATTTCAGTGATAACTGAAGTGAAAGTCCTTCCAGCACAGGCTGATTGGAGCAAAGTGAATGGGAGTAAAGGTGCCAAGTAGGCTCCACCACCCCTCTCCCGAAGGGAGAATGCTAGCCCACCAAATTTAGAGAACCTGTGGGGATTGCAGATACTCTTCACTGTCCCTTTCTGTCCTACAGAAACCTTCCCCTTAACCCAACTCTCCTATTTTTGTGACTTGAAGCAGCCTTTTCACATTCACCCCAGCATTACAACCTCAATGTCACCCTGGACTCCCAGCTTCACTCCCTTTCTGGCATTCTCTCCCCCACTTCTTTTCTTGTCCAACCTCCCTGCTCATGGACCACACCACTTACCAGTACATATTCAATCCACTTTCAAATACAGTTATTTGTGCTTCGACAACACCTACACGCACCTTGTGTCCAAGTCCCCTTTACACCTGGGACACTGCACCACTGGAGTAGTATAGAATTACATCACCTTTCACCTTGACTATTGCAAGTGCCTTCTCATCTACCTTTCCACTTCAAGTCCCTTCCTCCCACAGTCTTCCCCTCCAATTCACCTTCTCCTTTGTTGACCGAGATGGGGAGAGTAGAGACAAGGAACATCAGGAGGCAGAGTGAATGAAAGAGGGGTGGATGAGACTGAGACAAAATAGAAGGGGAGAGAGAGAGGGAAACAGGGAGAGATAAGGCGGCAGAGAAAATTCTATCACTTGCACCTTAGTCCTGATTTAGAGAGCACAGGTTGCCCCATGGTCAAGAAGCTGGAAAAATTAACCCCAGGCACAATGTTGGGGAGAAGGTGCCCGTACAACTGAGCAAGAGATTGGCAGAACACACGTGCTTTGCCCTGCCTCACTCAGACTAGAAAAATCATTGACACCACATGTGGGCCTGGACTGCAAACCCCACAGGAAAGAAACTGGAAATGGGAGTTGTGACATCATCCACAATTGTGTGTGTGTGTGTGTGTGTGTGATATCTCTCTCTACTAGTTTACAAGATAAATTACTAAGTTATTTGCCTTATCTATTCTTTGTCCTGCTCCTTAATCTTTTTTTCATTTACCTGCACAAAGCTATAGATTATTTAAAAAAGTTAAAGTTTACTGGTAATGGTTTTCATGGTGTCATTTGTGTACCTCCATTTAGAAATGTCTTTTACACCTTGATATCAAGTCATTCTGAAACAATTTATTAAGCACTTACCTTGAGCCTGGCAATGTGCTAAGCACCAGGACTAGGAATTCAGAGAAAAAGACAGTCCCTGACCTCAAGGATGTTAGATTGGAAAGGCAGAAGACAAGACATAAAAAGACATGGGAAAAAAAGTTAAGACTTGTGAATCTTGAAAGGCTTGAATATCCCTTTCACAGGGATTGATAGCGATTGAAAATCTGTGCATTCATTTTGTACTATGTTCATTAAATGATTCAGCCCCAGTAGTGACCCATAAGAAGGGGAAAGAACCTTATCTTGTGAAGTGACAAACACTAAAATGCTGAAATAAGCTGAGAAACAAAAAGCCAGACCATATTGTGTCATTGAGACCATGGCAATTTTCCACTCAGTGAGATATCATTAAAAATATATTTGGACCCTACAAAAATAATGGACTAGTTTTGAAGGAATTTGGGCTTCCAAAGCAGGTGAGCTTAAAACAAAGTGCAACAATAGGTTTTAATCACTGGAGATCACATAGTAGGTGCTTAATAAGTGTTTGTTGATTTATTGATCAATGATCTCCTGGTCGTCATAGGAGTATGAAGAGGGGGTTCAATGATGATCTTCTGAGACAGTATCCTTGGACTTCATACATCTTGGTCTTTACACTATCAATATACCTCTTGGACAGTAAGCAGTGATGGCTTGATCTTCATTGTTTCTATACCAGAGAACCTCAGAATGGCCAAGATTTTCATGAGAGATGGAAAATAGTAGTTATTCTTTTCCTAAGTCAGACATCATAGGTAAGGGAACATTCAAAGTCAGTTAAATGGTTGGTCCTCTTTTCTAATATCTAAGCAGAGGTAAGCTATCAATAGCTCAGCACAAAGTCAAAGTGGGGTGAGGTGAGGGGAAGACAAATATCATTCCAGGCATCAGCCTACAGCCAGTTCAAATGTATAGCTTCTGGAGACAGAATGCCTTGTGTGAAAAAGAACATATCAACCGGTGTAGCTATATTGGAGCATTTGTGGAAAGCAGTAAATCCTAAGGAGATTGGAAAGATGAAAAAGAGGCAAAATTATAGAGGATTTGGAGTGCCCAAAAGATAGTTTGGATTTAGAAAGTAATAGAATCTCATTGGTGTTTGTTTAACACAAGCATAGCATGCTCATGTGTGTATATATGTATATAGATATACATGTATGTGTATGTGTATATGGAGGAAGAGAGGGGGAAATATATATTTTCGTCACTTAATTTTCCTTTGTGTCCTTCTTTGTGTCCTTTGTGGAATGGCTTAGCCAATTCACACCTCCATCAATGAGAATACTGAAGTACTTGTATTGTAATACCCACATTTCTCAGCATACTAAGTCATTTTTATAGGACATGATAATGTATTAGCAAATAAAGAAATTATAATCAAATGTTAAAAGGTTGAAATGATAAATGAGTCATTAATATATAACTTGTCATAGTATTTAATATTGCATAGCCATTAAATGATTTATATCTTTTTAATTGAATATCAGCTGTTTGCAAGTTGATGATACTATTGACAATATATTTTCACCCCAGCCTTTAATGAAGAAATTGGTCATTTGAAGCATAGGAAGCACTCCCTTGCATTGACTGATAAATATTTGGAGGGTAAGTTCATAGAAGAATGAGTATTCATTTTGCATTATGATGGTTATGGAATGAAGAAATAGCAGTAACCATGGGATTCTGGGAACTTGAATTTGGGAAGACAGATCCTGAACATCTGGCAATCTAAATAAGAGAAAGAAAAAAATGTTACTTTCTTTAGTGATAGATTTCTGAAGACATGATGTTAAACTAATTTACAGTTCCTTTTACTTTGGCAGGAATAAAATCATGTTAGATAGAAGCATATATATTATATATATATATACATGTATATAGTGCAGTCATGAAAGATAATGAAAAACTTTTAAAGGCTCCTTGGAGAAGGTTTGGAATTACCCTTGAAGTTGAGGAACTAACAAACAAAGTGGGAAAAAGCTTAGGAGTTTTTCCTTCTCTCCATTCAAGGACATTTATTGGAAAGGTCTGATAATCAGTAGGGAGGGCAATAAGAGAACAGTTCACTCAAAAGGGATCTAAGGAGGGGCTGCTAGGTGGCACAGTGGATAGAGCACTGGCCCTGGAGTGAGGAGGACCTGAGTTCAAATTAGGCCTCAGACACATAACACTCACTAGCTGTGTGACCCTGGGCAAGTCACTTAACCCCATTGCCTTGCCCCACCCTAAAAAAGGGATCTAAGGACACATCACTTTTGTAAAGTCATTCCCATCTTCCTGGATCAGAGACTTCCTCTTCTACTTTCCAACAATAATGGGTTAAGCACTAGGTCACTTCTAAGCAGAGAGAAATTGATTTGAAAAGAATCATCTTAGTTAGGAATCACTATCAACCACATGCTCCTGTTTCCTTTCCCCATAAACTTCCTTTGCCATGTCTTTTTCCCTTCACTCAGTGCCTGGCAGCCAGACTTTTGGTTCTCAGAGATGGCATTTTGACTGAAGGACTCCCATTCCTGTATGTTCTGATTAAATATCTTGTGTACCCTTGCTTATGTGACATCTTTGCCTTTCTGTCCAAGTAAGGAGCAACCTACTTGAATCTCTACCCTCATCATGAGGGCTTTCTTTAAAACATGTTTTAGTGTTTTCAGAACTGTCATGATCTCTCAATTCCTCAGTCTTCTAGACTCTCACAGATTTTATCTTCACTTCACCTCAAAGAAATATGGGCACACTCATATGCTCAATCTTACCAACAGCTGCACCTCTTTTATCAAGAATTTCAAATTTCCCAATCCTTTTGGGTTATCATTTTTATCATTATCATCAATCAGCCTAAAAAAATACCTAAAATATAACTAAATAATACCTAAAAAAACCCACCTCTCTTGAACATCCTTATTCTCTCCTTTTTTCCAGGTTCTGGTGAAAATCTTGGCATTTTCCTATGGCGTATTAGTAAATGTTCAATAACTGATTCTTCTATGAGTATATGTGCACATATCTATAGATAAATACATATTGATATATACTACAGGACAAATGATTAAGTTTAATCAACATTATTAACATTATTAATTAATTAATAAAATGGAGTAATAAAATTAATATTTTCTCCATAACTTTCTTAACACTAGACAATTGGCAACATAACAAATTTACAGCATTTGCTGATTTCTGACATATACATATATACTTACATGCATACATACACACACTCACACTGAAAATTTAATAAGAGATTCTCAGGAGACAATTTTAGCTCACTCTAACCTACCCCTGCTTTCTCATTTATGAGTGTAACCCTTTTACTTGTGTCCATGATTGCATCATTCTCAACTCTTAAGAACTTTTCCTCCTAAACATTCTATCTCTCTTTCATCTTCAGTTTTTTATAATCTGCTGGTTCCTTTCCCACCACCAAAATGTTTAGATACTCCCAAGTCATCCAAGATAGGGACTGAGCCAATTACAGAGAGGTTTTTTTCCGTAATTTTGGAAATGAGATTATTCCAGGGAGGGACATTCCCCACTGAACTTGGAGAGACACAGAATTCTCTTCAGTATAAGAATAAAGCTAAGGTGATGAATTGGTAGGAAACCAAGAGGGGGGAGATTGTTATATTTTCCCCTAAGGTCATCACTAGAAATAGGAACCAAGTCTTTAGGGCCCATTTTTAAGGGCATAGAGGATGTCCCTATAATTTCTTGGACATTCAGATTTTCCCCTTTACCATTTCTTTAACTTTGTCTAATGCCATTCATAAGGGTTGCCATCAATTGACTCCTTTACCCTTTTTAAATGTAATTATTGTTGCCAGTTGAGAACCAGTCAAGTCAAGCCAACACTCATTTATTGTGCCAGGCACTATTGCTTGATTGAATCAATATTCAGTCAGTTGGTGAAGTAGCATTTATTAAGCATCTTCAATGCATCATACAGTAGGCTAAGCACTAAACTTGATGTGACCAAGGCCTGGATACCTCCTTGAATCAACCAAAGACATTTCCCCTAGGAGTGACAGGAAGTCTGTTCTTACTTATGAGGAATTTGGTCAAAAAAAATAATCTATAGGGCCCGTAGAAAACCAGGGCACTCTTTCAGAATATACGAAATGAACTACCTGACAGCAGAGAGTATATGGTATTCTCTCTAAACTCTTGAGAACAAATTAATTTGAGAGAAGTAACTCAGAGTCTTAGACTAGTCTCCTCCTCTAACTCTGAAAGAGGAGAATAAATTTGTAATCTTCCCGGATGAGAAGGATTTTAGAATTTCTGTCCTTGCATTAACCTCCTAGTACCATACATGGTATAGCTTATAGTAGCTTCTGTCTGCATCTGTACACAGTGAGAAAGTCTTTGCAAAGTCAAGACTTTAGAGAGTTCCAAGTAGAAAAGGCTACATCATACCTAAGAACATTTTGAGGACTCCAAATAAAGGACTCCCAGGAGCTTTGAGTTACCCCTTCACATGTGCTCTCTAAGGCTTGAGCTGACCTTCCATTGGACTCCAGCAGCACTAGAGGGAATCTTCATTTTTTATATTTCCTTGAGTAAATACTCATTTCTAAAAAATCAATGTCTGGCTGAAAAAATTGATAATCTATAGTCATAGAGGTAAGCATACTGGTAGGGGATTGTGAGCTATACAGCACTATAAAACAAACCATCATCTCTTCAAGGTTAGCCCTAGTGCCTGCAGGACATGGAACAGTATTGATCTTAGCTAAGTCAAAGTGGGGCTTGGGAAAGTAATACTAGAGCCTATATGTGTTTATTAATTTTATTAATTTTATTTATTTATTATTTTATTTTATTTATTAATCTTCCAGCAAGTGGGAGTTCTTAAGGTATTGTTTTCATTCTGAAGTTTCTGAAGTATGAACAATTCATGATAGTAAAACTGTTTCCAAATATTGTCATTTTACTTATATTTACTACAAATGACTAGCATGAGTAAAAAAGTGATGTGAACCCAGCTGTTTGTGAACCTGTGACTAACTTAATTAAAACAACCCAAATCTGCCTCTTTGCTTTAAAAAAAATAGGACAATATTAAATGCTTATTGAATAAAACTTTTGAAATCTACTTACTTCCATATTTCATATTCTGTTGAATGAGCCCTCAAATTTCTTCTTCTTTGCTCTCTGGTTACCAAACCAGAATCTGATCTGCAGAAAATACAAAAGTTGTACAATTTTGTTTTATATGCAGTTTTTCACACTGCCGAAACTTCACAGCTTGAGTATTATAATTATAATCATTTCTTATTTACAATATAACAGAAAACAGAGGAAAAGATGGTAATATGGAAACAATATTGAAGATGTTATCAAGGACAGAGTATTCAAGAAACATCAAGAAGAAGAAGAAGAGAGGAATTAGAACACAGCCCTAAAGTGCAGCTAGGTGGTGAAATGGATAGAGCTGGACCTGGAGTCAGGAGAAGGAGTTCAAATCCAGTCACAGACATTTACTAGCTGTGGGACCCTGTGAAAGTCACTTCATCATGATTGCCTCCAAAAAATAAATAAAAAAAAAGAACACAGTCCTGAGCATTTCTACTCAGGAGATGAAACATACCTGCTGAGGAGTTAGGTCCAGTGCCATAGAAAGAACTTGGACTTCATCAGGCCTTATATATTCATTTCTATGAAAGTATTCAAGGAGAGTCTGTAGTTGATATCCTGAAAGCCTGTGCCGTACTTTCTTTCCTTTTTGATTACCAGATGCTTCTATATTCTCTGCCTTTTTTTCTTCATCTTCATTTTTGGTTCTACTCAAAGCTGGAGTTTGGGACAAGGAATCTGAGGAGCAAACAAGATAGGACAAGAGAAAGTTTTTAAAAAGTGAGCTAAATGAAATTAGACCAAGCCTCCTAAAATCACCAAACGGAAAATGATGTCGCCCAATGGTGGCCATGATGGGTTACAGCCGGACTGCATGTTTCTTAGGAGACAGAAAATGCAGAAGCTCCCAGTAGCCAAACCACACCTGGGCAATCTCTCTAGCTGTGACCCAGGGTACATCCCACAAAGGTATACCCAGGATCCTCAGGCCCACATGTCTACTCTGACATGATGTCTGACTACAAGCAGCTTTCATTTGTTTTCTGCTTCATTGCCATCTTGTGGCATAGAGGCAAACCTTGATTTCTTGTTCACTCTGCTTGTAGTATGCAAGTTAAAACAGATCCTTTGAAGTAGAAAGGTTTATATTTGGGGCTATGTGTACTGTCTGAAACCCAGCCTAATTCATTTGGGGAGGATTATCACCGGATTGCCCAGAAGGAGATGATTTATTAGCACAGTCATCTCATTTTGTAGAGGGATTGTATTCTGGGGATGGTGAGGGAGTAGACCATGTCAATAAAATTATAGATCCTTGAACAGTCAGAGTTGGTAAACTAGATTTATAAGAAAAGTACTCTGATCTGTGAGTATATATGACACCCCATCTTGTCTAGAAAAAAAGTACTGCGAATATTTCTATGCACTATTTACTCCTTTCTTACCACTCTCCTCAGGATTTGAAATCACATTTCCCCGCCTCAGTCCATCAAGTCCTTCCAAGTTCTGGAAGATTTCTTTCCATGGAGTAGAGTTGTTCATACTCCTGGTTGGGATTCCAACTGCCTGTGGGAGTAAAAATGACCCTGCATTATTCAAGTCCATGACTTTGATGTCACAAACAAATTTGAAATTCTTTATCTGTTGTGATTCATAGGTTACTTTCTATCTCTCACTTTGTACCACTACAAAGAAAGTTGCATCTCCTCCTGAGCACTCAGAAGGTCAAATTGTCAACCACTGAGAACTAAAAACTATTTTAGGGATTTTTTTCAAAGATAAAGTTAATAAGATGCAGATTAGAATTCCCTTCCCTAGTGCTGATTCCTCATTTATATATCTATATATCTATGTCTATCTGTATGCATATATACACACACACATATATACATATATATAGTATGCATATTATATATATATATATATATATATATATACGCGTATGTGTGTGTATGTGTGTGTGTGTGTGTGTGTATAATCTTCCCAGTAGAATCATGGCTCTTGACTGTTTGTTAATTCTCATCATAGCCCCAGAATGTGTTGCATAGTGTTTTGAGCAATGGTGTTTGGCCCAGACCTATACAGAGATATCTTCCAATGATAAAACACCAAATATTAATGCAGATAGTCACCCACTTGGGTACTTAGAGTCTTGGGAAGGTGACTGAGGCAGTGAGATGTGCTATGTGTTGTCCAGGTCAAACAAAGGTAATATGTATCAGAGGTGGGATTCAATGATTGACTCCAAGACCAGCTCTCTATGTGCTCCACCATGCTGACTCTACCTTGTAGGCAGTTACTACAGTGTTGGCCTATATTTGGTAATGTTAAATACTTATTGAATTAAATTTTCAAAATTGACTTATTTGTATATTGGATGCTTTTTTGGATTTTTGATTAGGATACCAGTGTTGGATCTTCAGGAAATGCAAAAGCTTATGATACAATAATGTTTGTTAAACAATCCTATTACAAATACCAAAATTACCTTCCAGAACACATTTGTGTTTATTCTGGAAATAGTCAATGTTTATAATAAAACATCCTTTTGAGAAGGAAATAATCATCTTGAAGAAATGTAGACACTCTGGGTGATGCTAAAACTTTGAAAAGAGTGGGGAGATTTTAAATATAATCTAACAAAATATTGATATTTTAAAGAATAGATGTGGGCTCGAAATGGGCAATTGTTTCCAAGGATTCTTGGGCGTTAAGTAAAAGTATTTCAGTTTAGGTCTTCCGTAGCCCAACCCAAAGCCCTTTCTACTAGGTGAGTCAATATCTGAACCAAGTTCTATCCTTACACATTACATAGAGCTTGGCTTTGGCAATCTTCTCTTCACCCCAAGTTATGATATTTTGAGGGAAAACCAAAATGAATTCTAAAGAGGCAACACCAGAAATGTCATCAGCTATTCGAGAGCACCAAGACTAAAAGTAAGAGAAGATAAGGACATCATCCTGTGCATTTCTACTCAGGAGATGAAACATACCTGCTGTGGAGTCAGGCTCAGGACCCCAGAAAGAAACTGGACTTTATCAGGGCTTATATATTCATTTCTATGAAAGTTCTCCTTGAGAATCTCTAATTGATATTTTGAGAATGTGTGTCTTACTTTCATTCCTTTTTGATCATTAGATGCCCCCATGTTCTCTGCCTTTTGCTCTTCATCTTCATTTGTTGGTCTGTTCAAAGCTGGAGGGTCAGTTAAGAAATCTGTGGAGCAACCAAGAAAGGAGAAGCAAAACTCAGAATAAATAAGCTAAACAAAATTAGAGCTATCCTCTTCAGATCACCAAGCTGAATATTGTGTCACCCAGAGCTGATCAGGCTCAGTCAGGCGGTCCACATGTTATATGAGACAGAAAGCAGTGAAGCTGCCAGTAGCTAAACCTCACTTGAGTACACGCATGGAACATTCAACAATGCTTAAACCAGGAGCCTCAGGTAACATGTTCACCTTGACGTAATTGATGCCTGGCTACCACGAACTCCTACCAATGTCCTACTGTATTGCCATCTTGTGGTACAGATGACCCTGTTTTCTTGAGAGTTATGTTCGTAGTGTTCCAATTGCAGCACTTCCTTCTAGCTGAAAGGGTTTTTAGTAGGGGTTATGTGTAGCATCTGAAGACCACCCTTGTCCACTTGGGGAAACTTATCACCAGGTTTGACAGAACATCATTATTTTTCTAGTACAGCCACTCTGAAATACAATCTACTGAATTCTAAGGGATCTGCAATCTAGTATGAAGGAGAAAACCACACCAAAGAAATTACAGATTATTGAAATATCATAGTGGAGTGCCTAGAATTAAAATAAGTATTCTGGCTCTCATGTATGGAAAACACTACCTTGTCTGGAAATAAATGAGCAGTACTTTATATATTGTTATGCATTATATAACCCTTACTTACCAGTCTCATTGATATCCAGTACAAACTCTCCCCTCATCAGTGCATCAAATTTGCTACTGTCTCCTAGGTTCTGGAAGACTTTTTTCAATGGAGTAGAGCTGCCTATGCTCGGGACTGGAGTTGGGGTTCCATCAGCTGGCTATGGGAGTAAAATTAACCTAGGGTTATTCAAGTCTCTGAACCTGGGATGGCAAATATGTATATTTCATCACTATGTAATCTGAACCAAGAGATTCTTTCCATCTCTCACTTGCCATCACTATGAACAAATAAGTCACAGTCTTATTTGTAGTCAACTGAGCAGAGATAGCATCTACTGAGCAGAGACATTCAATTGGGCATTGAGAAGAGCACTAATAAAGAACTGTACCAAAATAAAGAGAATCAGACCCAGAATAGAATTCCTCCTTATTGGTAATTCCACTAGTAGAATGATAAAATTGTCATTGAGGCAAATAAAGGAGGAATCGACTGCTCAGCTTTTGTCATGCAGTCAATAAGCATTTGTTAATTTTGTGCTAAACACTCTGCTCAGTTCTAAGGATACAAAAAAAATCGGAAACATTTTCTCTTCTTTCAAGGATCTCGTTTTCTAATGAGGGAGAGAATATGTCAATATCTAGGTAAATACAAGCTATACACAGTGTAAATGGAAGATAATCTCAGAGGGAAGGCACAAGCATTTGAAAAAGAAGGGGGACACTTGAAGAAGGTGGAATTGTGTTAGGTCTTGAAAGAAGCCAGGAAAACCAGGAGACAGAGCTAAGAAAGAACCTTCCAGGAATGTAGCTAAACCAATGAAAAGCCTTTAAGTTGGGGGTGGAGTATTACATTGGGGGAACAACAAATGGTCAAGTATAGCTAGGTAGTAGAGAACATACATGGATGAGAGTAATGTGTAGGAGTACCAGAAATGTAGCCAGGAGCTAGGTTTTGAAAAGCTAAAGACGTCAAACTGAGGAGTTGTTATTTAATTCTGTATGTAATTGGGAACCACTTAGTTTTGTTAAGCAGGGTGTTAACATTGTCAGAACAGCACTTGAGGAATCGCTTTGGCAGCTGAGTGGAGGTTAGAGATAAAAAGAAAACCCAAAAGACTATTGCAAATTGCAGTATATCATGTATGAGATGATGAGGGCCTAACCTCGGTTTGTGAAAACCCATTTGATTGCATATAGAGAGATGTAAACAAGAGATTTTATGAAGGTAGACATGACAAGACTTATCCACTGATTGAGGGAGGGGTTGAGGATGACACTGAAAGTGTGAGCTTGGGTAAACTGGGTGAATGATGATGCCATAAATGTCACCCTGCATTAAAATTCATCAAAACTCTTCACTAATGAAAACTTATGAATAGTATACAAAAATACATGGGAAAATAATGGGTTTGGATCAATTTTTCATGTTAATATAGTTCAAAATGTAATGGAACCCTAAGTAATAGTAATAGGAAGGTATATATGGAGACCATGGGCATTTGACATTGAATATTGGAATACAAATGGAGATCATTACACTTGTTGTCCAATCCTATTCCTACCTGAGTTCTGGAAGGGAGGAAATTTATACCTATTGTCTCTTGGCGTCTTTCCTTATGTTACCTGAATGCAATTGGATGCTTGTCTCTCTTGACTTTGTGATTGGTCTGATGGTGATAAAATTGTTTTTGGATTTTTCTTACCCCAGATTGTAATGGGGACAAGTGTTTGTTTCAGCTTACCTTGTCCATTGCTTCTTTCTTTTCACTTCGCGGTTGTGTCTTCTGCTCATCTTTCTGTTCTTCAGGCAATTTAGTAAGAGGTAATGTATTTGTGGGGAGAAGAAATTTCCAAAATGGAATCAGAGCCATGGAATCTGAAGGGTAAGGGGGAGAAAGAATTCCATCACATTTTTCACTCAGTCAGTTAAATGAGTAGTGCTTTCCATTCAGAATCCTCCAATCCATACAAGCTATAAATTCTTAGAGAGCGTAGTAAAGGAAAAGGAAAAGGCAGATTTGAAAGAAATGAGAGGTTACAGTACATTTAAGGAAGAAGTCATCTCACTAGAAAGCAAGGGAATTGAAGGAATTTCAAATTAGGAAAGGATTCTTCAAAGGAAAAGCAGACACAGACAAGGCCAAAATGGTGTTTTCTTAAGACATCTTCTTTTCCCAAAAGTGACTATATTCTGAATAGTTGCTTGTCAGTTTATAGGAGCTTAACCATAATGCCATTTGTGTTTGATATGAAGATATAAAAGTATCACTCATTGCAAAAGAGATTAAATGTTAAATTGATCTCATTACCATCCTGAGATTTTATTATGGTAATATCTAAGGTTAGAATCATAGAATGTTAGAACTGGAATACCCACATTTTATGGATGAGGAAACTAAGGCCCAGTTAGATTAAGTGACTTATTCAAGTTCATGTACTTGGCACAAATAAATCTTTTGATTTCCATCCCAGATGATATCTGTACTATATCATGTTTGTTTCCTTCTAATTTTATATTAGTTAAAATAATGCTTAATTATTGTGCTCTTCAAATAGTTTCTGAAATTCGAGGTCACTGTTATCTCTACTTTTTGAAGAATCTTAAAATTTCATTTTCTGAAAGATTTAAATTTAGGAAACTCAGATTCAAGATAACTGAGATAGAAAACTGCTAGTAGTCCACAATAGAAGTGTCAAATCAAATCCAAGTGAAGCTATCAATTTCTATTTGTATGTGTATCTATGAGCTGCAAATTGACTCCCCATTGTTTCCACCACTTTCATGCTGTGGCCCTCTACAGCTGGTTATGTGCCATTATCAATTTAAAAGTCTATTCAGCTCTTGAGTTTGCCCAAACTACTGAAAAAATTAATTCTGAAGGCCCCGTTCTCTATACTATATTTTAGAAATTTCAGAACGAGTGAAACTCATGAGAGATTACATTCTTTATTCAGATAAAATATTTAATGTAAGGTTCATGTGTGTTACACCCTTTAGTATAATAAAAGCTCTTATTGCTTGGGAAAAAATAAAAATAAAAAAGACATCTTATTTTCTATTAGTGAGGATGGTAAAGAAAATGGATGTGGAAGAGATGGCACGTGAGGGGGTGAGAAGTGAGAAAGTTGGAAAATAGATATAGTAAATGTCAGAGCCTTACCTGGGATATTTGGCTGGAGTACTCCTGAACTACATGCGTTTTCTGCCAAGTCGGGTTGAGGAGATTCAAAGTTTCTTGTTTTCTCTCCCTCCGGGCTAAGTTCCTCCTGAAAGCTTGTATGGATTTTTCTGTCAAATTTCTGTTCCTCATTTACGACAAAGAGTGAAGGTGACAGTGGTGACTTTGAATGTCCTGGAAGGTAGACACATGCTCATTAATATCTCCTTTCCATTTTAGGATAGACCACCCCATGAAAGGACCCAAACATGAGTATGTGATATGAAGAAAAGGTTTTGAAAAAAATGAATCCTCAGGAAAAGATGAGAAACTTAGGAATAACTGATAAGGAACATTCTTGAAATCATGGAGAATATTTATCCTCTTCTAGAAATTTGGTGACTGCCCTGAGTATATATAAATAATACCTTTTTTAGAACATCATGAAAGAATATGTATTGCCACATGATGGGTGATTCCAATATAACCACGTTGGGAAGTTAATATTTTTTTTATTTTAATCATCTTTTTTCTTTGGGTACAACCATGTAGGAATCTCCTTTTCAAAAATTACTTTTAGATCCACTTCAGGAGACAGAACAGAATGAAGATAATTTCAATATCACACCCCATTTTTTTTTACTTTTTTTAAAAAAACATTTGGGGTTAAGTGACTTGCCCAGGGTCACACAACTAGTAAGTGACAAGTGTTTGGTCTGATGGCAGGTTTGAACTCAGGTCCTCCTGACTTCAGGGCCAGTGCTCTATCCACTGCACTACCTAGCTGCCCCTACACCCCATTTTTCAAGAAAAGTGTTGATTCTTGTTCAATAATCTTTTTTTTTTTTATAAAAAAAGATTGTTTCTTTTCCTAGACTCCGGTTCCAAATGACTCACCTAGTTTCAAACAACATGGACTGCCAAGGAAATAAAGTTTTTCCTTTGGCAGAGTCAACTGAAAAAGAAACCTCTTCTTTTTCCCATTAGCCATGCCTCACACAGTCAAGCTACTCATTATCCTCATATGAGAGCACGAAAGGAAAGAAGATGAGAAGATATGAGAAACACCCCTCTCATCCATTACAATAAAATGGACCAAAACTTACTTGCCACTTGGCTCTGCTTTTCTTCTTTGGTTTCTTCAAGATATGCTATCGAAAGAGAAGCTAAAGTGTTGAATGGTTTTGTGTGGTGGTTGTTAATGTGAATTCCTCCCCTATTTTCTTGGTTTTCAGATTGGCTATGATTCTGTTGCAAACTTTTGCTCATTCCACCGGTGATTTTGTCACTCTCCTTTTCTGAGATGTCTTTGTCTTGAGTGTTGGAAAGAGCTGGATGTGAACAAAAAAGAGAAATGGTTAGAATTAAATATATTTGAGATTATGATTTTCACCTGATGACATTTTGTGTTTCCTCCTTCACAAATCAGGAAGGAAGCAAGGAGAGAAGGAAAATAGTGGAAAAGAGGCAGAGAAAGGAAGAAATGCAAGTGAAATGTGAGTGGTTATTGTGTGGGGTATAGTGAAAAGTCTTGCCTATTTTTTTGGAGATATTCACTTCCAAGTCTTGGAATTCATTTTCTCTAGGACGTTTCTGCAATATATGAGAGACATGCAAGATCTAATGGTTAGGTCATTACTTATTACTCTGCTCCCTCCTCCCATGATTTCAATAATTATCCTTCTATTTCTTGGGCTTGCTATTTCTTTTCTCCTCTGATCTCTCCTTTTCATACAAAGTCATGAAAAGCTCGATGCAATTCCTATGCAAACTTTTCAAATGCTTGTAGGCATTCACCATTTTCAAACCCCCCAAATGAAGGATTTTTTAAAGAAGTGAGAGGGGGGGTTAAAAATAGTTCACTAAACTCTATTCTTAAAATGTTTTTGTATATTCATTCATATAGTTTCATTTCTTCTTGGAATTATGGTCCCTGGACCTGAAAATTCTCAAAATATAATGGCAGGGATGACCAGGTGGTGTAATGGATAGATCACTAGCCCTGGAATTAGGAGGACCTGAGTTCAAATTTGGCTTTGTGATCCTGGGAAAATCACTTAATCCCAACTGCTTCTAAAACAAACAAAAAAACAAACAAAAACATGGTGGTATATACATGAATATGTTTTTATCTTCAATGAAAAACTTCCATGAAGATCTTCAGACAATTACTTGAGAAAATGTCTCTGAACAAATATCATATTTTGATCCATTTTTTCTCATAACAGTCTTTCCAATCTCATATAACCTGAAGTTCCTGCCACCTGAAGGATGCACACATTTTGAACATGAGCATCTGTCATTGAATATTGGCATCCCTAGATATATAATTAGGTGTCAGATCCTGGTGTCTCTTGTGCTCTGCTTTGATGCAGATTCATGGCTTACATTTTTTAGTTTCTGCTTCTAGATACCTGAGTGCAGTTTAAAACTAGCCTCTACTATCCACAAAATTGGTCTGATTACATTAAGCTTCTTTGCACAGTGTGGTCCCACATTGCAATGGAATATGATAAGCCTAACTTACCTTGTCCTTTGGTTCCTTCTTCCTCTTCAATTCTACTTCTTGCTCTCTGGTCTGATATCCAGGGACTTCAGTAAGAGAAGTCACCGAGGTTTGGAGAGGGTCCCTTGAGAGCAGTAGACAACATGGCCCTATAGGGGAGAAGAGCTATCTGTCAGGACTTTTTATTCAATTTTCTCAGTGAACGAAGTTTTCCTACCTGATTGCTCAGCTCAACAAATGTTACCAAATCCCATAGCAAAACAAACAAACAAAAAAAAAACCCAATAAAAGACAGGCCTTGAAGAAATGTGATAACAGAGGACAAGAGAAGAAGAATACATTATCTAACTGGAGTGCAAGAGGATTGAAGAACTTTCAATGGAAGATAAAATTCTCACGAAGAAAAGCAGAAACAAGGCCAAAATGGTGTCTCTTTTTCAAATATCTTTTCCATTAGGGAGGATGGCAAAGAAAATGGATGTGAGTGGGTAAAAAAGATGGAAAACTGAAAACATGGATAGGGAATTCCAGAAATACTGGAAACCTTACCTGGTATAGTTGGCTGAAGTGTTCCTGATTTACATGTGTTTTCAGCCAAGTTGTGCCCGGGGCCTCTAGAGCTTTTTGTTTTATCTTCTTCTGAGTTAAGTTCTTCTGGGAAGCATGTATTAACTTTTCCATCAATTTTCTGTTCCCCATTTATGGCCATCAGTGAAGATGATGGTAGGGACATCGAATTTACTGGAGGGAAGAAAATAGACTAGTTAGTATCATCCTTTAGTTTTGGGATGGACCATCCTATAAAAGAACTCAAAACAATAATAAAGGAAATCACAAGTGTAAATGCTCATAATTTCAAATGTGATATCAAGAAAAAGGTTTTGAAAAAAAAAAGAATGAATCCTCAGGGGGAGGGGGAGAAATGAGAAGCTTAGAAGTAACTGATAAGAAAAAGTTGTAGCTACAGTGAGTACTTCACCATTGCTAAGGTCTGACTACCATATATTTTCCTCTCTCAGATCTTTGGACTCAAAGCACTGGACTGATGTATATTGATTTAGAAACTCATGGAAAAATATACATACAAACATACATAGACTCATATATGTGTGTATATATATTGTACATATACATTGTGTATTATATATACATTTAATATAATATATGCATATAATAAAACATGCATATATAATATATATTTCCACATGATGTGTTATTTCAAGGTGTTCACTTTGAGAAGTTACTAATTTTTATTTGAATCATCTTTTCCTTTGGGGCACAACCTTGTAGGAATCTCCTTTGTTGAATTACTTTTAGGTCAGGATGCAGGGCAGAATGATGATAATTTTAGAATCATATCCCAATTTTTAAAAAGAAGTGTTCTGTCTCTTATGCAAGCATCTTTTTTTTTAATTACAAACAAGATTGTGCCTTCCTCTTGAGTCCAATTCTAAATGACTGACCAAGTTTCAAAAGAACACGAACTGCTAAGTAATGGAAGTTGTTCTCTTGGCAAAGAAGAACGCAAAAGAAATTTTCCCATGAGAAAAAGAAGAGTGATGTTCATCACTTCCATTAAAATAAAATAGACAAGCTTACCTGCCACCTGACTTTGATTTTCTTCTTTGCTTTTCTTGAGATAATCCATCAAGTGGAAATTTAAAATGTCCAGTGGGTTTGGGGTCTGGTTGTTAACCTGAAATGGCCCCCCAGTTTCATGGTTCTCAGGTTGGCTGAGCTTCTGTTCCATACATTTTCTCCTTTCACCAGTGTCATTGCCACTATCCCACCTCTCCATGACTTTGCTTAGATGTCTTTGTCTTGAGCGTTGGAAATAACTAGATGTGAACCAAAAAGATAAATGGCTGGAATTAAATATATTTGAAATTTTTATTTATGCTTCATTATAGATTGTGTTTCCTTCTCCAGAAGTCTTGTGGGAATCAAGGAGAGAAAGAAAATATTTAGTGGAAAAGAATGTGAACAGAAAGGAAGAAATACAAGTGAAATGTGAATGATCATCATGTGTGGTATGGTGTCAAAGTCTTAGTGATGTCTTTGAAGATGAACACACCCAAGTCTTGGAATTCATTTTCTCTAAGAATACACAGAAAGATGCAGTATCTAAATTTTAAGTCAGCACATAATACCGTGTGCCCACCCTATCACTCTTTTGATTATCTTTTCATTTCAGGTTCAATTTTTTTCTTCTTTTCCAATCTCTCCTTTTTGGAGACAGGCCTTTTAGACACTCACAATTTTCAAACTCAAATCCTTCAAATGAGAGTTTTTTTTTAATTAGAAGGAGGGGTGGTATAAAAAAAGTATTTTTCCAAACTCTGACTCTTCCTAAAAGTTTTTTTTTTTTTTTAAGTATTCTTTCAAATACAGGTGGATATAATGTAATATCTTTTGCTGGGAGATTTTTGACTTCATGTCTGGAATCTTGTGAAAGATTCTGAAAGGTAAAGAGGAAAGCATTTGATCAAATCCTTAAGAGCCTATTTTATCACTCCCTTCCCTTTCATTCCAACAAATCCTCCATACTTTCTGGGATTGAGAATTATTTCCTTCTGTTGTCTCCTTCCCCCTTCCCAAGAAGGCAAATGACCAGTGAAGTTTCAATGTGTCTGCTTCTCTTCCTGTCCCCCTGTCACCCAAACTCAGATTCAAATGGAGAAGGCATTGCCTTCCATTATTCTAGGCCACATTTTTCTTACCACCTTGCTCTTCAAATAGGATGCCATTTCCCTTTTCTGTAAGGCCACCCTTGGGACTGATTACATAGTATTGCCCCACACCTGGTTCCAAAAAAGATGATGCGCCTCAGGTATCCACAAACCCTTCAAGCCAAGACCCTAAGACATTGTATGGACTACCAGATTTTTTGGAAATATCCATAGGTTCGCCCTACTGAAGACATTGCTTCATTGTCCCTCAAGCATAACTGGTAGAAAGACTTCTTTCAGAAGATAGTTATAAGAATGCAACTCAATCTTTGCCCAAGAGCCCCATTAGATTAATAATCAAAGACAATGCAACTCACCTCTTGGGAAGGAAGAGGTTCAATCTTAAAAAAAAAGTAGTGATGCTGTCATCAAAGAGCCAAGGACTGTGCTCTGGCCTGGCTGAGGAAGATGTGGAGATTCAGCTAACATGTGTATTTATAGTTATCTTTATGAAGGTGTAAACCAGGAAGGTGTAGACCAGGAAGTCTGTTGGGTCAGGGAGTTGAGTTCACACATTAATTATCTCCTCAGTTTAAGTCAGGTAATTCTTCAAAATATTGATTTCACTCTTCTTCAACCTCTTCAGCTTCACCTCCATTAATGTCTCTGATCTTTTTTAATTACTTGTATATTGAAAGTAATTTCAACTCCTGTTCATCTTTCAGTCTATGAAGATTTCTCCTTTCCAGCTGTGACTGGAAACCATAGAAGAGGTTTCAGAAAGGCTTCCTTATTCCTGCATCCATCCATCCATCCATCCATCCATCCATCCATCCATCCATCCATCAATCCATTCATGCATGCATACATGCATTCTTTCCATCAAGCATTGATTCACGTGCCAAAAACCTTTCATAGGTCAACATGGGAATACTATTTTAACCAAAATTTTAAAAGCTGATACTGCAATGATTAAGGCCTTGTGTCAACTCAAACATCTAAATGATGTCATTGCTGAGTTGTGAACTCAGGGCTCTTTCTGAGGAATACCTTCCAAGCTGTGAACTTGTTTGAGTGAATTACCAAAAATCTTATCTAGAGGAAAATGAAAACTCAAAAAGAAAAGAAATTCACACCTGTCCAGGAGAACATAGAGGCAGTGGGGTAGCCCCTATAAAAATTAGCTGACTTAAAGAATAGATAACCATTTTGAAAATAAAACTGAGAGATAGCAAAGGTGAGCTCCCCAGGGAAGCAAACCCAATATAAAGGTAGATATGTCACCAGAAAGTTTCAGGAGGTGAGGCTCTAGGTACCTCACTTAACATTTCAGTGCCCTCAGAAATTATAAACCTTAGCTAGCAGCCTTAGCTACTTGGTTTTGGTTGGAGGATGAGTTTTTGTGATCTTTTGGGTAGACTGTGTTCTGAGGCCAACTTCATATACTAATGAATGATTGCACCAATTGGCAGATGAATTGCTGGAGCTTCTGTGTCTCACAATACAGAAATTGATTCCCCACAACTCTCCCGATGAGTAAGCAATGCCTTCAAGCTCTAAGATATAATAATTTGGTGTTCCTTATTATAGTTTTAGGTTGATTTCTGAGTATTATAGAATTAGTTTATTTTGGTCAATGATGTTTCCAAAAAATGAGCAAAGCATTTCCCAATACTTACCACACTCCCTAGGAAGGGCCCCTGGTTATTGGTTTCCTGCACTAGAAATACCATGAATCATTCAGGGGATAGAAGGGAAAGTATTGGAGAGACTTTTTCTTTGTGAAACTACAGACAAGAGAAACGACTACTGCCAGGATGTTTGGGATGTCTCTTTAATGCAGTTATCTCTTTTCCACTCCCTAGAAAGAAGCAGAGGTTCCAAGTAAGAGGTCTACTAGACTCAGCTTTTAAGAATCTTTGCTATCTTGCCTTATCATTCTAAGGTATGTATTTTCACTTGTTGCCAGTGAAATTGATAAAGACTGAGGAAAGAAAATGTGAGCAAACTAATTTATCTGCCAGGCTAGCAGTTGTATAATAAATTGGATCAAATGCTCTTTAGTAGCCACAAGGACACCAAATAATAGATAATAAAGCTTTCTTATAGTCAATAATGAGGAACAAGGAAAGTTACATAATATTGAGCAACAAGAGTGTTTTTAATTTTTGATTGGTCAAAGTATGACAAAATTGGAAGGTACTAATCACAAGTTGCACCATTATTTCCAAGATCATTTTGCAGTTAATACTTTCTGATTTCCATGAAATCGTATGAACAAAGCTTTTACAGGGATACAGAACTTTTAAGTCACAAAATGGATACTGTTCACGACAGTGAAGTGGTTCACTTCTCCCCTCTCATCCTTGAGGAAACTGTTCCCCATGAATCACTTATCCAATGCAATTTGCATAAGGTTCATTGTATATTCAGTATTGGTATTTGAGCCATCATCAGATTATTAGGAATCAGTTTTGAGCAGGTTTTATTACAACAATACAACATGTAACACAAAGCTAAAAGACATTTATGAGGCATGAGATTATAAGAGCCTATTTGATTATGGTAGTCAATGTGTATCCTGGTAATCGGGAGAATAATTAAGGACACCTGGAAGAGGGGATCTCTCCATGGAGTATCTGCCTCTTGTTCAGGCAATTGAGTGTCTGCTATAATTTGTTGGATTTTGTGTAGACTTGTCATAATTTTCACCTGATTGGTTAATGTAGGGACAACAAGATTGATTGATAGAGTGCAGACCCCTCCCTGTGAAGCAGTTATAAGATCTAAGATTATATGCTTTAGCATGACCATCAGGGATAAAGAGTCTACCTCAAGTTGAAGGGAGGTGGTGGTCGTTCTTGTGAACTGGGCCAACTTCTCAATCTCAAGGGAGAGATTTCTAGCTGCCTTCTCTAAGGTGGCAACCCCAAAGTATGGAATTATGGGCCAGAGAAACTTTATTCCTGGACTTTTGTCTTTTACAAGATTTTTGATATGTTTAGCTTCATTTTCTCACTTTTGGTGCTTTTGCCACCACGCTTCTAAATTTCTGCTGGAATGTTTCCCCACTAATCCTATAGAATGACTGAAAACTGATACTGGAGGGAAGAAATAAGTGATCCTATGTGTCCCAAGCCAAATTAGTGGAAGAGTGGTATAAGCTCTTTCCCCACATGTAACAAATAGACCAGAAACCCCAAACCCCATGTGAAATTCGAAGGTTGGGATTGCTTCAAAATTTTTGTCATAAGTAGTAAAATTGAATCATTATGAGATTTCCAAAATTAATATATTTAGTTTTGTAATCCACCTCCTCTATTTTGTAGTAAGTGGTTGATGTTGCACAAATAATTGATCACCTATTTGCAAAAGGAAGATACTGTGTGCACACCTAAACAGTTCCCAAATTTGATGAATTACTGGGGGATTCTATTTCTCACAATACACAAAGTAAATTTTGGAAGAGGATTATTAGCTACTGGTAATGAGATTGTCCTAGTTTTGTAGAAAACTGTAGTTCCATTAAGTTTTGTAGTTAAATAATTGTAATAAAGATGGGAAAAAGTGATTAACTTTGGTTTAGTACCATCCATAGATCTACTGGGATCATACAAATGACATAAAGCCAATTTAAATGGTCCAAAGGGTCCAATAAGATGCTTTGGAGTTGTCTTTTCCAACCAGGAATCATATGGAATAACAGGGAAAGATACACAAGGATCAGACTCACCTTGATGAATATGGTGACATATCTAGCATTCATAAAGCCCAATTGCTTTAAGATGACAAAGAGCATGTCCCATTTCACCATGAATTTTACTAATAGCTTTTCCAGTCTTCCTGAGAGAAGTGGAACTGAGGGGAAAGAGTGACTTGTTTAGCATAAGAATTAAACAACAGCAAGGAAAAGTGAGAGGTGTAGAACATATGACAAGTATGATTGAGACGTATAAAGAAAATGATAGGGTAAAAAATATCCATTTTCAATAGTTAACAATTTTTCATTCCCAAGATTACTGTCAGAGCTTCTGTTCTAGAGGTCTCTTGCGAGGAATTAACTGGAGAGAGAGAAACACCAGAAGATAGTATTAAGGTAAAGCAAATAAAAAACATTACTGGACACATAGTTCTCACACGAAACAGGAAGGAACAAGTTTTACATGGGCACCGTGTATACAAGAGTCTTTTTCTCTGATCTTGACTGAAGTTGGGGTGGTCAGCAATACTTGAAATGCACCTTACAAGATGGATTGAGTTCTGCTGGTCCACAGGAAATTCTTGATGTAAACATTATCTCCCAGGTAGAAGTATTTAGCAAAAGGTCCAATCTATACTGCAGTTCCTACTTTGTGAAGTCCCTTCTTTTTCTTTTGTAATTCCTGTATATAAGAAGCTACACACTCGTCTCCTTCCAGCAATGATAAGATAATTCCAATAATGATGACTGGGAAGAAGGGTTTCACTTTTATGGGAAGGTGACCAAAGACATTTAAAAGGAGGGGGCTATAATTTCTCCCCTTGCTGTGCTTCACGAATGAAATAAAGTAAGCCAAAGTACCTCAGGCCATTTTAAGTGAGTTTCAGAGCATAATTTTCCAATAAGAATTTTAAGTTCCTAGTTCGTATATTTAACCTGACCTGAACACGGGGGGAGATAAGGAGTATGAAATTTAAGAGAAAATGATAAACAGGAGATACAGGTGAATGCAGAAAAAGCTAGACTGAGTGTCAGATAGGAGACGCCAACTTTGCCAATTGTAAGGTGGGAGCCACGGAAGCTTTTGGGCTCCAGCTTCTGGCAGGTTCACTCGATCTGGGTAGCCAGAAGGACAGGAACAGAGGTATAATGAGGGGTTAACTAATTACTTGCTTTATTCTCAGGTGGGTTGCTGATAATAGGAACACCAAATCCTACAGCATCCCTTAACTACTCTTCTCACAGGGGCAAGTGAGAATATGGAGTAGGAGCACAACTACTACATTCCTAAGTCTTGACTGAGACAGGTACACACATTCTCAAATGCCTCCAAGCATTGGTGGGGGCTAATCAAGGCAAGCACAGCATTACACTGTCACATTTTCCCTAAACCTTGATGGGGGCTGGTCAAGGCAGGTATGCATAGCTTTTCAGCTTGTACATTCCCCACTTACTGACCAGTGCCTGCTTGATTTATAGAGAAGCACACAAAGAAGGCAACTTGCCAGTAATAGCCTCACAAGTTTACATTAACTTTAGCAATATCATGACGACTTATCACAGTGCATACACAGTAGGTTATTTACAACTAAACTCAAATGTTTACATTATCTCATTGCTATATCTCTCTGCACAGATGCAATAGAAATTGTTTATAATGTGAAATCCTGAGAATTAGTAGATTGTTATGGCCACAGATCCTGGGAATTATTATCTAAAAAAGTATACCAAAATCCACCTTATTTATGCCGAGGTAAAGACTCTGAGCAAGACCAACTTATTAACAGTGATGATTAACTATTAACAAAGTGGGTTACTCTGGCAACCTCAGGAAAGCCAGTGACCAGTGAGAAGAGGGGTGCTCCTCTTTTTTTTAAAAGCCAATTGGGGTTAAGTGACTTGCCCAGGATCACACAGCTAATACGTGTCAAGTGTTTGGTTTGAGGCCAGATTTGAACTAAGGTCCTCCTGATTTCAGGGCCGGTGCTCTCCCACCTCACCACCTAGCTGCCGCAGTGCTCCTCTTTATTGACATACAGGAAAGGAGGAAGGAACTGGGTAATTTTGGAAGCTTACAATTGACTATACTAGAAAAATTAGTTTGGTATTCAGGTGTGACTAATCAGTCTCCTCTCTAACAATTAAGGAATGTTACTTGTTTTATGGGATTCATCTGCGTCTTGTAATCTTGGCTAGGGGACCACCAGGTTTTTTGTCCCCTTCGGCAAGATCAAATTTCCCCTGATTGACCAAGGACAGACAAGAACAGACAATGTGTCTTTTGGGGGCATGATACCGGATTAAGCTGGTTGGGGCTTACAGACAACAAGCAGATGTCCTAGGGGTTAATGGCATGAGTGATAATAACACTCCATTTCAATCACACCATTAAATTCACTTGGACGTGTGGAACCAAGATGGCAAAGTAAATGTCCCCATTTTTCCACATCCCTGTCAACATTTGTCATTTTCACCTTCTATCATTTTAGCCAATCTGATACCTGTGAGATATCTTAAAGTTGCTTTAATTTGCATTTCTCTAATCACTAATGATTTAAAGCATTTTTATATGACTATATATGGCTTTGATTTCTTTATTAAAAAAAAACCTGCCTGTTCATGTCCTTTGACCATTTATCAATTAGGGAATGATCATAGTCTTATAAATTTGACAAAGTTCTCTATATATTTGAGATATGAGATCTTTATTTGATAAATTGTCTATAAAAATTTCCCCAATTTTCTATTTTCCTTCTTATCTTGGCTACCTTGGTTTTATTTGTACAAAATCTTTTTAGTTTAATGTAATCAAAATGATCCATTTTACATCCCACAATGCTCACTATCTCTTATCTATTAATAAATTCTTCTGCTGCTCATGAGTATGATAGGTAATGAGTTAAATGTTCTTCTAGTTTTCTGCTATCTCCCTTTATATCTAGGTGATGTATCCATTTTAACCTTGTCTTGGAAAATGGTGTAAGAGACTGATATATACCCCATTTCTGCCAGACTGCTTTCCAATTTTCCCAGCAATTATACACAAATAGTGTTTTCTTACCCCAAAAGCTTAAATCTTTACTTTTGTCAAACACAAGGTTACTATAATCATTTGATACTGTGTATTATATGCCTACTCTGTTTCACTGATGAACTTTTCTATTTCTTAGCCAGCACCAGATAGTTTTGATAATTATTGCCATATAATAAAGTTTAAGACCTGGTAGTGCTAAAACTCAGTTTTGTTTTTACATTTTTTTTTTTTGCAAATTCCTTAGGTAATCTTGACCTTTAGTTCTTCCAAATGAATTTTGTTATTGTGTTTTCTAGCTCAATAAAATCATTCTTTGGTAGTTTAATTGGAATGGGATTGAATAAGTAGATAAATTTAGATAGACTTGTCATTTTTATCACATTGACCCTGCCTTCTCATGAACAATTAATATTTCTCCAATTATTTAAATCTGACTTTATTTGTATAAAAAGTGTTTTATAATTATGTTCATATAGTTCCTGTGTTTTTCTTGGCAGATATACTTCCAGATATTTTATATAGTCTACAGTTATTTTAAATGAGATATCTCTTACAATCTCTTTATGCAGAGTTTGTTGATGATATATAGAAATGCTTATGATTTATGTGAGTTTATTGTATATTCTGCTACTTTGCTAAAATTATTTTATAGTATCTTTTCCCAATTACATGTCAAGACAATTTTTAGCATTCACTTTTATAAGATTTTGAATTTAAAATTTTTCTCCTTCCCTTCCTCCTCTCCCCTCTTCCTAAAATGGTAGGCAATTTGATATAGGTTATACATGTGCTATCATGTAAACATGTTTCCATATTAGTCACAGTTGTGAAAGAAGAAACAGACCAAAATGAAAAAAAAAACACAAAAAAGAATAAAGTGGAAAAAGTATGCTTCGATCTGCATTCAGAGTGCATCAGTTCTTTAAATAGATATGGATAGCATTTTCCTTCATGAGTCATTTGTACTTGTCTTGGACCATTGTATTGCTGAGAAGAGCTGGGTCTTTCATAGTTGATCATTACACAATGTTGCTGATACTGTGTATGATGTTTTCCTGGTTCTGTTCATTTCACTTCGCATCAGTTTGTACAAGTCTTTCCAGGTTTTTCTGAAATCTGCCTGTTCATAATTTCTTATTACATGATAGTATTCCATTACATGCATATACCACAACTTGTTTAGCCATCCCCCAATTGATGAGCATCCCCTCAATTTCCAATATTTTTCCACTACTAAAAGGGCTGCTACCGAGGTTTTTGCATATATAGGTCCTTTTCCCTTTTTAATGATATCTTTGGTATACAGATCTAGTAGTTGTATTGCTGGATCAAAGGGTATGTACAGTTTAGTTACCCTTTGGGCATAGTAACAAATTGCTCTCCAGAATGGTTGGATCAGTTCACAACTCCACCAATAGTGCATCAGTGTTCCAATTTCCCTACAAACTCTTGAACATTTATCATTTTCCTTTTTTTGTCACATTAGCCAATCTGTTAAGTATGAGGTGGTACATCAGAGTTATTTTAATTTTATTTCTCTAATCAAAAGTGATGTAGAGCACTTCTTCATATGCCTATAGATAGCTTTGATTTCTTCATCTGAAAACTGCCTGTTCACATCCTTTCACCATTTGTCAATTGGGGAATGACTTAATATTCTTATAAATTTGATTTATTTCTCTATATATTTGAGAAATGAGGCCTTTATCAGAAACACTTGCTGTAAAGATTATTTCCCAGCTTTTTGCTTTCCTTCTAATCTTGGTTGCATTGGTTTTGTTTGTTTAAAGGATTTTTAATTTAATATAATTTTACATTTTATAATGCTCTCTATCTGTTGTTTGGTCATGAATTCTTCTCCTCCTCATAGATCTGACAGGTAGACTATTCCTTGCTCTTCTAATTTGCTTATGGTGTCACCCTTTATGTCTAAATAATGCACCAAAAACTATTTTATAGAGCTAGAAAAAATAACAACAAAATTCATCTGGAAGGTCAAGAATATCAAAGGAATTAATGAAACAAAATACAAAGAAAGGTAGCCTAGCAATAACAGATCTCAAGCTATATTATAAAGCAGTAATCATCAAAACTATCTGGTACTGGCTAAGAAATAGAATGGTGGATCAGTGGAGTAGATTAGGTACACAAGACACGGTAGTAAATGATCATAGTAACCTAGTGTTTCATAAACCCAAAGACCATAGCCCTTGGGATAAGAGCTCACTATTTGACAAAAACTGCTGGGAAAGCTGGAAAGCAATAGATATAGGTATAGACCTAGGTATAAGTCTGTAGGTATAGACCAAACTAGGTATAGACCAACGTCTCACACCACATACCAAGAAAAGGTCAAAATGGCTGCTATTCTGGAGAGTAATTTAGAACTATGCCCAAAAGGCAACTAAACTGTGCATACCCTTTGATCCAGTAATACTACTACTAGATCTGTATCCCAAAGAGATCATTGAAAAGGGAAAAAAAAGACCTATATATGCAAAAATATGTATAACAGCCCTTTTAATGGTGGCAAAATATTGGAAACTGAGGGGATGCCCATCAGTTGGGGAATGGCTGAACAAGCTATAGTATACAAATGTAATGGAATACTATCATGCAGTAAGAAATGATAAACAGGCATATTTCAGAAAAACCTGGAAAGACTTATATGAATTGATGCTGAGTGAAGTGAGCAGAACCAGGAGGACATTGTACATAGTAACAGCGACATTGTTGGATGACCAACTTTGATAACTTAGCTCTTCTCAGCAATTCAAGAATCTAAGAAAATTCCAAAAGACTCATGATGGAAGATGCTATACTCATCCAGAGAAAGAACTATGGAGTCTGAATGCAGATTGAAGCATACTATTTTCTCTTTTTTTCTCATGGTTTTTCTCTTTAGTTCTGATTCTTCTTTTACAACATGACTAATGGGGAAGTACATTTAATATGATTGTACATGTATAACCTACATTAGATTGCTTGCCATCTTGGGTAAGGGGGAGGGAAGGGAGGGTAGAACAAACTTTGGAACTCAAAATCTTATAAAAGTGAATGTTGAAAACTATCTTTACATGTAATTGGAAAAAAATATTAAGAGGTAAAATAAAAAAGAAAGGAAAACCTATGTATTTGGAGACATATTTTCATGTCTCGATTGTTCATGATTGACCTTGAAAATATAAAAAATGATGACCTGTCTTGGACCATTGTATTGCTGAGAAGAGCTGGGTCTTTCCCAGAGGAAAATTATTTATCAATGCATTTCATTCACTTTTTTTGCAATTTATATCTTTAGATAGTTTCATAGGAGTACTGAGAGGTTAAATTACTTGTCCAGGGTAATTCAATGAATATATATCAGAGGTCAGAGTTTAACACAGGTCTTACTGGCTGTGAGGGTAGATCTCTATTGGTTACTGCTCATTGCCTTAAAAATGATGACAATATACAAATTAATTTAGAAATTTATAGTTATTACAATCAAACTTACTGGGGGGATTAACTTTATAGAACTAGACAAAATAACATTTTTTTTCATAACAAAATAGCATTTGGAATTTAATTACAAAATTAATTTAGAATAACAAGTGGTCTAGAATCCCAAGGTAAATTTCAAAAAAATGAGAACAGGTTTAGGAAAGACCTTGAAGTACCAGATCTCAAACTATATCCCAATGCAATAATTATCAAAACTACTTTATATTGGTGTTTACAAAGTAAACCAAGTAGAGCTATTTAACAGACTAGAAAAATAAGACACAGAATCAATAGAATACGCTAGCCCAGAGTTCTGTAAGTAAAGAAGACAATCTACTGGGGAAGGACTTCCTATTTATCCACTACTGGGAAAACTAGAAAATAAGTTGTTTAGGAAGAAACTAGGTTTATACTATAATTTTGCACTTTAGACCATGGTAAGCTTTAACATAATACAGTACACCATCTAGAATGAAAGGTAATATCATCTTCTTTAAAAATTTTGAAGGATGGAAGAAGGTGTCTTTTAAAATTTATGCTTAACAATTCCTAACCAAATAAAAGATAAGGAGCATCATAAAAGGTAAAGTGGACAATTTTTTCCAATGTAAAATTAAACATTTGTATAAACAAGATCAATGTGGCTAAGAAAGGGGGAGCTATTAATTGGGAAGGTATTTACATTAAATATCTTTCTAAAGACTGATTTTTTAAGATACGTAGAGAATTGGCAGAGACTAAGAGACATTCTTTAATGTAGGAGTATTCAAATGGCAAGAACAAAATATTTTTTTCTTAAACAACAAAAGCAAATGACCATTAATCAGCTGAAAAGGGAAATGCAAATTAAAACAACTCTGAGGTACCACCTCACACTCATTAGATTGGTTAACATGACAGAAAAGGAAAATGACAAATGTTGGAGGAGATGTGGAAAAAAAGGTACACTAGTGCCTGTTGGTGGACTTGTGAACTGGTCCATCCTTTTGGAGAGCAATTTGAAACTATGCCCAAAAGACTACAAAAATGTGCATGTCCTTAACCCAGTGATATTACTACTAGGTCTATACCCCAAAGAGAACAAAGAAAAAGTAAAAGAACCCACATGCACAAAAATATTTAGAGCAGCTCTTTTTGTGGTGGCAAACAATTGGAAATTGAGGGGATGACCATCAATTGGGGAATGACTGAACAAGTTGTGCTATATGATTGTAATGGAATACTATTGTGCTGTAAAAAATGATGAAAGGGATAGTTTCAGAAGAGCAACTAGGTGTCGCAGTGGATAGAGTGCCAGGCCTGGAGTCAGGAAGACTCATCTTCCTAAGTTCAAATCTGACCTTAGGCACTTAGCAGCTGTGTGACTCTTCACCAGTCACTTTACTCTGTCTGCCTCAGTTTCCTTATCTATAAAATGAGGTGGAGAAGGAAATGGCGAATCACTCCAGTATCTTTGCCAAGAAAAATCCAGATGGAGTCATGAAGAATTGAATGTATCTGAAAAATGATTGGACAATAACAGTTTCAGAAAAACCTGGCTTATTTTTTTCGTGAAAAATATTTAGTTATAACTTCAAACAAGGATATTATGAATTGCAACATGTACACAATAAGAAGCAATGGTGTTGTAGAGGAGATATTACAATAATGGTTGGGAGAAAGCAATCATCCAGTGAGTTGGGAACATAATTTTGATAGGTGGACACTGTAGGTTTTTGCGTCACAAATTAAAAGATAGTTTGTGGCAAAAGGGAGATATGGAAATTTTAATGTAATCAAGTGAAAATTTAGTTGGGATCAATATTAGTTTTATGTACTGATTGTGCTTAATGATTTCTAGCTCTTTATTTCACTTTCTACCTGGTTACAAGTTCTGCGCATGACAAGAAGGATTGGGAATTTTGTGAATATTGTTATTTCATAGTAGAGTGATATATATATATATATACACACACATATATATATATCACTACCTATAGATTTGAATTTTTAAGGCCCACTCTAGAACATCAATTCTCAAAGTGTATTCTAGGGAACCTCAAGACCCTTTCAGGGTGACAATGCTGTCAAAACTATTTTCATAACAATACTAAGATACTATTTGCCTATTAAACTACTCCATTTCCTACTACAAATCTGTGTGAAGCTGGATTTTCTTCAGATACTTCAAGCAAAACAACCTATCACAACAGATTGAATGCAGAAGCAGATATGAGAACTCACTTGTCTTCTATTAAGCCAGACATTTAAAATATTGGCAGAAATGTGTAACACAAGGCCACTTTTCTAATTTATTTTATTTTGGAAAGCATTATTTTTCATTTAAAAAGTTATATTTATATATAGAGTTTGTTGTTATTTTAAAGTGAATAATAAATATTTTAAAATTTTGTTTTAATTTCAAATGTAGTAAATACTGATAAAACTCCCATCAATAAAAGACTTTTAGGGTCCTCAATAATTTTTTTTTTTTACACAGGTTATAACAATTTGTCTTTTTGTTGAGCACCTTAACAAATTATGCCTTAACAGCAAATTTCCGAAGGGGATACAGGCGTTCCTTCCTCCGCTGCTTTTTGGTCTTCAGGCTTTCCTCGTGCTTATTAAACCCGCGGCGCATGGCACCGGTCTTCTTGGGTCGAAGGTCCACGGGCTTGTATTTCTTGCCCTTATTGAATTTCCTGAGGTTCTCTTTTTGTGTCTGGTTGATGACAGTCGGAACTCGGGCATTAGATTTTCGGACGACTCGGATCTGAGAAAGCTTGGATGCTGCTCCTCCAGTGACCTTGGCCACTCTCAATTGGGAAAGTTCCACCTTTAAATCATCAAACTGTTGGAGTAGCTCCTCCTTCTTCTTCCCACGAAGATCCCTGGCCTTGATTTTTGCCATGATCGCGGAACAGCCACACCGCCACCTGCTCCGAGGGGAAACACCTCAATAATTTTTAAAAGTATAAAGTTTGAAAACCACAGCTCTAAAGAAAGTGGGACAATTCTTTTGAGGGTTATGAATATTATTCATTGCCACTAGATGGTGCTAATCTCACTAGGGAAGCCAAGCACAAAGCTCTCTCACAAAGATCAGTCAGCAACTATGCCAGGATGGAGTTTCTTTTAGATTAGAGTCTTGAATTTGTCTGTAAAATGTTCTTTTTTAAAAACCAATGAAAAAATTAGATGTAATTAACATTAAAATAATGACAGAAAAGATAATTCAAAATTTAAATTACCCAGTGCCTTTTTATATGTTTACCATTTCCCCAAAACAATTGTTCTACATCTTATAATCAAGCATAATTTATCACAATCTAGATTCTCTAACCTTCATCTGTCCCTACATGCAGAACTAATCATACCCAATACATTTTACCTACAGGTCTACCAACATTTTTGTCCTTGAGGTTTAAATTTTAAGCATGCCATGTCTTTTAATATTAAGAAAGTACTCAGTAGGGCTTTGTCTTCATAACTTTTAATATTTGTCTATGCATGCCCTTTCTTTTATAGTATTTTAATGTTTATTTCTGGAGGGGAAAAGGGCTAAATCACATCTTTGTGTCTCCTTCAATTCCTAGTTTACATAAGAGGGCACTGCATGGGCTGTAGAAATGGGAGTGTTTATTTTGTATGTACATAGTTGTCATGTCTCCTCCATTAGAATATGGGTTCCTTGAGGGTATGGGGCCATGTTTTTTGCCTTTCTTTGTATTCCCAGCAATTGGTACATTGTATAGTACACAGCAATGTCTTAATAAATTCTTTTTGATTGAAACATATTTGACATAGGTTGGTAGTTAAGTTTGGAAAGAAACCTTGAAAACCTCGAAACTTAGGAAATATTGTACCAGAATAAAAGACAACAAAATCATGGAATCTCAGAGTTGGAAGAGGTCCAAGGGACTAACCATATCTAACTAAGATTTCCTTTTTTAACATACTCAATAAGTAGGTGACCAACTTTTATTTAAAGACTTCCAGTGAGGATGAACCCCCTACCCTCCAAAGCAACCCATTAAACTTCTGGATAATGTTCATTGTTAGGATGTTTTTCCTTACGTCAAGCCTAAATTTGCTTCTTGACAACTTACACACAGTTCTATTACTTCTGCTTTCTGGGACTAAGAAGAAAAAAGTTTAGGCTCTCTTCTATGTAACAATCCTTCAAATTCTGAAATATAAGTATCATATTCTACCCTATGTCTTCTCCTTTCCAGACCATTTAGCTCCAATTCTTTCAACCATCCTCAAGTGGAATGGTCTTAAGGATCTTTACCATTCTGGTTTCTTTTCTCTGGATACCCTGTAGCTCCTCAATGAATCAATCAACAAGCATTCACCAAGCCCTAACTCTGTGTAGGACACTGTGTTCATTGACTGGACACAAAGAAGAGCAAAAAAATGAACTCTACCCTCAAAGAATACATATTTTCGGGGAGGAAACATATATAAATAACATAATGATGCCTATAATTAAACACAAGACTCCAGATGAAGTCAGAATAAGGCAGAGTACAGAGTTCAGAACTTATCTAGCCAATGGACATAGGATGTAAACATCTCCTATTAATACAGAGAATTATCTCTTGGACATCAGCAATGTACAAAATAATTATTCTTGTCATTTAAAAAATATGTGAATTGGAAGGATAGAAATGTAGATGTGAAAATAGCAGAATAAACCAGATGAGAAGCATAAGCTTCAAAAAACAAGGTGCAGATATATATGAGAGTTTCTATTACAAATTCCTGGGTATTACTCAATTGTGCTTTCCAGTTCAAAGATCACAACAGGGCCAAATTCTTCTCAGGGTTGAGAGGGAATGATTGCCCCACCCTGAACTGTAAATCTCATGATGCCATCTATTTTCAAATACTCATTATAAGAAAATTAATAATCAATTCAATTAAGTCCAGAGAATTAAAAGAATATCCAGGATCTTAACATAATTGCTATTATCAGTCCTGAAGACCAACAACCGGACAAACTGTTTGGTTCATAAATATTAATTAGTACTTAGATTTTTCAACTGCCAGGTAGCCTTCACATAAACCACTTTAGAATTCAATTCAATCCAGTTAACATACTATGAGCAAATCTAATAACATTTATTTTATTAAATTTAAGTGTAAAGTCCTATAGTTGGTTCAAAAAATCAGCTGTAAAAGGATAGTTATAGTAGTGTAACTAGACATGGTACAAAAAAAAAGATCTTAGTGTTTTAGTGTATTCCAAGCTCAATTCGAGTCAATAGTGTCATAGTATGCTAAGAAGCTAACATGAAATTAGGCTGCCTTAATAGAAGCATAGTACCTAAAACAAAGGAGATGATAGCCCTGCTCTGGGCTGCTGTAGTCAGATCTCGTCTTGAATACTGTGTCCAATTTGGAAAACATTTTAGGAACTCCACATAAAAACAAGTTAAACAGCACTTTCATCTCATTGAGTGTTTCTCCAATAACTTAAAAATGTCATTTGTACATTGCAAGTGTAAAATTCTTCACATATGCCAAGAAAATGAAGCTGGAGCAAAGGAGATAGCAGGAGAAGATATTTTAATAATGAGGAGTGCAGAAGAGAGAAGGGTTAGCTCTCAGTAAATGTCCTCAGTATTTCAATGGACTATTAGTTCATATGTATAAGGATGAGCCTCTGCCTCTGTGATCATAAGAATGACTCACTACAAAATGTTAAAGTGCTTTCTGAATCATCAAAGAAATTTAATAGTGTTGTTTTCAGTATATATTTCAATTATTAACAGATCATAGATACAGAGCTAAAAGGGACCTTAGATGTTGTGTCGTCCAATCTCTTACTCTATTACCAATTCTCTGTTCACGCTGGATAATGGAGAACATGCCACTTAAGTCATTCTTTATAAGGAAAAAAATGGATAGGAAGACATATCGGCTTTAGTCATGGAGCTTTTAAGAGGGTGAATAAAAATTGGATAAAATTCCATCAAGGGCACTAGTCTGCATTTTTTGATGAAGTCGTAGAAGTGAGTTAGAGATAAATGCTTCAACTTCATCAGTTGGCAGGCTATTCTCCCCCTTCAATGGAGAAAGAAGAAAAAAACTTTCAAATTTGAGGAAAGGATCTTAAGTGTCAAAATGTCTGTCACTTTCCAAATAAAACTTTTCACTCAAGGAAAAAAAAACCATATACCAAGAAAAGATAGAGACTGAAGGATTTCAGCTTGAACCTCAAGCCCGCAATGAACCAATGATGAAAGTAATATCTCTAGATATCTTGGTCTTCTCTAGGCAAGATATATCCAGCATAAAGAGATAAAGTCAAGGGTTGTGGCTGAATATGTTGAGACTTACTGACATTCTGAGTTCAGAGATGAATGGAAAGATAAGATTAAAGTAATTAACACCCATCTAATACCAGTCTTAATATACATCTTTGGAATTGTAAAATGGACCTTAAGAGATTTAGAAAGTATCATAACAAAAACTAAGCAACATTAACAAAGCAATAGGGTCCACCAGTATAGGGAAGCTACAGAAAAATTAACCCTTCCATGCCATAAAGGATGAATAAGATTGATAGACATTCTTATAACACATGGTAAAAAGACATACCACCTACAGAAATACTTTTGCAATTAGCATACATTACTTTATCAAATAATCCTAAAAGCTGTTAACAAGTACACACAATTGGATTTGCTGAATGTAGTCAACTAAGAGGGGCTTAGCTCTAGATGAGGTCTATGAAATGACTAAGATCCAGGAGATAAAAGGCACTCCATTGTAGAGAATAACATAAAATCAATGAGCTGTATTGATGACAGAGGAGAATCAAACAAGTAATGGAATTTTGTGTATCTGTTTAAGTAAATGGAGGGGTTTTAAATGGCAATTTATTTTTTTAATTTTTAAATTAATTAATTTTTAGTTTTCAACATTCACTTCCATAAGCTTTTGAGTTTTAAATTTTCTCCACTTCCCCCCCCCAAGATGGCGTGCAATCTGATATAGGCTCTACATATGCATTCTTTTAAAGCACATTTTCACATTAGTCATGTTGTAAAGAAGAATTAGAACGAATGGGAGGAACCATGAGAAAGAAGAAACAAAACAAAAAAAAAGAGAGAAAGCAAATAGTATGCTTTGATCTGCATTCAGACTCCACAGTTCTCTCTCTGGATGTGGATAGCATAAAATGGCAATTTATTGCCACCAAAAACTACATAAGGATTATCTTTGAGAAGCCCATAGTGGTCAGTATAGACTATGCCAGGGAATGATGGTGATTATGTAACACATCACTGGAAAAAGCATGTACTGAATACCTAGTAAGATGTGACTGCTGACTAAAATTATACATCAGAAGCTAAGTGTCATTCATGGACTGACAGACCACAAATTCAAATACTATGAACACAGATCTAAAATATCTTGGAGAGCTCAATAATAAACTGTACTGGAATCAGATTACTAACATAGATCAAAATGCTGCCCTCAATTTCCCAGGCATGACATGGCCTCAATACAATTCATACCTATTTAAAACCAAATTTTAAATAGATGTTGTCTTCCCCAATACTCAATCTCCAAACAATGTGGAACAAAATTATTTTAAAGTGTAGAGTTCTAGCAAAACAGCAAAGACATGTGGGAAAAGAATGTAGAAAACATCATCCCTGTTTTCTTGTCTGGTATTGGAGTTACACTGAGAATATTTTCAATGAGCCTAAAAAGGATTAGCTTACATTACAATACTTTTATCTACAAAAGAGTGATTTTCCATCTCTGCAGTAGTCCATAGAACATATTTAAAAACAGAATAATAGTAGGATAGTTACTTGTCTCAGGGTCATTTCTACGTGAACCTGAGCTCATATCGTAGTTCTGCTACTTAACCATCTGTGTGACCTTTAGAAAATCATTTCATTTCTCTGGCCTCACTTTCCTCGTCAGTAAAATGAGGGACTTAGACTAGATGGGCTTTGAGGTTCCTTCAAGCTCCAGATCTTTAGTGCTAGATAGTAATTGTACTATCGTTCACATTTCCTAGATAAATTAAATGATACGCTCGGGCAAGTGCATGTCAGAATTGAGGCTTGAAATTGAAGAGGTCTTCTGACCTCTTTCCTAGTGCTCTTTGGTGGGGTGATGGGAGAGCGAGGGAGGGGGAGAGACAGAGAGAGACAAACACTGTAGTTGTTATGGATGACAAAATGTTTTCTTTTCCATTTGTATTGTTTTTGTGTTTCACAGCCAGAGATCAAAGTCAATCATTGACGTTGTTTACCTTTGATTCTTCATAATATGGTTTACAGAATTCATTGTAGGTAGGTTTTCTTTTTAATCATTACTAAGAGGCCAGCAGTGGGGAGATCCCCCTTAAGATTTTCACTGCTGCTCCTAGAAGAAAACAGAAGGGAAAGAATCAGTTTATCTGTTTACAGTTTCTTGGTCTCATGGTATCAAACATTTTACTTTCTCCAATTAGCTGGTCTCCTAGGTAACTGCCAAACTGCAGCTGCCTCTGGAGTCAACCTAGCAAACTCCAATGGGCATGATTATTTAGCACTGTGACAAAGGAGAGGGAATTATGTTGCCTTCTATGGAAGTTTAGCAGAAATGGAAATTGGCTCCATTGGACCTTATTAAACATGGATCATGTCTCACAGATCATGAAAACATCTCCTAAAGTTAAGAATTATCCTCAGGCTCTCAGGAAAAGATTAACAAGTATGATTCCTATCATAAATGAGAGGATACCAGATGTGACAGCTTAACAAATAAATTGGCCTAGTGCTATGAATGAGGTGTGTGTGGGGAGGATATGATTAAAAGTTATATTCCCTTGGGAGCTGCTATTCCAGCTTCTTCATGTCAGAAAACCTTGGGTCTTGCTCAGTTGTAGGAAATGAACTTTCATGATCTTATAACAGCTGAGACATCACTAGGCTTTCGTTGATAGTGCAATGGGTTGTAATCCAAACTTTGAACACTTGTAACTTGGACAAGTCGTTTGATTAACTTTCTGAGTTCAAAGTCCTTCTGCAGCTTTCTTCTCCATTATTTCTATGCGTTTCTAAAGGAAAAGCTGTCTCACAAAAGTATTGAATGTCTGATCTGGAAGGAACTTAGTCTAACTGCCTAATTTTACAGATGTGACAGCATTGGTTTAGAGATATTAAGTGCCTTTTTGAATGTCAAACAACAAGTAAGCAGCAGAGATAGCACTAAAAAAAGGAAAAGTCTATTTCTCAATCTGGTGCTCTTTATACTATCCCACAGCGACCTCTGATTTTTCACTTCAGAAACTGAAAGAAAAAGCAGACTTCAAACCTGACATTACATAAAGGGTTTGCCCCACATGGTTCTCAAAGTTCCTTAGAATTTATCACCTTCCCCCTGCTCTGACCTCTTTAATATCTTACTTATCTTTAGCCTTCTGAAGTGTTTCAGGCAAGTGGTCAAACAAAATAGAGGGAATGGATTCCTTACTGGGTTAGCAGAATGACTTATTTCAGAGACTAAAAAGTAAATGAAATGCAACCAAGCCCAAGGACTTGGACAAAGTAGATACCCAATAAACCCTCAGACTTGCTCATTGGATTGTATCTCTTGTTTTCTTTCAAAAAGTCAGAAATTAGAGTGATTTGAATTTTTGAACTCAGTATCTCCACTTGTTGGCTTCCCCACTTCATTGCTTTGTCTGCATTGTTCACCTCTATGCATCTCTACTGAACATCACAAAATCGATGGCATTTTAAAAAACAATAACCTCTGAAACCGGTCACTTTCACTCTGTGTGTAAAAAGGGAAATGTAAGAAAAAATCTAGATGAACCTGAGTCATCAAGTATAAGATTCTTTTTTCCTTCTTCTTAATAGAAAGGGAAAAAATGATAAGAGAACAAGCTAATGTTAGGAAATTATTTAAAAAGGAAAAAAAGAGGCAACTTTCACGAATACTATGGGATTTGATACAGATATAGCACATTTTTCTAACAGGTACATCCTACCATCCTGGATAAGATAAGATGTATATTTTCACTCTGCAAAATCCTACAGGTTTTTCCACAGTTAAAAATTTAATTGTATTTCTCTCTGGTATTTGACCATACTCTTCAGAATAAGAACCTATTCTATACTGCTTACAGTTCTTACCCCCTGCCCCCACTTCATCAAAGAGAGAAAGTTAAATCCATGAAATCTGACTTCCTAAGGCAGCAAAATCACTATTTATATTTTCAAATAAAATATATTATTGAAACAAAAGAATTTTCCACTCTCAGGTAGAAAAACTAATTAACTATGTATCTAGTAATTCATCCTGCTTACCCAGCTCTATGGACAATTGGATTTTTATTATGATTTTTTGTGGTCCTGTGGTGGTGGTGATGGTGGTAGTAATAGATGGATTTGTTTAGGACTTTAAAGTTTGCAAAGTATTTTGTAAATATCACTTCATTTTATCCCTCACAACACCTCTGTGAGACAGGTGCAATAATTATCCTCATTTTACAGATGAGGAAACTGAGGCTAAGAAAGCTTAAGTAACTTGAACTTAGACACAGCCAGTAAATGTCTGAGACCAGATTTGAACTCAGTATTCTTGATTTCAGGTCCAGTGCTCTATTCACAGTACCACTTAGTTGCCTATTATAATTCCCAGGCAAGAGATCCTTGGTGATGCCCATCGAGGAGATCATTGTAGCAGAAATCTATTCAGTACTTTAAAATTTTCAAAGTACTTTACATATCTTATGTCATTACAGACTGACACCAACCCATTTAGACAAACACTATAGGTATTTCTCTCCATTTTACAGGTGGGAAAACTGAGGCCTAGAGAGTTAATGTGACTCACCCATCATCACAACGTCAGAGGTGGGATTCAAATCCAAGAACTTCTTGGCTACAGGTCTAGCATTCTATCCGCTACAACCCCCTGTCATCTCTGATGTTTAGACCACTGACTCATATCTTTGGCTCATAACTAATTTGTGTATGAAAGTACCTATACTACTATGTAAAATCATTTGTGATAGTGCTAAAACAGATCTATCTCAAATAAATTTAAAAAAAAAACCTAGCTTCTTTCTTGCTACCTTCAAGCATGGTCAGATTTCCATTATCTTTAAAAATCATGTGATATCAATGTCTTCCTTAGGTACCATCTTATTTTTGTAGCTCCTTTTCCTGTCACATTTCTATATCTACATCTTCTTGTTCTTTTCCATCCCTTCTTAATCCTCTACAATCTTTCCTTTCTCTCTAGCTAGGTGACATAGTAGATATCATACTGGACTTGGAATTAGGAAACTGAGTTTGAATCTTGTTTCAAGCCCTTACTGGTTGTGTGACCCAGGGGATGTCACCTAACCTCTCTGTCTCAATGTCTTCATATGTACTTTTAGGGAGCTGCAGCCCCTAAGATAATTTCCAGCTCTAAATTTTAGATCCTATGAGCTGCTCTAACAAATGTTATCATCAACTTCTATCTTCTCAAATAAAAATGTCCAAAGCATGTATTTCATGCATTCAATGAATGTACAGAACTAGATTAATATTCATTTTTTTCAATAAACTTTGCAGCATCCTATAGACTTTTCCAAAGCCATTCTCCATTACTGCATTGTTGCTTTTGGCCCTGACAATTAAAATCTGTTTCCTGAAACTTTCTCATTGGCTTCTTGGTTGTCTGTTCAAAGCAATGCATTCTTCACATGCTCAAGGAATGTACTGAGTGTATTTAATTGGATTAAATATTCATTCTTTCTTTCTTTCAACAAGTTAGAATGAATTCAATTGGATTAAGTGACAGGGAGACCTCATAGGATTTATACATGTAAAGCTGGAAGGGAATTTAGAGGTCATTAAGTCCAGCTTTTTCATCTTACAGATGAGGGAACTGAAGCAGAAATAGTTTAAGTGACTTGCCCAAAGTCATATAGGTAGTAAGTATCTAAGGCAAGACTCAAACTCGGGTCTTCTTGACTCCCAAGTGCAAGACTCTATCCACTATGCCAGCTAGCTGCCTCACTGTGCCTCTTACCAGTCTCAAAAGGTCACCTGAAACACTAAAGGACAGTGTTACTACTAGCTGGAATATTAGGGGCTGGAGCCCTTCTTGTATGAAGTTGGAATTGAGCTTTCCTTGAAGGAAAGGATACCAATTAGCAGGATTATTATGAGGATCAAATGAAATAATATATTACCTGGCAAACTTTAAAGCACTATACAAATGCAGCCATTTTTATTAATAAGTAGAAGTGGGATGGTGTTGGGAGATAGCATCCATTCTAGTCAACGGGAATTGCATGTAGAAAGGCATTAAGATGAAAGATGGCAGGACAAGGTCAATAATAAAAAAAACCAAGTAATCTCATTTGACTGGAACATAGTGTATGTAAAGGGGAGTATATGAAACAAGGCCCAATAGGTAGAGTGGAACCAGATTGTAGAGGCTTTTGTGACAGGCTATGTATTTATTTTATATTTGGTAGAAAAAGGAGAACTATTGAAGATTTTTCACCAAGGAGTTATAGGATCAAACTTGTATGTTATCAAGATTATTTGGAGAAAAGTAAAGGATAGATTGAGAGTGAAGAAGACAAAGTGGGGAGAATAATTATATAACTATTACAATAGTTCAGGTGAAAGGTGATGTTTCCTTTTCTATGTAGCCTGCATAGATCAAAAATCCGAAAAAACTAGGATCTAGTCTCAACTTGCCACAAAATAACCACTGGTGAGGCCCTTCCTTGGTCATTGCCTCTGTTTCTTCCTGTGTAAAGTGATGGGATTAAAATAGAGTTGCAATTCAGTTTTCTTTCCTGCTTTGTACAATTCTATGATGTGTTCACTAGCTTCCTAAGGTTACACAGAAGTACCAGGTAAAGGAGCCCGAATTTTTTTTAGGCAATTGGGGTTAAGTGACTTGCCCAGGGTCACATAGCTAGTAAGTGTCAAGTGTTTGGTCTGAGGCTGGATTTGAACTCAGGTCCTCCTGACTTCAGTGCCGGTGCTTTATCCACTGCACCACCTAGCTACCCCCAAAGGAGACTGAATTTTAACTTAGGTCATATCACTCCAAATCTATCACTCTTTTTATTGAACCACACGATTTAATTAAGTTATCTCTATGCCTACTTTTTGTCTGGACCCAGTAATTCTAAATAATTTCATTTTTTCCTTGGAGATTTTTCCATTTTTTCCATCATTTTCACAGTTGTTTTAATCCATAGTAGATAGAAGTAGTAGTAGTAGTAGTAGTAATAGTGGTAGTAGTAGTAGTAGTAGTAAATACCATGCACTAATAATGATCTATCTTATGCTGAATATAGTTGGAACGTGGCCTCAGATCTTACACGTCACTATCTTATCAAGTTATTCCAGTATTTTACTGGTGCATCATAATACTCTTTTCACGAGTCTATAAGCAAAATCTAGCCTCCTTGACATTTCTGCATCATTTTACACCATAGAATGTGTAGTGTTTGTTTATGTTTTCCAACCAACTGGCTTTAATGAATCCATTCTCTCCTGGTTCTCATAACTTCTGTTTGACATTTCCTATTTGGTCTCCTTCATTGCTCTCCTTTCACTGTTCCTCGTGTTCTTTTAATGTGGGTGGGTACACCTCGGAGTCTGTCCCCAGAATCTCTCCTTTCCCTTCTGTGTTTTTTTTCTTGACAATCTTATCTACTTCCATGACATAAATTATCTACTCTATGTGCATGACAACCAGGTATACCTTGTTCAAAAGAGTCATATCTAATAGAAGGAAAGGAAGAGTAAGCTGTATGTGAAGAAATTATGTATTTGTATCAGAATTCAAGAACCTAAGAGTGGAAGCATGGAGAAGAATATTGGGATAAGGAAAAAAAGATGGAGAAACAGAAGTAATATTGTCAGGAAAGTATTATTCAGATGACCTAGTAAGAGAGAGGATAGGAATGTCTGGATCATGTAATTGCATAGTTGCTGGGTGATAAAAGAGGTACATATGGATTGACACAGTGTTTGTGCTTAGACTGTGGTCCAATCACACAAAATCAACCCCCAATATTTTCATTTTTGACTTCTTAATTACATCTTCCTGGGAAAATTTCTTGGATTTCTCTTGTTGGAAAGTTGTATCATAAGCTCCCCAATCCAACCCCTCACTGGTAGATGGATTTCCCTGGTGTGACTTAGCCTCAAGCAAGATTCCTGACACCAGAAATAAATATCAGCACCATCATCAAATTCCAATTATAACAAAGCAGCCTTCATAAAGCCTTCTGTGCTTGCACAAACTACAATACCCACATTCCCCTTCAAGAGTTAGCCTGAGTGTAGGTTATTAGATGTGCCCCAGAAGCATCATAGCTTTAGTATTAGCTGCAGCGATTTGCTCAGTTGACCAATGACAAGGAGGGAAATGACCGTAACAAATTGCAGTTACAAAGTGCTTCCTGATCATGGTTAGCTGACTCTGATTACAAGGAAGATTTTCACCCCAATTGGAGAAGCTGACTGAGTTCCTGGTCCAGACAGAATTATGCCTTAGACTCTTCTGCCATAAATTCCTTGATGAGCTGATGAAGATTGCCCTGGTAATTTCTGGCTTATTGGGGTCTACCAAGCAGTGAGTTACTCCAGTAATTCTAAAAGAGAGCCCTCTGCTGGAGGGATTTAAGAATTTTTTTCCTCCTCTACTTCAAATCATAACCTCAGAGGTGGATTTTAAAGGTCATCTACTCCAACCCCCCTTCCTGAGAAGTTTCTCAACATCTTTCTGAAAATGTAGCTCCCAGAGCTAAATTCAATACCCAAAGGTTGTCTGACCAGAATAGAGTACAGCATAACTTTGACCTGCTTCATTCTGAATACTAATTATTCAGCCAAAGATTCCTTTGGCAAAAATCCCAAGTGCCAGTCTTACAGCCCACTAAAACCCCCAGGTCACAGAATATTTGTAAGAAACCTTATAAATCATTTAATCTTGCTCCCCCTTAAATTACCAAGTATTTACACAATGGCTCCCTCTTACCAACAGGATCAAATATAAGTTGCTCTGGCATTACAAGTTCTTTACTACCTGGCCCCACCCTACCCACTCTGTGCAATCTGTAGTCCAGTCATTTTAGTTTTCTTCTTATTTCTTGCTCACGATATTTCATGTTCTATCTCTATACCTTTGCTCTGGCAGCCCAAACCTACCCTCTATGTTAAGAATGCTCTCCTTCCTTACCTCCCTCCTCATTTTTGAATCCATAATTTCCTGTAAGACTCAGTTAGGATCACCTTTTTAAAATCAGACTCTTTCTGGTTACTGGACCTCATAGTACCTTCTCTTCCGAAGTTAATGTGTCTTTGCCTTGTTTCCATTTTGTTTATACCTATTTATGTACATGCTGCTGTTGCCTCTAGTAGAATGTAAGCTCCTTGAGGGCACCAAGTATTTGCTTTTGTTTCTTATCTCTAGTTCCCAGCACAATGTCTGGCACATAAAACTGGATAAGTGCTTGTTGATTGACTTGTATATATTTTGCAGATATAGACATGATGCTTCACCCCCTTAGAAGGTAAGTTCTTTGAGGATAAGAGCTGTTTCATTTTTGCTTTTTATTTCCAGCACTTAGAACAGTGCCTGGCACATAATAGGCACTTAATAAATGCTTATTTGCTAATTAATTTTCTTACAGAAATACAGATTTAGGACTGGAAGGGATTGTAGAGGACATCTAGTCCAGTTTACTCATATGTTTGAAGACACTGAGTCCCAGGAAAATTAATTGATTTCTCCAAAGTCACACAACTAATACAGTGGCAAAGCCAAAGGATGGAGACAGTATCAACAGTTCAATCTCAAAACTAAGTTCTGGAAAATTATAAGAGGGTAAGGCAGTGCATACAAAAGGAAAGATCAAATTTGAACAAGTGATTACTTTGAGGCAGGGAAAATACAATTAGGCAAGCCACTCCACTCTAGAGCAGGAGAAACCATGAAACGATGATCATGGTGACAAGGCCACCTTCCCTAAACCCTTCCCTCACAAGAATTGGGATAATCATACATTTATTTATTCTTGACAGTAAAGTTTGAGATGCCTGATGGCCTAATCCACAGTGTACAGGTAAAGCCTAGTTGCAGCACCCTCAACTCTCAGCATACCCTTCCTTTATTTCCTCTTCCCTCTTCCTCCTTCTCCAACTCCTCCTCCTCTTTCTCTTTCTCCTTCTCCTTCTTCTTATTCTCCTTCTTCTCTCTGTCTCTGTATCTTTGTCTCTGTGTCTCTGTGTCTCTGTCTGTCTCTCTGTCTCTGTCTCTCTCTGTCTCTGTCTGTCTGTCACTCTTTCTGTCTCTCTGTCTGTCTGTCTCTCTCCTTCTCTCCTGACACGAGGCAGATTAGCCATTGATATCATGATGTCTCTACTAGAGATCCCTTGACTCTCCTTGTCCCTGTACTGTTGAACATTTTTTACTAATGACTTGGATAAGAGCATAGATGATACACATCATACTTAAAAATTACAGAAAGCTGAGGGGGTAGCTAAAACATTAGATGATAGAATCCAAAATGATTTTGATCAACTAGAATAATAGGCTGAATCTCATAAGCTGACATTTAATAAAGATAAATGTACATTCTTACATTGGGGTTTAAAAATCAACTTCAGAAGTACATAATGGGAAATGGTTAGAAATTAGTTCATATCAAAAAGACCCAATAGTCTTAATAGACTGCAAGACCAATATGAATTAATTGATATAGTAGCCAAAAATAATTAGCATACAATCTTGGGCTGTATTAAGAAAGGAATAGGGTAGAGAACATGAAAATAGACAGTCCTATTCTACTTGCTCCTAAACAGACCCTGTATGAAGTATTGTGTTGAGTTCTGGGTAACACATTTTAGGAAGGATATTAATAAATTGGAAAGTGTCTAGGGGAGAGAGTGTTGGAGACCATTCAGACATTGGCTGAAGGAAATAGGAGTGGTTAACCTGTAGAAGAAAAGATTTGGGAAGAGAAAGTATTTTGCTTGTTTTCAAATACTTGAAGAACTGTCTTGTGGAAGAGGAAATAGATTTGTTTTGCTTGATGCCAAAGAGTAAAACTAAGCACAATTGACAAAAGTAACAAAGAAGCAGATATAAACTAAATAGAAGGAAAACTTCCTAACAATGGGAGCTATCCTAAGATATAATAGGCTATCTTGGAGACAGATACTTAGGAAGCTTGCATTCTATCAGGGAAACAACATATATAGACATAAGTAAACAAAAATATATACAAATGAAATAAATTAGGGGAGGGGGGTTAGTATCTATGACTATCAAGAAAGGCCTTAGGTAGGAAGTATTTCTTGAGCTGAGTTTTGAAGGAAAATAGAAATTCTAAGGGGTAAAGGTAGGAAGGGACTGCATTCTGGGTGTGGGGGATAACCTGTGTAAAATACGGAGATGAAATATGGAATGTCATGAGTAAGGAAGAGTAAGTAGATAAGTTTGGTTAGAGCAGGACGTACATGAAGGCTAGTCCAATATAAACAATCTAGAAATGCAGGGAAGAGCCAGCTTGTGAAGGACTTTAAGTACCAAACAAGGAGCTATTCTCAGAAATCCCTTGTTAATCTGTTTCTTTATTCTGACTTGGTCACTCAGGAGATCTAAGACAGGTTCAGACAGACTGCCACTGAGAAAACCTTATACTGTGGGTTAGGGTCCCACATGGAGAACAAGAGCTGTTTCATTTTTGCTTTTTATTTCCAACATTTAGAACAGTGTCTGGCACATAGTGGTGCTTAACAAATGCTTATTTATTAATTAATTTTCTTACAGAAATACAGATTTAGAATTGGAAGGGATTGTAGAGGACATCTAGTCCAGTTCATTCATATATTTGAAGACACTGAGTCCCAGGGTGATTCTTCATGTCTAAGAGATTGCAGGAAATGTCTGAAAGGTCACCTTCAGGCCAGATTTCAATGCATGTCCATATATCAGCAAGTTACTATCTTCCACTCAGTGGATCCAACAACCACCAGTTACTACCAAGATATTGCCTCAACTCCTAGAAAATTAGAACATTGATTCTACATTATGCCCCTGATTATGCCATCAACCTCGAAATGAAGGTTCTTACCATGAAGTTTTTGGACTATTATGGTCTAAAGGGAAGAGGAAGATTGTTTAGAAATCCCAAGTCTATTTTCCTCATAGGAGAGTCAAAACCTTCAGGCTAATATCACAAGGGCTCTGTATCAGTCTCTAGGGTGAAAGTAGGATTTACTGGAATGTAGGAGAATCATCTGTCTACTAACATCAAGTGGTTTCCCCTTGAGAGTAGTTAAAGACTTCAGGGTAGTACCATAACTTTATGGATATGAAATTAAGATTTGCCAGAATGTTAGAGGATTACCTGTCTAAAAATCCCAGTTTTTTCTCCTTCAAGTGGAGTGTAAGCCACAATCTGGGGGACCGTATAGGACCCTGGACATTCATGAGAGAAGGATAAGAATGGTATCAATTATTTATGAGCTATGAGCTCTTTATGATTATTTTTTGTGTTGTTTTGCATTTGGCTCGGTGTGGAGAGGAGGATAAAGGCAGTCTTGTATACAATATATGTAGTGTTGCCTTGAATTCATGTGCACAAACTGGGGACTGTTTTCCTACTTTTGTGGAATCCTAAAAATAAGCTTTATTAAAGCTATAATTGGAGATTTTAAGAGGGAAATATGAGTAAGGGCAAAACAAGTTAAATACTTAGAGGAAGTCCCTAACAATTGAACTCTTTAATGTAAGCCCAGAGTTTGGAGTAATGCACCATGTATGAAGTATGAAACAAAAGCTTAACAAATTTTGTTAAGAAGACCATTTCCTAGAATAAACTAAGACTTTCAAAATATTTGGACAAGGAAAACCCATATATAAAAAAAAGATATTTAAGAATAAAGTAGGCAAACAAGGAAGGAAACAAGACCTTTGCTTGAAAAAATGTCCTAATATATGACTGAAAGAAGGTAACTCAACTCCTGTTTTACTTTAATTTTTAATGCCAAAGACATTGATACACAAGCTTGGAATCATAGATCAAATTTCAATAAGTAGTAATTGATATCAAACATAAAAAATAAAAAGTGTACCTAAGGACTTTCAATGAACTTGTGTTTTCAGGATACCAAAATAACATGTATGGGATGACACAGCTGTCAATAATCTTTAGGGAATAATGAAAAATAGAAGTCCCAAAAGACTTGTCCTCATTTATTTTTTTTTAAGGAAGAAAAGATAAATTGAAGAGGCTGAACCTCAGAGCTATAAAGGACTTAAAAAAACCATCCAGTCCAACCCCTGCCTGAAGCCTGAATTCCCTCCATGTAGACTTTCTTCTATATGGAATTCTCTCTATATTGATTGAGGGACATGGGAGACACTGGCACAGGACTACCCGGCGTGGTGTGCACACATCAAAGAAGGTGCTATGCTCTATGAACAAAGCAGAATTACAGGAGCCCAAAAGAAATGTGAGATGCACAAATTTAGAGACAGCTCCATTCCAAATGTTCACATGGACTATTTGTGCTCAACTTATGGTAAAACCTTCCAAGCTCATATTGGTCTGATCAGTCGCAGTTGGATACCCTGTACCTTGACCCCACATAGTGATGGCATTTTGGTCTTCTTCAAACATGAAGGACAACCACATGGACGCAGTTCATGTTAAGGTTCTTCCCAAAAAAGGAGTGCTTTGTACTGAATGTACCAAGGGCGGAAGAAGACAGGTCATCACTACCCTCATTCTATACACTCTGTGATGATTAATGCCACCTAAGGTTTCACTAGTTTTATGATTCCAGTTTTAATCAGATAGTTTATAAGCACCAAGAAAAGAAAGAAGAGATTGATGGGGTATAATATGGGTTCAAAAAGAGGTTTTGTCAGTCTAACCTCATATCTTTTTTTTGACAGGTTTACTAGATTGATAGACCAGAGAAATGCTGAACACAGATCATCATGCATGCATTCACTCATCCATCCCCTGAATCACTCAACAAACTTTTATTAAATTGTTGTTGTTCAGTTGTTCAGCTGTGTCTGATTCTTCACGACCCCATTTGGGATTTTCTTGGCAAAGATACTGGAATGGTTTGCCATTTCCTTCTCCAACTCATTTTACAGATGAGCAAACTGAGGCAAACAGAGTTAAGTGACTTGCCCAGGGTCACACAACTAGTAAGTGTCTGAAGCCAGATTTGAACTCAGATCTTCCTGACTCCAGGCCCAGTACTCCATTCTCTGAGCCACCTACTTGCCTCTTTTTATTAAATATCTACTGTTTTCACTTATTTTTTGCTCCTCTCCTCTGTGAGCAATTGTATTCACTCCCACGGGTTCGGCTCTAACATCTATGCAGATCATTCTCATACTATATCTCCTGTCTTGACTTCTCTTCTGTATTCTAACCACACATCTCCAACACCACATAGAAAGTCTCCTGCATGCCTGCCCTACCAGGAATACAAAAAAACATGGTGCATTTGGAAGAATTCTGCTTGAAGAATTGGAGAATTTGTATGTGCCTCTGTTTTACAAACTTTATGCTACAGGCAAACTGAACTACTCTGCCTGTAGAACATGCCTTCTGCTATCTGACCTTTGTGCCTTTGCTTATGCTGCTTTTTATACCTAGAATTTCATCTCTCCTCCATTTATCCTATCCATCATATAAAGATAAAAATCAAATGCCACCTGTATGATGAAACCTTCTCTGATACACAGGTTGCTAGTGAGTCTTCCCCCAGGTGGCACAGTGACTACTGCCTTAGATTCAGAGTCAGGAAGACCTGTGTTTGAATCCTTCCTCAGACACTAGCTGTGTGACCCTGGGCAAATTACTTAATATCTCTCAGACTCAGTTCTTCATCTATAAAATACAGAGAATATTTCGTAAATAATTACTTCCCAAAGCTTTTGAGAGGATCAAGTGACATATTTGTAAAGTACTTTGCAAACCTTAAAGTACCTATCTAAATGGTGCTTATCATTATTTTGTTTTTCAGCTCTTTTTATGTAATATTGTATATTATTGACTCCATGTCTGATCCTTCTACAGGACCATAAGACAGGTAAGAACATACATCTTAACTACTATATGTATTTCTCTCAGTGCATGGAGCAGTAATTGTTTTAGGGCATTTATGTTAAATGCAATAATCAATGAAAGAAAGAAACAATGTGTGAATGATTTGGTAACTGGTTCAATACAAAGGTTAAAGAGAAGAAAGAATCAAAGTTTAGATACATTATGTTTGAGGTAATGGTGGGACATACAAGTGGAATTATTTTACTTATATATAGAGATTAGGTCTTGAACTTTAAAACAAAGGTCACAACTGGAGATATGGATTTGAAAATCATCTACATAGAGGTGGGTGCTAAGTGGAATATTATTCCTACTTTTAGACATAGTTTAACATGTTGGTTGGACTGAATCACTTTTTTCTATTTCAGTTTTATTCATCATTACAAAGGATGGCTCCCTGTGTAAAGGAAGGAGATGAGATTAAATTGAAAATGAGATAATAAACTAAATGAACAATAAATTCTTTTAAATCAAAGATATTCTTTTAAAAACAATAAATTTTATCAATAAATTATGATTAAAATAAAATTATCTGTATGGAATGATAATCAAAGCTATAGGAATAAATGAGATTGCCAAGAAAGAAAGCATAGTTACAGAAAACAGCCACAGACTGTCTCTTGAGAATTAGAAAGAGTCGACAAAAGAGACAGGAAAGGGTTGATTAGAGGTAGAAGAAGAAAATGAGAAGTGATTATAGAGGATAGAATGTTAGGTTTAGAGTAAAAAAAAAAAGTAGGTTTAAATCCCAATTCTGAGACATTAGCTGGATATGATCACGAACAGTTCATTTGCCTTCAAGTCTCAGGCTTTTGAATCTCAGGCTTTCTAACACAGAGTTTCTTTAACTGGGGTCTGCGAACTTTTTTTTTTAAATTGATAGCTGTACTTCCATGTAACTGGTTTTCTTTCTAATCCTACGTAACTTACTTTCTGCATTTAAAAATATTTTTTCTGAGCAAAGGTTGATAAGACTCACTGCACTGCCAAAGTGGTCTATGAAACAAAAAGGTGAAGAACGCTCGTTCTATTAGTTATGGCAAGGTTGTGATCTGAGTTGAAGGTCCAAAATAGGAATTTTGGTCAATGTATTCCCATACCAATGAAATCCCATGTCCTTAACATATGCCATCTTACTTAAAATGTGAATTTTTATAAATGTAGCTTCAAGTGGTTTCATGTGAAATACCTTTAAACAAAATGATTTTGAGATAAGTTGATCTAGATTCAGGGCTTCCCAATACATCTCTTGAATCTCTGTCAAATTCACAGCTATCACTCTAATCCTTTTCCATTCTCAAATTTCCAATTGCCCTCACCCTGTTCACTGTTTCGAGATTACCTTACTTTCTTCATTGAAAAATCAAATCCATTAAATGTAAACTCTCTTATCTTTTTCACCTTCACTTCAACATTTCCTGTATCTTCTCTACCATGTAGCACTGAACTCTACAAAGATTAAATGATTATTTAATTAATTACCCAGCAGAGGAGGAATCACTTAACCTAGGAAGGTATTGTCTCCAAGTTCTTGAGAAGCATGGAATGCCTGGTGAAGCCTGAATTATCTAGGGGATGTAAGCTTGAATAATGAAGAAAGTCTGCTAGATAGTGAGAAGGGGACCATGGCATTCCAGTGCCATGGCCCAGAAAAAACTCTTGACAAAGATTCAAAGATTTTGCTAGAATTTAGGGTAGTGTCTTGATGATCCAAATTCCTCTTGTGGTAAAGAACCAGATCTTAAGAAGCCCCATTTTAATCCTCTTAGAAGATATGTTACTGCTCTTAGATTAAGGTTATGGAGTAAAGCTGTTATTTCATGTGTATAATAAACTCCTACGTGAGGAAACACAATCTGTGCTGGTTGACACCTTTTCTGAAACTTTTAGTATTAGAGATCTGCCTCAAGCTGTGTGATCTGCCCTGGGTCATATAGCTAGTATGTGTCCGAGGCAGGATTTGAATGTAGGTCTTTTTGGTTCCAGGCAGGCAGGTTCTTTATCCACTATGCTATTCTGCCTCTCCTGCTCCCAAATTAAGAAGAATAATAGAATTATAGAAGTGTTAGAGTGTAACCACTCAGAATACATTTTTAAGAGTTATGTGTGGGCAGGGTAACACTCATACAGCAGGTCAGGGAGGACAGCATATTTTCTGTGATCTGTTGGCAAATTAATCTCTATGCATGGCTATGTTCCTCTACTTGATCTCTGTTTCCATACTTTTCCTTCCTCCTTTTTCACTTTTCACAGTTTCAGGGGAGCATGCTCTTTGACCACCTGTGTATATCTCCATTCATGTCCTCTTCTTGTCTTCCTTCTGCCTGGACATTGGATCATTACCTCAGACCAATGGACCAGCTTCTTGCCCCATTGCTTGAATGTGAATTTCATCCACTACCTCTTGTAATCCTCATTTTCTCTCCTAACTACACATTCCTGCCATAGCTAACTCCAGATCACTCCAAAATTTTGTGACCTCAGTTATCTTCATCTGCTGCTGATCTAGAATCATAACCATATAGATGGAAGGGAACTTAGTGCAATGTATTCATTTTACAGATGAAGAAACTGAGGCCAAGGAAAGCAAAATGACTTGCCTGAGGTCACACAGGTAAGTGACAGAGCAAGGATTTGAATCTATATCCTTTGAATCCAAATTCATCGCCTTTTCCCACTCTGCCACATGGGACTCCCCTCCTGCCTCAGGAATGACAAAAAAAAAATCAAATAATTCTGGAACTGGAATTGAAGCTAGAGATCATATACTCTAACCTTTTAACTTTATAGATGAGGAAATTGAGACCCAGAGAGAGCTAAAGCAGTTGACTCGAGTTGCATTACTATAGGCAAATCTGGAAGTCTGAGTCCAACCAGAACACTTCCCACTATAAGAGGAGTGGGAAGCCTTTTAATTTGAGGCAGTCTACTTTTCATGCATGTATGGAAATGAATAATATCCCTGTATCCCAAGGAATTGTCCAAGAGTATCACTCAGCACCAATGATCCATTGGTACAACTTGCTAATCTGGTAACCAGGTAGGATCATTCCATTCAGGTAACAAGAGGGAAGGGAAGAGATGAGTTGGTAAGTACTGGATGTAGGCCAATTTGTTTAATTATTACTTTGTCTAAAGACAATTTGCATAAAAATTTTTGTTGTTTTGTTGATCAGTTGTTTGAGTCATGTCCAACTCTTAATGATCCCATTTGGGGTTCTCTTGGCAAAGATACTAGAATGATTTGCCATTTCCTTCTCCAGTTCATTTTACAGATGACTAAACTGAGGCCAACAGGGTTAAGTGACTTGTCCAGGGTCACACAATAGTAAGCGTCTGAGGCTGGATTTGAACTCGGATCTTCCTGACTTCAGGCCTAGCATGCCATCCACTGTGCCACCTACCCACATAAAAGTTTGCCTAAAGCCAAATCACTCAGTGACACATTTATATTTCAAATAAGATAGCAATAGATATCCTCTACTCAGGTTTCACAAAGGGTTAATATAAGCTATTCTAGGAAAATAAATCAATATAAGAAGGATTGGAAGACACTAGGGTATACACACAACTGTGTACAGAGTTGACTCAGAGTGGGTGGCTCATTCAATGTCTGGTATTGGCAGTTGGGTGATTACAAGACATAGATTACAGTGGAGCTAAACTACAGGACTGTATTTGACCTCATGACTTATGTACTCTTCACTGTAGACTCAATGTCCTCATACTGTTGAAGGATAATGAAGGACAAGGAGAAATATATGCCCCCTCCCTTCCAGTTTTCATCTCTATTTCCTTTTTCTGTTCCCTTTTCTCCTAATTATTCTCTGTGAGAGTGTTCCACCACCACTTCATTGATGTAACAACTGCTTTTCTTTGAAAGAATTAATTCCTTTTCATTATTCCCAAGGAGGAAGAAAGGGGGGAAGATGAGAGGAAGTAAAAGGGAGAAAAGAAAGGGGAGAGGAGTGAAGACAGAGAAAAAAGGGGAGAAAGACAAGAAGGAGGGGAGGAAGAGAGAGAGACAGAGACAGAGAGAGAGAGAGACAGAGACAGAGACAGAGAAAGAGTTTTCATTACAAATGGCTATATTTTTTTTTACTTCTTGAAAGTGGATGAGACAAGACTTAATGTGAGCCCTGATCTGACTTTAAGCAGGGTCAGAGTTTTGGGTATTATTTCACAACGTGAACGCTTGTAACTGCATTGTAATCTAAGCATTTATATTTCAAAGACTCAGAATTTAATCTAATGTTCCCCACATTTTGCTTTTGGTTAATTAACAAACATTTATTAAGCTCTTTGTGTGAGGCATCGTGCTAAGGATATAAGGAAATATTCCTATCTATGATTTGCTAGTAATACAGTTTGTTATAGTTGTTTCAAATAACATTTTAGCATATAAAATCCTATTTTGCAAAATTTTATTTTACTTTTTCTTTGGTGACTCACATATTTGCTGTCTTCTAGATTAAACCAACATAAATGAAAATTTCCTGAAGTTCTTATTTATAATCTATTCTTCTTTTCAGAGTTTTAACTGAATAGGCTTGCTCTAGACATCCTCCAATCACTAGCCAAGCATTTTACAAAATTTTCCTTTGGTAGGTGGAGAGATTTTGATCTGGAAACATCCAGAAGCAGCCCAGCAACAGTGGCCAGAAAAAGTGATCCAAGGAGATCATAACAGACAGTGAGAGGAGAAGACCTCATTAAGCCCTAGTCTCATTTTTTTCCCTCGTTCATTCATTCATTCATTTGTTCATTCATTCATCCAATCATCCATCCATCCATTCAATAAATTATTACCACAATTAATTTTTTTTCGCAATTTGCTCAAATAAAGTGGCCAAGTAGCAACAAGAAACTGAATTAATGTGCAATATGCAAGTGGAGGAGAGACAATTAAACTAACCAATCAATTCATGAATTGACCCAAGAAGATGAAGTCCTTGAAAGACTGTGTGGTATAGTAAAAATATGGTGGAGTCAGATACCTTTCGCTCAACTCCCTTCACCAATTCCCCCCCCCCCCAAAAAAAACCTAGGTGACATTAGGCTAGTTACTTTAACTCATTGGGTATTAGTTTCCTTAATTGTAAAATGATGAGGTTGGATCAGATGGAGTCTAAGGTCCCTTCCAGCTCTGAATCAGTGATTCTATGAATCATTCACTGTAACTATATCTTCAGGATGGGGAATCACATAGCATTGATGGGTTTTTATTTTGTTTTGTTGAAATTTGAATGAAACCCCAAATCAGTGCCCTTTTTTTATGTGATTACTAGAAGGTAGGCACTCAACAGGACATTGTTTCATTGTCATTGAAGCTACTTAAACACGCCATCATGGATAAGTGATTATTCTTCCTAGCATCAAGACACAATAAGAGAAAGGGAAGAGAGAGAAGGATGTCAAGCATTGCAGATGACTTTACGGGACTGAGAGGGGAAATTATTTTTGCTTACATATCCGGTTTGTTCAAAAGTGCTGAGGTAGGAAATGGAGGTGGCGGAGTTCAAACATCTTTCTTCATGTCCCGTTAATTTTAAGGTGTAAATACAGACTTTTGGTACTCTTACATAAACATTTATTGTTCTCCTACATGCAAGACATTGTTAGTCAATCTAAGAGATACAAAAGAACACAGTCTCTGCCCTTAGGGCATTTATGACATTACAGGACTAAAACCTAAATACAAAAATAACAGCTTATTGCTCAATGAGATGTATATGTATAAGTTAATTTCAAAAAAAAAAAAAAAAGAAATTGAAGGCATAGTATTGGGAGTGTACAGGTAAGAAATCAGAAGTGAAAAGAAGTTACCAAGAAAAACTGAGGCACAGATTAAATAACCATTAGAAATGGCTAGTGTGTTAAGAAGAGATAGCTGAGGCATAATAAAAAGAGCAATGTATTTGGATTGAGAGGACCTAGATTTGGGTTTTGGATATGATTCTGCCACATATTATGTGTAATTTGGGGCAATTCATGTCACTTCTGTGGATCTGTTTCCTCCTTTTAAAAATGGAGAGAATAGTTATTGTACTACTGACACCACAGAATTTTTTGTGTGGCTCCAATAAATTAACTTAGGGAAAGTGTGTGTGTGTGTGTGTGTGTGTGTGTGTGTGTGTGTGTGTGTGACAGAGAGAAAGAGAAAAAGAGAGAGAGAGTGAGAGTGTATGTTTTGCTTATAATAATCTTGAAATTAGAATTTTATGTTGGTTAGTAAGTGCTTTATAAATTTTAATCAGCTACATAAATGTAAGTTATTATTATTCCTAAGCATTCCTTTCTGAGTTCTACATATCCAATTAAATTTTAAAATTTACTGTTAGGTTCCAACATGCCCGGGTTAAACTCTCATCTCTTACATATACTGATGGTGAGACCACGGGCAAATCACTACACTTCTCACTGTTTACTCTAGACAACTCTAAGACTATAAGTTTCAGAGGTGTTGAACTGCATGGGTAGAGAGTTTCTTCATCTAGGAATTTCCTTCAATCAATAAAATCACAGGTCCAGCCCTGCCTGATTCCAGTCTCCATGGTTTCACACAGGTTGTTCCCCCATGAGTGGAATGTGCTCATTCCTCAACTCCAAAGTATCTTTGGCTTTCTTTAAGGTAGTTACTTTCTTGAAGCATCCAGATGGCATACTGGATGGATATCTGATGTCAGGAAGACCTAAATTCAAATCATGCTTCAGATATTTACTAGCTGTTTAATACTGGGCAAATAATTTAATCTCTATCTTCCTCAGTTACCTCATCTGTAAAATGGGGTTGATAATATTATCCTTCCTCCCAGAGTGGTCATAAAAATCAAATGAGATAATATTTGTAAAGCACTTTGCAAATAACAAAATTCTATGTCAATGCTAGTTATTGTTATTATCCAAGACTCATTTCAGGTGTCACCTAGTCCACAAAGCTTTTCTGATGTCATCTTCCTTGGTTAGTACTTGTTACTTCTTCAAATTATATTGTATTTACTTACCTCTTTACATGTTGTCCTTCTAGAAAAATGTAAGCTTCTTGAGGACAGGAACTGTTTAATTTCTCTTTTGTATGCTTTGTGCAAAATTAAATAATTAATAATTGTTGTTTCTAGTTTGCTGAAACCCCTTTCACATGATTCTCCAGTAATTTCAAATGAGAAAAAAATTCAATTGTTCTAAAAGTCCTCAAAGGATAGCAATCAGCAGTCAAAGCTAAAACTGTGGCTGGCCCATAGTAAGTAATAAATTCTTGTGAGACTTACTGGTTGGATAGTGCTGATTCCATGCAATGTAATAAATCGAACCTTACTATCTCTAAAAAAGATTGTAAAGTATCAAGATCCTTGTTCTGTTTAATCAAATCTCAGGATTGGAAAAGACCTGTAAGGATCTTGTCTAACCTATACCTAAAGCAAGAATCCCTTCTAGGACATATCCCACAAGTGGTCATCCAGTCTCTGCTTAAAGACTTCTCTTGGGACACTCCATTCCAATTTTGTATGGACCTAGAACTTGAAAGGTTATCACTTATCCCCAGATCTCCCCTCTAATGTACCCATTATTCTTTTAAAAATTGATACTCTTTTTTATCATTGGTATTTTCTGATGATTACTTTCATTAATAAAACCCTCCCCTGGAACAAATAAATACAATACAGTAAAACTGGTCTTGTCTGAAAATGTATTTCTCATTCTCATTCTCATTCTCATTCTCAATTGGTTAACCACCAACAGGTGGGAGGCATGCTTCACCCTTAAGTCCTCTGAAGCCATTATTGGTCAGTACATTAACCAGAGTTCTTGAGGTTTTCAATGTTATTTTATTTTATGCAATTATGATCCTTTGGTAAATTGGTTTTTTTCTTACTTTATTCTTCATGAATTTCTACAATTCTTTACAACTTTCCTTGAATTCCTCAATTTTCATAATATCTTATGGCAGAAAAATATCCCATCACATGCATATACCATAATTTATTCAGCCATTCACTAAATGGCTATAGCTAGATGGTGCACTGAATAAGGCACTGACCCGTATATCAGAAAGACCTGAGTTCAAATCTAGCCTCAGGTACTTAAGTAGTTTTGTGACCCAAGTCACAACCATTGTCTGTCTTATTTTCCTCATCCATAAAATAGGAATAAAAATAACACCTAGTTCCTGGGGTTGTAGTGAGGATCAAGTGAGATAATATTGGCAAAGTGCTTTGCAAACTATAAAGTGCTATATAAATGCTACCTCTTTTATTAATTGATGTGCTTTCTTCCAAATTCTTTGTTATTACAGAAAGTGCTATTTTAAATGTTTTTTTAAAATATCGATTTTGAGAGGGCAGAGCCAAGATGGTGGAGGGAAAGCAGTGACTGTCTTGAGCTCTCTCCCAAAGCCCTCCAAGTACCTAAAAAAATGTCTCTAAACAAATTCTAAAGCAGCAGAAGCCACAGAAAGACAGAGTGAAACAAATTTCCAGCCAAAGACAGCCTGGATGATTGATCAGAAAGGTGTATCGCACCAGGCAGGGAGAGGAGTGCAGTTCGGTGTGGGTGCGCAGGCCGCAGCGACCCTGGAGCAGGCCTCAGAGGACTGAATCGCGGGCAGCTGTGGTGGTTTCCACACTTCTCAACCCCTGAATGCCAAAGACAACTTAGAAGGTAAGTGGGAAAAGTCTGTGACTGCGGTGAGAGAGGAGCTAGGTCTCAGCCACAAGTCTCAAGCGTGGCCCGGAGCTGCTGCTTTTTCCTGAGCTCAGTCCACAGACTGAGGGGAAATCAAGTGGCTGATCAGAGGGGGAATTGCAGGGATCTCTTTGCCAGTGCTGAGGCAGGAATCTCTTGCTTTACCATTGCTGGGATCTGGGTAACAGTTCTGAGGGGTGGTCCTGGGGTGAGAAGGAGCTCTGGTGCGGTGGAGCTTGTTGTGGCAGTGGAGAGGAAAAGCCCCACCCCTTATCATAGCACCTTGGAAGAACTGAAAATTTACAGGTCCCTAGAAGTACCTCTGAAAACAGCTGGACAAACCCCCAAAGCTTGGGATGGTACACTCTTCACATTGGAAGCAGACTTTTACCTTAACAAAGAGTTTAAAACTCAAGTAACTGGCTGGGATCATGAGTAAGCAGCACAAAAAGAGTCAGACTATATTATCTTACTTTGGTGACAAAGAAGATCAAAACATACAACCAGAAGAAGACAACAAAGCCAAAGCTCCTACATCCAAAGCCTCTAAGAAAAATATGAATCAGTCCCAGGCCTTGGAAGAGCTCAAAAGGGATTTTGAGAAACAAGTAAGAGAAGTAGAGGAAAAACTGAGAGTGATGCAAGAAAATCATGAAAAACAAGTCAACAGCTTGCTAAAGGAGACCCAAAAAAATACTGAAGAAAATAACACCTTAAAAAAATAGCCTAACCCAAATGGCAAAAGAGGTCCAAAAAGCCAATGAGGAGAAGAATGCTCTAAAAAGCAAAATTGGACAAATGGAAAAGGAAGTCCAAAAGATTACTGAAGAAAATACTTCCTTAAAAATTAGAATAGAACAATTGGAAGCTAGTGACTTTATGAGAAATCAAGACACTGTAAAACAAATCCAAAAGAATGAAAAATTAGAAGACAATGTGAAATATCTCATTGGAAAAACAGTGACCTGGAAAATAGATCCAAGAGAGAGAATTTAAAAATTATTGGACTATCTGAAAGCTATGATCAAAAAAGAGTCTAGACATCATCTTTCAAGAAATTATCCAGGAAAACTGTCCTGATATTTTAGAACCAGAGGGCAAAATAGAAATGGAAAGAATCCACCGATCTTCTCCTGAAAGAGATCCCCAAAGGAAAACTCCTAGGAATATTGTAGCCAAATGCCAGAGTTCCCAGGTCAAGGAGAAAATATTACAAGCAGCCAGAAGGAAACAATTCAAGTATTGTGGAAACACAATCAGGATAACACATGATTTAGCTGTGTCTACATTAAGGGACCACAGGGCATGGAATATAATATTCTGGAGGGCATAGGAGATAGGATTACAACCAAGAATCACCTACCCAGAAAAACTGAGTATAATCCTGCAGCGGAAAAAATGGTCATTCAGTGAAATAGAGGACTTTCAAGCATTCTTGATGAAAAGACCAGAGTTGAATAGAAAATTTGATTTTCAAATACAAGACTCGAGTGGGACATGAAGAAGTAAACAGGAAAGAGAAAATCATAAGAGACTTATTAAGGTTGAATTGTTTACATTCCTGCATGGAAAGATGATATTTGTAACTCATGAGACCTTTGTCAGTATTAGGGTAGTTGGAGGGGAAAAAATTATATGTACTATATATAGATATAGATAGATAGAGGGCACAGGGTGACTTGAAAATGAAGGGGTCATATCTGGAGAATAAAATTAAGGGGTGAGAGAGGAATATACTAGGAGAAGGAGAAAGGGAGAGGTAGAACAGGGTAAATTATCCCACAAAAAAAAACAGAAAAGAAAAGGCTCTTACAGTGGAGGGGAAACAGGGGAAGGTGAGAGGGAATGAGTGAATCTTATTCTCATAGGATTTGACTTAAGGAGGGAATAACATACACACTCAATTGGGTGTGGAAATCTGTCTTACCCTACAGGAAAATAGGGGGGGAATGGGACAAGAGATTAGGGGAATGATAGAGAGGAGGGCAGATTGGGAAAGGGAATAATCAGAAGCAAATACTTCTGAGGAGGGACAGGGTCAAAAGAAAGAATAGAATAAATGGGTGGGTGGGATAGGATTAAGGGAAATAGAGTTAGTTTTTCACAACATGTCTACTATGGAAGTGTTTTGCATAACTGCACATACATAACCTATATTTAGTTGCTTGCCTTATCAATGAGGGTGGGTGGGGAGGGAGGAAGGGAGAAAGTTTGGAACCCAAAATTTTAAAAACACGTGTTTAAAAAAAATGTTTTCACATGCAACTGGGAAATAAGAAATACAGGAAATGGGGTACAGAAATCCATCCTTCCCTACAGGAAAATTAAAGGGGAAGGGGATAAGAGAAGGGGGGGAGAGATAGAAGGGAAGGCAGACTAGGGGAAGGGGTATTTAGAATGCATGCCACCTTGGGGGTGGGGGGAGGGGGGAGATGGGGTGAAAATTTGGAACTCAAAATCTTGTGGAAGTAAATGTTGAAAACCAAAAAACAAATAAAAATTACCATTAAAAAATAAAAAAATAAAAAAAATAAAAGTAATTTATTTTGATTTATCAACAATCACTTCCATATGCTTTTGAGTTAAAAATTTTTTCTCTCCCTCTCTCCCCACCACCCTCCCCTAAATGGCACACAATCTGATATAGGCTGTACATATACATTCCTATTAAACATATTTTCACATTAAAAAAAATATCTAGGAACTTTCCTTCTGTCTTTGACTTCTTTGGTGTAGAACAGTCAATGACACTAGTAGCAGGTCAGAGATAATATATAGCTTAATAAGAGTTCAGCAGACTTCCACATTCTCTTTATAGAATGGTTGAATAAATTCAGAGCTCCACAAATAGTGAGCTCATTAGGGTACCTATCTTACGACAGGTCTACCAAAATTATTATTATTATTATTATTATATTTTTTATATTTTCATATATGTATTTATATTTGTAAAATGTGACATGTTTTAACTTGCATTTTCAATGAATCAATCAATACACATTTATTAATGACCTACTATGTTCCAGGCACTGTGCTAAGCACTGGAGATACAAAAAGAGGCAAAAATCAGTCCCTGTCTTCAAGGATCTTACAATCTAATGGGGGAGACAACATCCAAACAAATATATATATACAAAGTGAGCTATATATAGGATAAATAGGAAATAATAATAGAGGGAAGGCACTAGAATTTAGAGGAGTTTGGAAAGGCTTCCTGTTTAAGATGGGATATTACTTGAGGGTTAAAGGAAGCCAGGGAAGCCACTAGGTGCAGTTAAGAAAGGAGAGCACTCCAGGCATGGGCAACAACCAGAGAAAATGCCTGGAGCTGAGAGATGGAGTGTTATGTTCATGGTACATCAAGAAGGCCAGTGTTATTAAATTAAAGATCATGTAGTGGGTAGTAAAGTATAAGAGGACTGGAAAGTTAGGAAGGAGTGAGGTTATGAGGGGCTTTGAATGCATGCCAAAAAGAACATTTTATATTTGATCCTGGAGGTAATAGAAGTTTATTGAGTGGGAGAGTGACATCATTGGACCAGTGCTTTAAGAAAATCACGTTGGTGGCTGAATGGAGGATGAATTAGACTGGGAAGAGACCTGAGGCAAACAGATCCATCAGCTGGCTTTTGCAGTAATCTAAGGGAGAGGTAATGAGGGTTGCACTAGAGTGGTGGTAGTGTTAGAGGAAAGATGAGAGCATGTGTAAGAGATATTGCAAAGGTTGAATTGACAGCTCTTGGAAATAGCTAGAATATGGGGGAGGTGAGAGATAGTGAAGAGTCCAAGCTGACTCCTAGTTTGTGAGCCTGAGGGACTGGGAGGATGCTATTCCCTCTATAGTAATAAAGAAGGCAAGAGGGGGGAGAGGGTTTAGGGGTAACGAATTCTGTTTTTGACATGTGTAGTTTAAGAAGTCTACTGGACATCCAGTTTGAGATGTCTAAAAGGCAGTCAGAGGTGTAGAGTTTGAGGTCAGCAGAGAGATAGAAGCAGTATAGGTAGATTTGAGAATCATCAGTATAGAGATAGTAAGTAAATCCAAGAAAGAGGATGAGATGACCAAGCGAAGCAGTAGAGAGGGAGAAGAGAAGGGGACCCAGGCCAGAACCCTGAAGGACAGCTATGGTTAGAGGTTGTTACAGACATGGCTGTTCCTCTTTTTCATCTCATTAGCGATTTGGGGCATTCTTTCATATGGTTGTTGATACCTTGAATTTCTTCTTTTGAAAAATTTTTATTCATATTATTTTTCCACTTATCTACTAGATAATGGTGTTTATTTATTTATATCTGCATCAATTTCCTATATTTATTTGATGCTGGACCTTTATCAGAGATATTTACTACATAATTTTCTCCTAGTTAATTGGCTCTATTGTGTTTTGTTCATACAAAATCTTTTCAACTTTATGTGATTGAAATTGATCCATTTTATTGTCAATAAAATTGTCCATTTTATCTTCTGTGACCCCTCTACATCCATTATTTAATTAAGAATTTTCTTCTTCCAATCCTTTGCATAAGCAAGAGACTTTTTTCTGTTGTCCTAGGCTTTGTAAAGATGTAATGTAACAGTAAATAATGTAATCACATATTTAAGTTATGTATCTCTTTGCAGTTTTGTGGTAGAAGGAAAAAGATGTGATTTAATGTTTGGAACCTTATTATTAAGAAATTGCTTTTCAATTTTTCCCTGCAGCTTTTAATATAATGGGGAATCATTTTTCCAGTTATTTGCATATTCAGCCTTACCAAACACTAGTTTACTATGCTCAATTGTTTCTTGGCCTTATTTTTTTCTAATTTTTATTTGTTTTGAACTTAAATACAAAAAGAAAGAAAAAGAATATTTCTGTGTACACAGCACAACATAAAAAGAGAATTGAGTATAAAACCATGAATTTCCATTTCACACTGTTTACTTAAAAAAAACTATTCAGTAAATATTACTCATCATTTTCAAAGCTATCCTGCTTTTCTGTGGTTCCTTCTAAGTTTTCTTTTGTTCCCTGCTGTGCAGGGAACAAAATTTTGTTTTTAATTTTTTAATTTTTTAATTTTTAATTTTAATTTTTTTTCTCCCTCCCTTCTCAACCCACCTCAGGGAAGGCTATCATTATACATAAATATGTGTGTACATATGTAAAACCATAGTATATATATTTCTATTTATCATTTCCTACTTTGGATGTGGATAGCGTTTTCCTTCATAGGTCCTTTGTAGTTGATTTGACTATACTCAAAATTACTTAGTTGTTCAAAGTCATTCTTAGAACAATATTGCTGTTACTGTGTATAATGTTCTCTTGGTTCTGCTCATTTCATTCTTCATTATTTCATGCAAGTCTCTCCATGCTTTTCTAAAATCAACCAGCTCATCATTTCTTATAGCACAGTAATATTCCATTACAATCATATACAACAACTTGTTTAGCCATTGCCCAGTTGACAGGCATTCTCTCACTGTTCAGTTCTTTGCCACCATAAAGAGAGCTACTATAAATATTTTGAATGTGTAGGTTCTTTTCCTTTTTCCCCAGTCACCTTGGAAAACAGGCCTACTAGTGGTATTGCTGGGTCAAAAGGTATATACAGTTTTATATTTTTTTGGGCAGAATTCCAGACTGCTCTACAAAATGGCTGGAGCAGTTCACAGTTCCACCAACAGTGAATTAGTATCGCAATTTTTATATATCCCACCAATATTTGTCACTTTTCCCTTATAACATTTTAACTAACCTGATAGGTGAGATGATCTCTCAAAGTTGTTTTAATATGCTTTTCTCTAATCAATAATGATTTAAGCATTTTTCATATGACTATATATAGTTTTGATTTCTTCATTGAAAAACTGCCTATTTATCATTGGTAATAATGTATATTCTTATAAATTTGACAAAGTTCTTTATATATTTGAGATATGAGACCTTTATTTGAAAAACTGTCTATACATTTTTTTCTCCCAATTTTCTGTTTTCCTTCTAATCTTGGCTACACTGGATTCTGGGTCTTGTTTACCTAATACCTTCCACTGATAGATTTTTTTCCATTCTTAAATAAGTATCAATTAGTGTTCATGCTTACTGTTGTGTAGTTTGACATTTTGTAATAGTACCCTTTATTCCTACTTTGTTTCATTTTTTCCCTTTAGTTCCTTGAAATTTCCCCACCCAAATGAATTTTTGAAAAATCTGTATATTTTTAAAAGTAACATCTTGGTATGGCAAAAGTAACCTCTTTATTAGTAAGGCAAAAAATTTGTCAACTACTTTAGCTCTTATTGTCATTTTTATTATATTGGTGCAGCCCAAACCAATCATGAGCATTTTCTACTTCTCCAATTGTTTTTTCCTTTATTTTATGAAAAAGGTATTTATAGTTGTATTCGTGTAAATCATAAACATGTCTTGGTATATTGACTCTCAGATCTTTTATGCATTTTGAAATTGTTTTGAATAGGGTTGCTTTCTCTCTGCTAAGTTTTGTTAATGTATACAGACTGGTGATTTTTGTGGGCTTATTTTGTATCCTATCCTATTAGTACATATTTTTCCCATTCTATACTTGTTCAATTTATTATTTGAATTCAAATTTAAGACTTTATCTTTATCCCTGTGAAAATCATACTAATTCTATCATGAAAAGTACTATCTGACCCAGACTCAAGTTATAGACAAACTTGTAAGTATATTTTGTAAGTATATACACTCTTTGTAAGTATATACACTCTTTGTAAGTATATACACTCTTATCCAAGTTATTGGCAAAAATATTGCCTAGAATAGACCTAAAGAGAGAGCCTGTACAGCTCTACTAGAAACTTCAATTTAGGTTGGCATTTATCTATTGATAAGCATTCTCTAGGTGTGGTTGTGTAAACATTTCAAAATTCATATGTATGCTAGTGTATACTTCTCCATCTTGCTCAGAAAGATATCATAAGAGCACATTTATTTTCCTGAAGAATTCTGTGTTGTATTCCATTACACTTGCCATATTTGCTCTGTTTCTCCATGAAAGTTGTCTGTAGATTCCACATTGTTCCATGAAGGTATTGGTTCTTGAAAGCTATGTCAGCAGATCACACACTACGATAGGTCCCACCAAGCTGAAAAGGCTTCATAAATGGGTCAATTACTTTCTTGGTGATATAGAAATGTCAATTATCATCATTATTATTACAACAATCTACTAGTTGTCTTTTTATAGGTAGATAATAAACCAATGACAGTTTTTTATTAAAAACTCAAAAATAGAAAGAATCATTCATATTCAACTCATCTGTTTCTGGTGTTCAACAGCAGAAGTTCATTCAAATAGAAATCAAAATATTTTCACTTTCCAAATTTGTGGACTTATTTCACTTTGAACTTTATTGCCTAGGAAGGCAATAAATAGTTTGGATTTTTATTAGGAAAGCAATTTAAATCCAATAGTATGCTTTGAAATCATCACATTCGACGCTGTGTTACAGTTACTACATCCAAAAAAAATTTCATTAAACACCTGTTGTGCACAGTTAAGTGCTAGGTGCTAAGGGTAAGAATAAGCTATTAAATGGTCATTTTAAAGCACCTAGACAGGAAAGCAGTGATCAATCAAATATGAATTAAATAAGAACATCATATTCCAATAAAAGTCTTACAGAACCTATAGGGCATTTATGCAAATCTATACTAGTAAGAGTTATTACCTAAGAGACAATCAAGGCATATGGACAATTTCCAAAAGAAGAAACACAAACTATCATCAACTATGTGAATAAATGTTCAAGATCATCAATAATAAGAGAAATATAAACAAAATCACCTCTGAGGTAGCACCTTTCACCCATCACACTGGCAAAGATGGCATAATATGGGAAAGAGCAATATTGGAGGGTTTTGGGAAAACAGCCATACTTATTCACTCCTGGTGAAATTATGAGTTGATCTAGTCATTTTAGAAAACTATTTGGAACAATAGGTAGAAATTTCAAGGGAAAAAATCTTAACAATTAGCATGACTCACAAAATAGAATGTGTTGCCATGATTTTAAAAAGATTGTTCACAAGAACAAATCTGAGCTTCAGTAGAAGGCAGCTACTTTAATAGCAAGTTAAGGGAATCCTGAAATGCCAGATAATTTTACATACACACAAAAAATGGCATGCAAAGTAAATTTGTGTACTTCTTACCATTTTCCCTCTCTGATTCAATTGATCATTGCATCACATCATTAATAAATTATTCTCTTTCTATTCATTTTTTTCTATTGACTTCTACCACAATTGGTATGTCAATCCAATGAATTTTCACCACCCTCTATTTACAGATACAAATTTTTTCAGGGAGAATATCATCTTGGGGCTTTGGTGGCACACTTTTGTTTGCTGAAGAGAATTCAAGGAAAGAAAAGTAGGTCTTTATTTCATGTATAATATACCACCCAATCCTAGTTTTCTCAATTTCCATTAGAATGGTTGTTTGGTAAACAAGTTATCTATGAAGAGACCTTTATAATTCTGATTTGCTTTAAAATAAGCATATGAACTCTCAATTATACTTGTTTTGCTGTGATAATGGATGATTTATGCTTAATAGAATGTTAGAAATTCTGACACTGATTGAAGAATTTGTAGCCAATTAGCTACTGGTTAATTTTTTCTACTTCTGGCATCCAAAGAATTTCTTAAAATTTCAGTTATTAGTGTTGAAATAGTATTTTTACAGTGTTCACTGGTTACAAATGCTTATGCCCAGCAAATAGACTCTGTTTTCAATGATGATTGTTAGATTAATTAAGTGTTTTTGAGACAATTTCATCTCTCTTCCTCTTTCAGCTTTTTTTTTGGTAATATTGGAACAAGCCAGTTGCTTTGGAACATTTAAAATAAAAGATGAATATCTATAAGGAAAACAAAGAAAATAATAATATTGTTTCATTCTCTTGGATAACATGATTCAGAGCATAATAATTTTCCCTGAATATAGAGTTACCAAATCATAGAATCTTTAGGTTGGTGGGAGCCTCAGAAACCATTTAGTTTTACCTATACCTGAAGAAATTTGAGAACATGTTATTAGAGGGATAGTTTGGGAATATTTTGAAAAAAAGGAAGTGGCAATTACTAAAGATCTGCATGATATCATCAAGATTGTGTAATGCCAGTCTAACTTCATTGTCTTTTTTGACAGTGTCTATACTGAAAGATAGGGGGAATGCTGTAGATATATAGTTTCAATAAAGTATCTCTTTCAGTTTCAACAATCATGCTTCCTGAAAAATTACTAACAAGTAGTCATCTTGATCCTGCTTTAAAATACCTGTGAATTCAACATGACTACTATGGAAGTGTTTTGCATGGCTACACATGTATAACCTGTATCGAGTTGCTTGCCTTCTCAATGAGGTGGGTGGGGAGGGAGGAAGAGACAAAATTTGGAACCCAAAGTTTTAAAAACAAAAATTTTAAATAAATTGTTTTCACATGCAACTGGAAAATAAGATATACAAGAAATGGGGTATAGAAATCTATCCTGCCCTACAGGAAAATTGAAGGGGAAGAGTATACGAGAAGGGAGGAGAGATAGAAGGGAGGGCAGATTAGAAGAAGGGGTATTCAGAATGCATGCCATCTTGGGGTGGGGGGAGGGACTAGATGGGGAGAAAATTTGGAATTCAAAATCTTGTGGAAGTGAATGTTGAAAACTAAAAATAAATAAATTAATTTATACATATATTAAAAAAACTTATATACAGAAAAATACCTGTGAATTACTAATATGGAAATATTTTACATGATTGCACATATATAATCTGTATCAAATTGCTTGCCATTTTAGGGAGTGGGAGAGATGGGGGGAAAATTTGGAACTTGACTTTTTTTAAATGAATGTTAAAATTGTCTTTACATGTAATTGGAAAAAGTTAAATACTATTTATTTTTTTTAAAAAGAAAGAAATACCTGTGAAGTGAAACCCATTACCTCCCAATGCAGCCCATTTCACTTCTGAACACTTCTATTTCCTAGATTTTCTTTACATTAAGCTGAAATCTGTTTCTATATAACTTCTGCCCGTTGCTCCTTGTTCTGTTCTTGAGGACCTAAAATAAAAAGTTTAATCCCTCATTTACAGAATAGCTCTTGAAATACTTAATATATCTATAATATAATTATTCAATTTCACCCTCTTCTCAAGTAGACATTCTCATTTCCCTCATTTTATCCTCATATGACACAGCTCCTAAACCTTCACTATACTTCTTATCATTCTTTGATTGTGCTGCTGTTTGTCTTTGTCATTTCTAAAATTAACTTCTCTGAACTCCTGCAGATGAGGTCTATCAGACAGAGTATGGTGACCTATCATCTCTGTCATTCTAGACATTAGTGCAGCCTCCATTAATGTAGCCTAGGATAATATTAGCTTTTTCGATTGCTACCTTGAGCTCATGTCAACCATACAGCTCATTATAACCTCCAGAACTTTTCCCCTTGAACCATTTTACCTATCCTTTCCTATCTAGAACTGTTAATTTGATTATTTGAACCAAAGTGCAGAATTTTATATTCAACCCACTGAAATTTCATTTTAATGGATTTAATCCATTTAGTTAAAATATCTTTGGATCATCACTCTGTCATCCCTCCTTCCTTGTTGGCATTCAGAAATTTGAACTTACAGAAAAAAGTTATTAGATATGTTGAACAGTATGGTCCAAAGACATATCTCACTTTTCAAGGTAGCTTCTTCTGAATCCTAAACTCATTAATTATTACTCTTTGGGTTCCTTCATTCAATCAGTTCTAAATTAAACTATCTAGACTAACATTTAGTCCACATCACTCCACCTTTTCCAAAGGGATAGGAGGAAAGACTTTGTCAAGTGATTTGATGAAATCTAGGTAGATCATTTCTTCAGAATTCCTCTTATCTTCTTTTCTAATGACCTCTCAACAAGTCATTTGGCATGACTTACTCTTGCTGAAGCCACATTGATTGTCACTTTCCTTTCTAAGTGCTCATAAACTACTTCTTTAATAATTTTATATTGAATTTCTCCAGGAGTCAAAGGAAAACTTGTTAGCTATAAGTTTGCAAAATCCAAATTGTTCTCGGTTTTTTTAAACCATAACTTCAGATCTTTTTCAGTTCACCCCAGTTTAGTCTTTCCCCTTCATACCTTTCATAAGAATGAGTTAGAAGTCTATTTACAATGTGATGACCAGAAATAAATCTTTCCATTCATTGCCACCCCTCTTTATTTCTAATAATAGTAGTGGAAAATCAATGGCATTGAATTGGCAGCTTACTGAATGTTTAAAACAGTTCTTTTCTCAGATTTTGATGGTTTGTGCCTGAAGAGAAAGCCAAAACAGATGATCAACAACCATGGAGATTAAAATGATAAATAATTTCTTTCTAATAAAGTTTATGGACAACTTTCACAGATAGATGCATTCTGAATCTATGAGATTGTATTAATTTTGCATTTCTTTTTTCCTTCCACACACAAAATACAATTTGGAGAAATATTTGTACCTCATTTTTATCACACACTTCCATAAACCAAGATAAATATCATTGAAACTTATTTAACAAATACTGTATTCCTATGAAGGCCCATGAAGGTTTTCTATACTGAGAAAGTTGGGAGTGGAAATTTGAACTAACAGTGTAACAAGAACTTTCACAAAATGGATACCTACTTATCATATAGAGTAAAACTTTCTAACATTAAAATAAGCATATTATAAAAAAGACATATTAACAAATATTCCTCACTAGGGTTTTCCCATCTATGCCAGGGACAGTTTCCTATTGTGTATTCCCTAAGTATGTCTATTTCATAGTTGTCTAATTTTATAAGATGTTGCTACCTCTGACAGCCAGTTGAACTCCCAATGGGCAATGAGACTATTAAATTCCACATTGATGTATTGTACTACGTCTATAGATTGAGATGGAGTAGACTAATTGTTCATTTCTGTCTTTTTTTATGCCTGCCTTTGGTCTACCACTGGGGTGGGGAATGTTTGGCCTCGAGGTCACATGTAGCCCTCTAGGTCCTTAAATCCCTTTTTTATCCTGTGAAGTTTGGATTCAGTCAAAGGGCTGCACTTGAGGACCTAGAGCGCCACATGTGGCTTCAAGGCCACAGGTTCCCCATCCCTGCTATATCATCTCTATTCCCTATTTTTAAATATTGACTTCAGAATTCTTAGTATTTTAATTGTTGAAAAAGCACAGTCATATCTTGCTTCACAGTTTTTAATGTTGTCTTTTAGCTTTTCCAGCCTTTTCATTGGTCATGTATTGAATATCGGTCCTGAGCATTCACCCAGGAAAGACCAAGAAGATGGAAATGTCTATTTCCTGGATTATGACATGAGGTTGTATGGTCAACCATACAGTCATTCACTCCATTCTGCATTTGCTACCCTCCCTGGTATTTTCAACTGTGTGGAATAAGATACCCCTTCCAGGTTAAGCTCATCACCTCTCATCTCATCATCATGTTGCTAACTCAAGCCTTGACTGATACCACCTCCCCTCTGCCACTTCTGCCCTCTGATTGGAGGGTTGGAGGGTTGGAGAGTTGGAGGGTGGAGAATCAAACTCCTCCCAATACCTTCCTTTATAAAGGGCAGGAACTGAACTTTTGGATTTACTGCACTCTATATCTGTATCTGCATCTGCTGCCCTGTCTTGTTTTTTTTTTTTAGCTACACAGAGCAATTCTGGGTACCCCCTAGTGTCTTCTCCCCACCCCAGTTCTCCTTTTTGCCTCTCTTTGTCTGTTGTCTTCCCCCATTATATTGTTAGCTTCTTGAGGGCAGGGACTATCTTTTTATTAATTGTATCCCAGCATGCTTAGCACAATGCCTGGCATACAACATGTGCTTAATAAATGTCCATTGAATTAGGAAAAACTATAGAAATTTTCCATTAGTATGTGTATCTGGGATAGACAGTAGAAATTGGCAGTGAGTTGGGCCCAGAATTAAATAAGAGACAGAAAAGAGACTGAACTTCCTTCAGCAAATTGCAAAACTCCTTTAATGCCTGCCAACTTTTCTCAGAATCTAGGGTCTATTGTTCTAATGCTAGTATTCCACCAGTGTGGTTTTATGCCTGAAAAACATGGAATATACTATCCTATAAAGAATCAAAAAATGAATATCACACACAGGGCATAACGGGTGTGAGCAGTACCCAACCAATGAGGAACTTACATTCACTTCCATAAAACTTTGAGGTCCAAATTTTCTCCCTATCTCTCCCCTCCCACACCCCAAGATGGCATGTAAATTGATATAGGATCAACATATACATTCATATTAAGCCTATTTTCACGTTAGTCACATACGTTGTAAAGAAGAATTAGAACCAATGAGAGAAACCATGAGAAAGAAGAAACAAAAAAAAAGAGAGAGAGAGAGCAAATAATATGCTTCAATCTGCACTCAGACTCCATAGTTCTTTTTCTGGATGTGCATAGCACTTTCCATCATGAGTCTTCGGAGTTGTCTTAGATCCTTGCATTGCTAAGAAGAGGTAAGTCTATCAAAGTTAGTCATCACACAATGTGACTGTTACTGTGTACAATGTTCTCCTGGTTCTGCTCACAATAAAACATATTAACAGGGAAATGTGTGATAGAAAAAACAAGATGGGATGTACAATGATGAGAACAAAAGATGACAGACACACTGACCGAATGCTCCACTGTTTTCCTCATAATATTTGGATAAAGCAAGGAAGGCCTCCAGCATGTTCCACGGACCTGCTATGGTAAATTTTGGGGAATATGTGGGCAGGAGTCTCCCAGGATAGGCAGGCATTGATAGGCTGTGATCTATGTCATTAGAAGGAATGAATGTTCAGTTGATGCACATACAGATGTATTTGCATTTTCGTGAGAGTATTCATTGGTTGCAGCCTTGCTCATGGGATGGACCCTCACTATTTCACAGTCTTATACAATAGTATCCTATATGGTGTGGGACCCGCTTAGAAATATTTCAATAATAGTGCCAAACAAGAGGAAGCTTTCCAGCTGCATTTTACTTAATTATAAGACACATTTCTTTTACTTGGGGGTGCAGTGGGGAGGAGCAAAAAGTCTCCCAAATAGGGAATTTCGTTTTGGTTATATCAGACACAAAAAAGCTTTTGTGTATTTCAGCTTAAAATGAGATTGTTTTATCTTTAAGTATATATAGCCTAAAGAGGATTTTGTGAACAGGTAGCCTCACCTGTAGTTACAGGTAAGCGATTCAAACATTTTATGTAAAACCTGCCTTTCATACCTTAATTGGCAAACCCAATACATACAGTCTTTGCCCTAGGTCTGAACTTGTCTACAGACGTCCACTCAAATTGACTCCCAAACAAAGGAAAGCCAGTGTTTTGATGCATTTTAGAGGCTTGGTAGGAACATTCCCTAATTTTATGCATCTTTCAATTTCATTCAGTGTTGCTAAAGCTCGACTGGTGGCTGATTTAAGATTTTATTATCGCTTACGTCAGTACTAACAATAAGTTCAATTAAATATGGGGCTACCTGATGTTTCCTCTATTATGTGACATATGAATTAGTTTTAGGGTTCCCCTCCTCACTTTCCACTACCCTGAACCTTTCCTATTGTTCTCCATGTAGCAAGGTGAAGAGAGTCTAAGTAACTGTAGCTAGCAAACAGAATTCACTTTATCTTCAGATACAGATTTCTGTGAAGACCTTCCCACAGGGAAAAGTAAGGAAAAGAGAGAGTTTGAAATAGCCCTGTCTTCCTTGGGTTGGCCTGATTTCCTTTTAGCTATAACTTTCCTTCTGTTCATTACTGGATTATATAATAAACAGCCTTGGTCTAGGGTGTAAATTCTGTAAACTGAGTTATGTTTTTTGTAACATTGGATATATTTGAAACAAATAACTTTTTAAAGATTAAAAAAAATGTGAAATATGACTGATAAAGCTTGACAACACCAGATTGTCCTTAAGGGTTTTGGGCAGTGGTTGTTTTGTTTTTTTCCCTTTCTCTGCCCACAATGCTAATTTTCTTCAATGGCAAGACTTTTTTTTTTTTTAAACATCCCTAACAGTATCCTTATAATTTTCCTAGAACTAGTAATAAATCTCTGGGGAAACTAGGGAGAACCCAATTTCTTGAGTCATTTAAAGCTCACACTCAGCAAACACCCCCAGTAAGACAGTACAGAACAAACCTGGTTGGGAGATATTCCACATAGTACAGAAATATAATATGTAAGTGTTTTCCATATCTAATGTCTCAAAAGTGAAAAGTGATTTTTAAAATTGTAGCATGTAGGGAGTGCATGGAGAAAATATGCTTTAAAAATATGGTTTAACCTGAATCCTTACTAAAGAGTTTGTAACCTAGGCTCTGACATTTGGATTCAGCCTAGAAAAGAAATCTATTCAATTTTATAAAATGAACAGTTCCTTTGTTTGAATTAGTAGGGGTTCGGCCAGGTTTCTATTAGGGCTCATATCATATAACACACTAATTTCAAACTGTAGTTTTGACAAAATTGCAGTGATTTTTTAAAATAAAACTGTTTCCTCTTTTAAATTTTTTTTTAAAAAAGTTAGGGCATATATTAATGGGCTATCCTAACCAAACATAAATTGATGAAGTTTTTGAAGGTATTTCATTCTTTTTTCTATTTCCTTTTTAAAGCAATGCACTATATCAGCATTTTAGTAATAATTAGATCCTCACATGTCACATCTCAATGGCTGGCATTTAATTCAAAAGACATAGGGTTCAAAAAGGATTTAAACTGTCAAAAAAAATTAGATCTGCTATTGGGTCATGTTGTTGAGAGAAGTAAGTTGATTGTGTAGTTTAAGAATTTATTGAATGTGGGAATAAAAGGGTAATTATACTCATTAGGTGGCAAGGCCCCCCTGATACCAACAGATTTAGGGGATAAGGAAATAAAAGCACAACTTGTATTGGCAGAACGTGGACTACGAAGAAGCTATCAGGGAGTGTGGAAATTGAGCAATAAGCCCACAAAGAAATGTTCTCACATTTTAGCCATGGCTAGTTGTCACACTTTTGACCAAATGAGATAGACTTGTGAATCTTAAAGGGCTATAGAAATATAAGCTCCTAGCAGGATTATGGTTAAAAGCATTAGACTTCCTCTACTTGGCCCCAGAGGGGAAAATATATACTGGCGAATGGAAGTTACGTGGAAAATAAAGATCTCAGCTCAACATAAGAAAAAACTTGCTAAAAATTGAAGTTTCTTTCAGAGGGAAAGATTACCTTGGGAGCTTTGTGGACACAGTAGAGTGGGTGGGGGGAGGGAGAAGCAGAGACAGTTTCTTGTCACTGGATTTGATCAAATGGAGGCTGAATGACCATCAGGAACTCATAGAAGAAAATCATACTTTGATTAAGGACTGGGCAAGCTAATCTCTAAACTTGTTTCTAGTGCTAAGATTCTACATCTGTTGAGCAGGTGTGCAGGACTGAAGACAAATTAATTTTTCCCAGAGCTTTGGAAGCTGGTGTATTTATCCATAGAGGACCAGTTCCAGATACAGTACAAGGTAAGCAGTATATTTTGCTTCCCCATCCAAACATTGTACTATTGTGCCTTTGTTATTAAAAACAATTGGTAGAAAAGTGGGAACAATTCTCATGGACAACTAAATCTTGGGCAAAATAATAATTTGACATAGTGACCAGGCAGTGTGGCATAATGGAGAATCCTAGATCTGGAGTAAGGGGAATACAAATTCAAATGCAGCCTCTGACACTTACTAGCCACATGACCATGGGATAGTCACTTAACATCTCGGAGCCTCAACTTCCTCACCTGTAAAATCAGAATAATAATACCACAGTACCTACTCCCATAGGTTTTGTATGTATGAGATTCACATGAGATATTGTATGTAAAATGCAATGTGCATTTTAATGTGCTGTATGAGTCAGCTATTATGATCATGGAAAGAACATAGGATTTGGAAACAATGGACCTGAGTTCAAATTCCAGCACTATACTTTCTCCTTCTAACACCTTGGACAAATTAATTTACTTCCATGAGTTTCAGTTTTCTTTTCTGAGGAAATCAGAGTATTAGATTAGATAATCTCCAAGGTCTCTCTCTGGCTCTAAATCCATAATCCTATGATAGATAATTATGGCATTGTTCTGCACATGTGTTCAAGAATCTACATTGAAAAATAGATCAATTTTTCATCATCGTTTAAAAGACTACAATAAACTTCAAGACTTCTTTTTGTCCATTTCCTTACGCTCAGGAGGAATGTTCCTATAACATTCTATTTGATAGCAATTCTTACTTTAAAATTTTATAATAAATCTCCAGAAAATAAGTTTCCATAATAACTCTGAGCAAATGGTTCCAGCCTCTATCATTCTCTTATGCATAAATTACATTTGTTGTTGTTATTATTACAGTTCGAGTCTCAGTATTATGCAGTCCAATCTGAAATAGTAATGCTAGTTACAAAAAGTACTGTGCAAACATTATCTCCTTGGATTTTTCATAACAGTTTTGCGAGTTAGGTAGTACAAATGCTATTCCTATTTTACACATGTGATTTAGAATAATTGTCACTTACTCAGAATTGCTGAACTGGAAAATAAAAGATCCTGGACATGAACCCTTACATTCTGACTTCAAATTCAGGTCTCTTGCCACATACACTTTGTTGTTTAAAAATTCAGAGGAAATTTTTTTCATCACAATCTGTTTGTAAGATGAAGACTATGTGAAATGATTTCGTAGCTGGAAACAAGATGAGGCCAACATGCCTCTGTCCAACAAGGCAATGACAAGAGGGAGGGCATTTCCTCTCAAAGAGGGCATGTTTCATGTATCTCTACTGCCTTCTTCTCCCGGGCACTGCATTCCTCTGTGTCATTCAAGGTGAATGTGAATTTTCCCCAGGTGCACTTATGACTACTTACCAAAGCCTCCACCAGTTGGAAATATCCTCTGGAGAAGAAATTCTGTGTAGAGTTGAGTGTGCTCTCAAGACCAGGTGTGATTTTTGCTTAATAGCTATCATATTGTGGGAAAGTCAACTCACTCCTGAGTCCCAGCTTCCTCATTTTTAAAATGGAGATAATAATATTCTATTATTCTTATTGTTGACATAGGTAGTTTAAGTTCTCACTTCCCAAGCCTGCTGCTACAAGAATGTGATCATTGCAAAGATTTTAAGCAGCTGGGTTTGAAGTCATCTATGAGGTGACAAGAATTTCACAAACCCCTTTTACAATCACAATCATGAGTAAATACCCTCCATCAAAAGAGTAAACTGAACATTCTGCTCATAACAGGGTTTAGCTAAATATCTATCCTGTCATAGTATGATTTTTTCTAAGCTGAGACTATTAAATTATTTTGTTTGTTAAACACATGGGCTTTTGATCATTTACATGGCTATGTTAAGAAGTCCCTGAGAATCAGAATGGTAGAGTTCTTATGAATCAATTATAACCCTTCTTAATTCAGTCTTGCTTGTAGACTCATATGCACATCCTGTTTTCAAGAGTTAATACCTCACATTGAATAGTGGTTTAAAGTTTACAAAGAGCTTTCCTCACAGTGAACCAGGGTGGCAGGTAATGTGAGTTTTATTATCCCAATTTTACAGGCTCAGAAAGATTATAAGACTATCTCAGTGTCCTCCCAGTGCTATGTATAGAAACAGAGATTTAAAGTGAGGTCTTTGCTGACTTCAGATTAAATGTTTTTTCAATGTTCTTAATCAATAAATTGGCTACTTTTTCTAAATTTTGGCTTGTACAACTTGTCCTTTACCCACAATGAATAGTCATCCATTTAAATTCTGTAACTGAAACCATTTCTTAAGAATGACAGTTGCAGGAGCACCTAGGTGGTACAGTGGATAGAGCACCGGCCCTGGATTCAGGAGGACCTGAGTTCAAATCCAGCCTCAGACACATAACACTTACTAGCTGTGTGACTCTGGGCAAGTCACTTAACCCCATTGCCTAGCCAAAAAAAATGACAATTGCTAAATGTAGATAAGAGTCTGGAAATAAATTGAGTTTTTAAAAACAGTAGCTCCAGCCTGAAGTACAAAGTGGGAGGAATTAGGAATGCTCTCATGTAAGAAGCAAGACTCATAGTGTTAACATGGAAGAAATGCCTGTTGGAATTTGAAATGATAAAGTCAGGGCTTGTGATGCCTCAGAAGTCAGCAAACACTTCCATTCATATGGTGAGTAGGACAGAGATGAGAAGTTAGCTACAAAGCAAGTAAGATAAACAACAGTGAGATGGAATGTCTTGCTAGTTCAAAACAAAATCAACTTTCCTTATTACTCACTTGGGCAAGCAATGAATCTGGCTTCTTCTAACTGAAGAAAGTGACAAATTCCCAGAATGGTTTTGTTCAAGTGTATGAATGTTAAGGAACAGAAGAGTTATCATTCAGTCATTTTAGTTATGTCTGACTCTTTCATGACCCTAGTTGGAGTTTTCTTGGCAAAGATACTGGAATGATTTGCCATTTCCTTCTATAGCTCATTTTTATAGATGAGAAACTGAGGCAAACTTAATAAAAACTTAATAAAGTTAAATGACTTGCCCAGGGTCACCCAGCTAGTAAGTATCTGAGGTTGGATTTGAACTCATGAAGATGAGTCTTGGTGACTTCAGGCCCAGCATTCTATCCACTGTGCCACTGAGAAGAATACGTTTGTTTAAATCTAAGCAGAATCAGAGGGATGCAAGGTCCTGAGGCAATAATATGCAGTTCTATTTTTAAATGAACACTATTTTTAGAATAAAGGATCACTTTCTCCACCACAGTCATTTTGTGATAAATTAAGCTACATATGTTAATACGCAAACCTAAAGGGTCCAATGAAGAGTACTACACTGATCCATTAATTTCAAACTTTGCACAGGGCTCACAAATTCCATATCCCAGCTCTGGATGTGTAAATAAGGCCAATTTAGAGATTTGGTTGCTTTGGAAGAAATGATTAAGCAAGCAGGAGAATGATACAGGAATTTGAGAACACATTCCCTATCTTATTCCCTGTAGTGATGATTTCCAACAGTTTCCCATCTCCCAACACTCCCAACAACCACTTCCCCTTCCTTCATTGTTGATAATTACAGCAGATGATCTAGTTTTCTATAACAGATGAAGCATGAAAGAGTAAAAAAGAAAAGTCAACTTAGAAAGAGATAAATTGGGTTCAGATTCCAGCTGTGTCACCTTGGGTAAGTTCATTTGCAAAATGGAAAAAAAAAATGAGACTTGAACTACCTACCTTGTAGAATTGTTTGGAGGAAGGTGCTTTGTAATCCTTGAGACCCTATACAAGCAGGAATGGTTAATGTTATCATCACTCCTATAAGAAAATTGCGAGTATTAAAGGGATACCCTTTACCTATCTTTCTCTACAAATTAAAACTTCTTTGTATTATTGCTTATTACCTCCATCTTCCCTACCATTCTTGAAGGAAAAAAAACCCCCTTATTCTCTTCTCAGGCCAATTCTTTGACTTATATTCATGATCCTGTGCTCTCCATCCTACTTCCTCCAGGATTATGTTCTGACTGTGATCTCCTCCACCTCCTGCTCATTTTTCTTCAATTTCTCCCTCCCCATTGGAACCTTCTTATTTGACTACAATCATGCTCGGTTCTCCCCATTTTTAAAAAGTCTTCCTTTGATCCTTCTATCCCATCTTTCTACTACCCTATCTTTTTTTTTCTAAGAAAACTTTTTGAGATATTTGTCTTTGCTTCTAACACCTCTGTCCCCACTTGCAGGCTGGCTTCAGCCCCCACTACGCTGCTGAAACTTCTAGCTTTTAAAATACTCCTTTCCTTCTGGAAGGAAACTTGTACACTCTTGGCCATGTACTAATTATGAACGTTCTCTTCTCCCTTGGCTTCTGAGTTCCCATACTCTCCTGGTTCTCTTCCATTCTCTCCAATCACCACTTATTCCGTCTTCTTCACTACCCTTTGAGATAGTTGTTCTCAAAGGATATGTCTAAACCTTCTCTTCTCTGTGCATCCTTTCCCTTGACAATCTCATTCTCTCCCAGAGAATTTCTACAAAAATGGTCCCCAGATCTTCATCTTGTGCCACAGCTCCAAATGCCTATAAGACAATATTCTATAGTTACCTCAAAGTCAACATGCCCAAAACAAACTTATATTTCCACCCCCCTAAAAACAACCAAACCCTACTCCTTTTCCAAGCTTCACTATTTCTCTCAATGGATCACAATTCATTCAGTTTCCAGTGTTTGATATCTAGCATTTTATTTGACTCCTTATTACCCTTACCTCTCATAACTAGTCTGTGACCAAGTTATATCATTTCTGCCTCCTGAATGGTTCTCACATGCACCCTATTCTCCCTATTTTCTACTACCGTTTCCATTCAAGGCTTCAATACCTCTTGCCTGGACTCTTGCAATAGCCTCCTAAAAAGTCTTTCACCATCCGTTATCTTCTATTTTGGTTCAATTTTAAACACTTGCTGCCAGAATAATCTTTCCTATCCTGGCAGGTAGACTTCAAAGTCTGCAATAATTTTAAATGGAATTTCTCTTTCTATCTCTTGCAGCTGGGTTTTGCTGATAGTATAAAGAAATGCTGATGATTTATGTGAGTTTATTTTATATCCTACAACTTTGCTGAAGTTAATTGTTTCAACTAGTATTTTAGTTGACTCTCTAGGGTTCTCTAAGTATACCATCATATCATCACCAAAGAGTAATAATAGTTCTGTTTCCTCATTGCCTATTCTTATTCCTTTAATTTCTTTTTCTTGTCTTATTGCTATATCTAACATTTCTAGTACAATATCGAATAGTAGAAGACAATGGACATCCTTGTTTCACTCCTGATCTTATTGGGAAGGCTTCAAGTTTATCCCCATTACAGATGCTTGCTCTTAGTTTTAGATAGATACTATTTAATATTTTAAGAAAGGGCTACACTGTTCTATATGCTTTCAAATGTGTGTTTTTTAAATGGGGATTGGTGTTGTATTCTATTACAGGTTTTTCTGCATCTATTGATATAATCATATAATTTTTGTTGGTATTGTTATTGATATGGTCATTTATGCTGAGAGTTTTCCTAATATTGAACCAGTCCCACATTCTTGGAATAAATCCCATGTGGTCATAGTGTATAATTTTTGTGATATATTGCTGTAATCTCCTTGCTAGTATTTTATTTTAAATTTTTACATCAATATTCATTAAGGAAAATGGTCTATAGTTTTTTCCTCTCCCTAAATTAAGTATCAAAACCATATTTGTGTCAAAAAAAAGAATTTGATAGGACTCCTTATTTACCTATTTTCCCCAAATAGTTTATATAATATTGGAGTAATTGTTTCTTAAATGTTTGGTAGAATTCACCTGCAAATCTATCAGGTCTTGGGGATTTTTTCTTAGGGAGCTCATTGATGGTTTGTTTAATTTCTTTTTTCTAAGATAGGGTTATTTAAATATTCTACTTTCTCTTCTGTTAATTTGGGCAGTTTAAATTTTATAAATATTCATCCTTTAACTTAGATTGTCAGTTTTACTGCCATGTAATTGGACAAAATAATCCTTAACAATTGCTTAAAGTTTACCATCATTGGTGGTGCATTGATCCTTTTCATTTTTGACACTAGAAATTTGGTTTTCTTTCTTTTTAAAAATTAAATTAACCTATAGCTTATCTATTTTATTTTTTTCATAAAATCAGCTCCTAGTATTTATTTATTAGTTCAATGGAGATTTTTACCTTCAATTTTATTAATTTGTCCTTTGATTTTCAAGATTTCTATTTTGGTGTTTAATTGGAGTTTTAATATATTCTTTTTCCTGTTGTTGTTTTTTTAGTTGCATGCCCAATTCATTGATCTGCTTCTCCTCTCTTTTATTGATGTATACATTTAGAGATATAGATTTTCCCCTAACAACTGCTTTGGTTGAATCTCACAAATTTTGGAATTATTTTCATTGTTGTCCTACTCTTTAATAAAAATCATTGATTATTTTTATGATTTGTTCTTTGACTCAGTCTTTGAAATTAGATTATTCAGTTTCCAATTAATTTTTAATCTATGCTTCCACAGTCCCTTATTAAATGCCATTTAATTGCATTATGGCCTGAAAAGGGTGCATTTAATGATTCTGTTTCCCTGAACTTGGTTGTGAGATTTTTATGCCCTAATACAGGGTAAATTTTTATGAATATTCCATGTACAGCCAAGGAAAAGGTACCTTTCTATTTCCATTCAGTTTTCTCTAGAGGTCTATCACACCTAAATGTTCTAAGATTTGATTCCTCCCCTTGACTTCATTTTTATTTTATGGTTAGCCTTTTCTAGCTCTGAGAGGGGAAAGTTGAGGTCTGCCACTAGTATAGGTTTATTATTTCTTCATGTAATTCATTTAACTTTTCCCTTAAGAATTCTGATACTATGCCATTTAGTACATATGTGTTTAGTATTTATGTTACTTCATTGTCCATGGTTCATATTTGCAAGATGTAGTTTCCCTGTTTATCCCTTTTAATTAAGACTCTTTTTGCCTTTGCTTTATCTGAGGTCATGATTGCTACCCTTGCCTTTTGTTACTTCAGCTGAAGCAAAATAGATTCTGCTCCAGCCACTTATCTTTAACTCTATGTGTCTCTCTGCTTCAAATGTTTCTTATAAACAACAAGTTGTTGGATTTTGGTTTCTAATCCATTCTGCTATCCACTTTCATTTTATGAGTGAGTTCATTCCATTTAAACTCACAGTTATGATTACTAACTGTGCATTTCCCTCCATCTTATTTTCTTTTGTTTGTCCTTCTTTCTCCATTTTTAATCCTGTCCCTCCACTAAAGTCTGTTTTGCTTCTAACCACTGCCTTTGTTATCTGCCCTCCCTTTCTCTTACTCCCTTTCATTCCTTCTTCCTTGTTGGGTAAGATAGATTTCTATTACATGTATCATCTTCCCATACAGAAAGGCAAATAGTTTAACCCTATTGAGTCTCTTATGATTTCTTTTTCATACTTACCTTTATATGCTTCTTTTGAGTCTTATATTTGAAAGTCAAATTTTCTATTCAGCTCTGGTTTTTTTCATCAGGAATGCTTGAAATTCCTCTATTTCATTATATATCCAATTTTTCCCTTAAAGAATTATACTCAGCTTTATTGGATAGGTTACTTTTGGTTGAAATCCCACCTGTTTTGTCTTCTAGAATGTCATATTCCAAGCCATTTGTTTCTTTAATGTGGTAGCTGCTAAATTATATGTGATCTTAACTGACTCCACCATATTTGAACAATTTCTTTCCAGCTGCTTGAAGTATTTTCTCTTTGACCTGGGAGCTCTGGAATTTGGCTATAATATTCTTTAGAGTTTTCATTTTAGGATATCTTTGGTGGATTCTTTAAATTCCTACTTTACCCTCTGGTTCAAGGGTATCAGGGCAATTTTCCTCACTATTTCCTGAAATATGATGTCTAGGCTCATTTTTTGATCATGGCTTTCAGGTAATCCAATAATTTTTAAAATTATCTACCCTCAATTGACTTTCCAGGTCAGTTTTTTTTGTCCTATGAAATATTTCACATTTTCTTCCTTCTTTCTTTTTTCATTCTTTTGACTTTGTTTTATTGTTTCTTGATATCTGTTGGAGTCATTAGCTTCCATTTCCCAATTCTAATTTTTAAAATTTTATTTTCTTCAGTGCATTTTGTACCTCTTTTAAAATTTGGTCAATTCTATTTTTAAGGTTTTTTTCCCCAGTATTTTATGCCTCTTTTTAACAAGATGTTAATTGTCTTTTCATAATTTTCTTCCTTTGCTTTTATTTCTTTACCTAAGTTTTCCTCTACCAGTCTTACTTGATTTTGAAAATCATTTTTAGCTCTTCCATGAACGCTTGTTGAGCTTATGTCCAATTCCCATTTTTCTTTGAGGATTGCTTTTAGTTGTTTTGACTTCATTATCTTCTTTCTGAGTTTGTATCTCTTGATCTTCACAGTCACCATAGTAGCTATTTGTGGTCAGGTTTTCTTTTTGCTCATTTTCCACTTTACTTCTTAACTTGGAATTTTATGTTAATGTTGGGTTCTGTTCCTGGCATGGGGGAGTAGGAGGGACACTGTCTGAAACTTCAGGATTTTTTGCACAGCTGTTTTCAGAGATAGTTCTGGGGGTTTGAAACTTTTCAGTGTTTCCAGTGTGGTGTGATCACTGCTCTCTTGGTCTGCAGTTTATTCCATGCTCAGGAAGGGCCTCTGATCCCCTGGAATTGCAATTGATGCTGCTCCTCAGGGCCCCTTCTTTCTTGGGATCAGAAACAACATTGTTCCTCAGGGTTCCCGATCCCTTAGGACTGGAAGGAATACTGTAATTCAAGGCTTTCACTCTCTCTTGACCAAAAGTGTTGCTCTCCTGCCCTTGAACTTAGAAGTGGATTTAGACAATGGAGTTGCCAAACAGTTGTCTTCAAGGTTCCTACTTCCTCTTGACCGAAAGTGATTTCTCTGCCATTGAACTATTACCCAGAAGTAGGTATAGGCAATGAAGCTGCCAAACAATGTCTGTTCCTGCACCCAGTACTAGCACAGGGGAATCTTTTAATCTCTTTATGACCAGTTTCCAGGTTCCCTTACCACTTCTGTCTTAAGCAGTCCCAAAGCTGCTGCTGTTTCTGTCACCACCAGGTAGTCCTATGAGGAAAATGAAGGGATTGGAACAGCAAGTTGTGATGGGAATTAAGTAAATCACACGGACTCTACCTTGTGTCTCAATTCTGGAGCTAGCTCAGTTCCCTTTCTATTCAATTATGGGTTTAGTCCAACTTCTGTCTTGTGAAGAAAGCTTATTCAATTGTGAGAACTGGGAGGAAACGTTATTGTATCATTTGAACCTGTTGTTTGTCCTTCGTACTCAAAGAGGACCAAAGTGACATCACAATGTCAGGGTCAATGTACAGTGTGTCCAGCTGTGACTGATCATATCAATATGAACTCAGAAGGTTAATAGGTTGAGCACAAATAGCTAATATAACCATTTGGGAGGGAGATGTCCCTAAATGTGTGCATCTCATTTTCTTTTGAGCTACTACAATTCTGCTTTGCTCATAGAGCACAGTGCCATCTTTGATGCAGGATAATGCTGGATAATCCTGCATGGTTAGGAAGCTGGACCACCTTTATGTGCTGTTTAAAAACCTTTAACTAAGGACTTAGGTTATACTGACCAATAACTCAGTCAGATCAAAGACTGATACAAGGAGTTTTTCCCCCCAGTTATACATCTGAAACAACCATTATGTCTTATCTGAAAACTGGCCCCATACTGATCCATTAGTTACTGTTTCCATATTTCTTTGTTGCTTCACAGACACTTGGGGGGAATGAAACACCTTTTTATTACTGATTTCAGGGAATTACACCTGTTCACTCTCCCCCTCCTAACTTGGAAAGTCCCTAATCTTTCCTCCAGTTGGAAGTCAAATTACCTAATTTTGTAGCCTGGTTGATTGTTTTTTTTTTAATTAATTGGTCTTATTTGATTAATTGTTTTTAAATATCTGTCTTCCTCTTTATTCAAGGTCCAGCCATGAGCTGAGGAAGGAGCCTGGTCCCAATTTGTTAGGCAATTGGTATACATTGCTTAATAAATCAATATGTTCAGAAGCTTTAACCCTTGTTTCCTCAGTCATTTCATCTTTTGTCCACCACACCCACCACTGGTGTTTCATCTGCATGGGCTTCAGGCCAACATCATCCCCCATGTCACAGATTTCTTGTTCCAACATCCTGTGTTGTCTTGGGTTGGAAGAATGTCTCACTCACCTTCTGTTATCTCTGCCACTCCAGAATTTAATTCGAGGCATCATTTTAAAGTCACTTGGAAGGGAAGTTGGGAGAGCTCAGTTGAATCCTTTCACTACTCCACCATCTTGGCTCCATCTCCAGAAGTCTAAATATCTTTAAGTCATTAAAGAAGTCTAAATGTCTTTAAGTAATTCTTTTACCTAGAGCATTTATGTGATACTCTATTGCCCAAAGAATAAGGTTCATATTTCATGTCCTAAAATCTTTTGTTATTTTTGTTGTTGTTCAGTCATTCAGTAATCTCTGTGCCTCCATGGACACATGCACACCAAGCCCTTCTATCCTCCACTATCTCCCAAAGTCTGTCTAAGCTCATAGCTGCTGCTTCCATGACACTATCTATCTATCTCATTCTCTGCTATCCTCTTCTTTTGACTTCAGTCTTTCTCATGAGAGTCTTTTCCAATGAGTCCTGTCTTCTTATTATATGGCAAAAAGTATTTAAGCTTTAGCTTTAGTATCTGATCTTCAATGAATAGCCTGAGTTAATTTCTTTAAGTATTGATTGGTTTGCTCTCCTTGCTGTCCAAGGGGCTCTCAAAAATCTGCTCCAACACCACAATTTGAAAGTGTTGATTCCATGGTGCTCAGTTTTCCTTATAGTCCAATTTTCACCACCATGCATTGCTACCAGGAAAACCATAGCTTTGACTGGCAAGGTGATGGCTCTGCTTTTTAGTATACTGTCCATATCTGTCATAGCTTTCTGTCTAAGGAACAAGCATCTTTTAATTTCATGGCTGCAATTGCCATCAATAGTGATCTTTGAGCCCAAGAATATAAAATCTGACCCTGTTTCCATTTCTTCTCCCTCTATTTGTCAGGAAATGATGGGACCAGTTGCCAAGATCTAAGTTTTTTTATTTTAATCTGCAAGCCAACTTTTACATTCTCCTCTTTCAGTCTAATAAAGAGGCTTCTTAATTCTTCTTCACCTTCTGCCATCACAGTAGTATTGTCTGCATATTTGTGATTGTTGATATTTCTCCTGGAAATGTTAATTCTGGCTTTTGATTCATCCATCCTGGCATTGTGCATTATATATGTGAGTGAGTGTGTGTGTGTGTGTGTGTGTGTGTGTGTTAAATGAATAAGGTGACAATATACAGCCTTGTATTACTTTTTCAATTTTAAGCCAATCACTTGTCCCATTTTTGGCTGTAACTGTTGCTTCTTGACCCACATACAGGTCCCTTAAGAGATCAGTAAGATGGTCTGGTACTTCCATCTCTCTGAGGACTTGCAACATTTTGTTGTGATCCACACAGTCAATGGTTTTAGTGTAATAAATGAGGCAAAAATAGATGTTTTTTCTGGAACTCCCTTGCTTTCTCCCTCCTCCAGTAATTGTTGGCAATTTGATCTCTAGTTTCTCTGCCTCTTTGAAAACCAGTCTGCTCTTCTGGTAATTTTTGTTTCACATACTGTTGAAGCCTAGCTTGCAGAATCTTAAGCACAACCTCACTGGCATGTGAAATGAGTGTAGTTGTTTGGAAATTTGAACATTCTTTGGCATTGCCCTTTTTTAGGATTGGTACGTAAATTGGTCTTTTCCAATCCAGTGGCCACTGTTGAGTTTTCTAAATTTGTTGGCATATTGAGTGTAGCACTTTAACAGCATCATCTCTTAGGATTTTAAATAGTTTAGTTGGAATTCTGTCACACACACACCCCAATAGACTTATTGTTAGCAATGTTCCCTAAGTGACTTCTTAAGTGACTTCATTCTCCAGGATATCTGGCTCTAGATAAGTAACCACACCATTGTGGCTATCAGTGATGCTAAGATCTTTCTTGTATTGTTATTTTGTGTATTCTTACCACCTCTTCTTAATCTCTTGTATTTCTGTTAAATCCCTGACATTTTTATCTTTCATCATGCCCTTTTTTTCATGAAACATTCCCTTGATCTCCCTAACTTTCTTGAAGAGATCATTTGTCTTTCCCATTCTATTATTTGCATTGCTCATTTAAAAAAACCTTATCCCTCCTTGCTGTTCTCTGGAATTCTGCATTCATTGGGTATATCTTTCCCTTTCTCCTTTACTTTTTACTTTCCTTCTTTCCTCAGCTATTTGTAAAGCCTCACCTGAAAGCCATTTTGCTTTCTTGCTCTTCTTTTTCTTTGGAGTGTTTTTTTTTGTTGTTGCTGCTTCCACTACAATATTGTGAAGCTCTGTCTATAGTTCTTGAGGCACTCTGTATCTACCAGATCTAATTCCTTATTCTATTAATCACTTCCACTTCATTTTCATAAGGGATGTTACTTAGAACATACCTAGATGTTCTAATAGTTTTCTCTACTTTCTTCAATTTAATCTGAATTTTGCAATAAGAAGCTTATGATCTGAGCCACAGTCAACACTAGATCTTGTTTCAACTGACCGTATAGAGCTTCTCCACTTTGGCTGCAAAGTATATAATGAATCTGATTTTGATATTGACTCTCTGGTGACATCCATGTGTAGAGTCATTTTTTTGGGTGTTGAAAGAGTGTTTGCTTTAACCAGACAGTTATCTTGAAAAAACTTCATTGTGTACTCTAAGACCAAGCTTGCCTGTTATTCCAGTTTATCTTTTGATGTCCTACTTTAGCATGCCAAGCCCCTATGATGAATGACATCTTTTTGGTGTTATTTCTAGAAGATGTTGTAGGTCTTGATAGAACTGATTAACTTTGACCTTCTCAGCATCTGTGGTTGGAGTACAGACTTGTATTAGTGTGATGTTGAATAGTTTCCCTTTGCTTGAAATAGATATCATTCTGTCATTTGTGAGATCATATCCCAATATTGCTTTTCTCCTCCTTTTATTGACTATGAGGGCTAATACATTTCTTCTAAGGGATTCTTACCCACCGGAGTATATGTAGTGATCATCTGAATTAAATTCACCCATTCCCCATTTAAGTTCACTGACACCCAAGATATCAATGTTTAATTCTTTCTATCTCTTGTTTGACCACATCCAGCTTACCTTGGTTCATAGATCTTTCATTCCAGGCTCATGAATGACACAAAGCTGGGAGTGATAAGTAGCATGTTGGATGATAGAATCTGGATTCAGGAACATCTCAACAGACTGAGACAATAAGACTCAACTTTAGTAAGATGAAACTTAATAGGAATAAATGTAAGAATTTACATGGGTTCAAAAACTAAACGGCGTAAGAATAGGATAGGAAAGTTGTGTCTTTACAATTGTTCATGTTAAAAAGACACGACAGTTTTACTGGGCTTTAATCTCAATGTGAATCAATAATATTCCATGGCAATCCCAAAAGCGAATACTTTTTCTAAGTTACACTAATTTAAAAGCAGCATGAGGCAGATGATCTAGTCAGAACAAACCTGGTGTATTGTATTTAATTCTCACCATCACATTTTAGTAAAGACACTGACAAACTGAAGCATGTCTAGTGGGGGGAAACTAAAATGGCAAAAATAGTACTTGAAGCCACTCTCTTTTAGAAACAGCAAACATAAGTGGGAATGTTTAACCCAATTAAGAGAAGACTTAAAGGGTCTATGATAGCTGCTATTAAGTATTTGAAAATTCGTCTGTGGAAGAAGGAGTATGATTGTTCTGATTGGCCATTGAGGGAAGAACTTAGAAACTTGCTTGGAAGTTATGAGAAGTCCAACCAGCCCATCTTCATGTGGCACGATCTCAAGGCCATCCCTTCACCACCTTGGTCACCCTCCTTTCACTGCTCTCCAGAAGATCATTATTAATATTCTTTCTGAAATGTGATGCCCAGAACTGAAACACACACACACACACATATACACACACACACACACACACACACACACACACACACACATGCTGGCAGTGTTGTCTAACCAGGGCAGCCTTTAGCAGAACTATCACCTTTATAGTCATTGTGCCTCTCTTAGTATGGACAAAGGTCACAAAAATCGTTTGGCTGCCATACCACCCTGTTGAATCACTAATGATAGTTCAGTCCACTAAAAGCCCCAAATCCTTTCTAGAAAACTATTATCCAGCAATGCCTACCTCATCTTGTATTAATGAAGTTGATATTATGTTTTTGACCAAAGTGTAAAACTTAACATTCATCCTGATTAAAGTTCATCTTAACTATTTTGCCTAATGCTCTGTCCTGCAAATACCTTTGGATCCTTAATATCATCCAACACAGTAGCTATTCCACTTGGTTTTATTCTATCTACAAACTTGATAAGCATATCACCTGTGCTTTATCACATGAAAAATATTAAATAGTATTAATAAATAATATTTCTTGATCTTGTCTATAAGAATAATATAAGAGACTGTCTCAAATATTACTAAAATCCAGGTTAAATTTACCCACCAGATTCCCCTAATATACCAGTCTGGTAACTTTGTCTAAAAAAGGAAATGAGATTAGTCTGGGATAACTTGTTCTTGATGAAACCATTTTGAATCCTTACAATCAGAGCTACCTTCTGTTTGTGGTCACTAATCATCAATTGGTAGTAAATTCTAGAATTTTGCCATATGTCAAAATTCAGTTCATTAGAATATAGTTTGTATTCTGCAGTCCAGCCAATATGGACTGATTGCCATCCTTTTCACATGTTCCATGCTTTCTTACCTCTGTGCTTTTGTTCAAGCTTTTCCATTTTCCAGGAATATTGTCTATCCCTGCTGCCAACTGAATTTCTATTCATCCTTATAGCCAAGGTAGAATGTCACTTTCTACAGAAGCTATTCCTGAACCATCCAGTCAATAATGACCTTCCCCTCTTCAGACTTTACATAGTTCTTTGCAATCCTCCTATGTACCGGAACATTATTCTACATCATAATTATTTGTCTTTGTGTCTATCCCCTAATTAGACTGTAAGTTCCATGAGACCAGGAGTTATATATAAACTTGTCTCCCACAGCACCCTTCACGTAGTACGTAATAATAAATTTTTGTTATTTCTTATTCAAGAAAAGTTATCTTTCTTAATTTTGCATTGTATATTCTAGGTATTTTGTAAATATAATTTTGTTCAAGGTTATAGCTTGGAAAACATGGAAAATTAAGGCTAAATTTCTGAGTCTACATTTCTTAGAATCCCACAACTGTGACCTTTCACATCCTCCTCCTCACCTTGCTCTCAGCACATCTCAACTAAACAAGCAATGCTTAAGCAATGAGTTGATCCCTGGAGTCATAAAATAGGACATCTCTGATACATAGGAGATAGACTTCTAGCAATCTGAATGAAACATCAAACTTGAAATGAAAAGTTTTGTGCTATTTTACATACAAAATGGTTTAAAGTAAATATTTTCCCCTCTTGTAGAACTCAATATAAATCACAGTTGTTCAATGTAATTTTGTCAATTTTCCTTTTTTGTGCATTCCAAAGGTCATATGGCATAAAAGAAAGAAAGTTAGTTGTTCTCCAAGCCTAGAAGATCTTGGTTCAAGTTCTGCTTCTAACACACCCTGGATGTGGAATGCTGGGCAAAGACTTAACCTCTCAGTACTCCAAGCAACTCACAGACTAGAAATTGCAGCAAAGGTACAGAAAAGAATGACATTGGTTGAGGGTATTCCCTCACCTGGGATTTCCATATACCAGTGAAATTACAAGTTCAGTCTCTATCCTCACCTATGTTGCCAAATATGAAAAGTTTCATAAAATTGCTGTATGTTTATATAAAGTGCATATTTATACACACAAAATTATTTGTAAGAAAAGGCGATCTCAAAACCACAATTGGGCTTGCTGTATATGCTAAAGAGATTGGAGAAACAATGACCTTGCCCCATGGGTTTAGCTTTATTTTTGTACCTTTCCCATCAATTCTTTCCCATTCACTTGGCATAGAAGAGCATAAAGAGTGTGGAATTGAAAAAGTTGAAGAACCCCCAAACCCTGAGCTTTTTGGCAATAATTGAGCAAATAGCCCATTCATAAATTCTAACCAAGTATATGTAGTATAGTCTTCAAAGGCCAAAACTGAAAGGTCTTTGTAATGGTCAGTATAAATTAGAAAGAGGTTGTCTATGAACACTCAAACCCAGAGACCAGGAAGTTCAGTCCAAATGAAAAATTAAGCCCGAAGGCACCATCTTGCTGGAAGGACCCTGTTTGGTACTTGGGGCAAGAAATCTGTTGGGAATAGAAAAGCATTTTAGATAAGATTCTGGAAAAGAAGAGACAAGTAATTCCATAAAAGGAAGAAATTCAGAAGTATTTGTTTACTTGTTTTATCTAGGGAGAGCTATTGCTGATTTTATGAATGAGACAAGAGTGGCTCCTTTCCTAAAAGTTATATTTCAAAAATACCTTTGGCTTAAGAACGTGGCAAAAGACACTCTTTTCATGAGGAAGAACTAGTCCTATAGCCAAAGACTTCAGCTGAGCTGGAAGAAGGAAAAAAAAACTCCAGTCACCCACTCACAGAGGCTGTACCTGGAAGCATCCAGTGAGACTGCAAGCCCAAAAAAATCCAATGGAAATAGGGAATGGGCCCAGTGGGATTCACACAAGTGACTCCCAAGAAGATGTTGGTGAACCTACAGTGCTGAAGGAGTGAGTTTCACTTTCACATGAGTCCCCTGGCTGCATATAGTCCCTACTGTGTGTCCTTCTACTTATGTGTCCAGCCCATGAGTGTTCCCTGCATGCCTACCCTTCCCCATGGGTGCTTTGGCCATACATGTCCCCTGTGCGAAAGACCTTCCATAATACACTCTGGTCATATGTGTTCCCTATTTATGCCTCTTCATGAATATTTCCTGGTCACACGTGTTCCCCCTATGCAAAAATCATGCCTATACTTGTTCTTGACTGTATGTCCCATCATACATGTACCCTGACCATATATATTCCTTATACACATATCCCTCCACATGTTTTTCCAATGTTGGTCCACTCTTCCTACTGATGGTATATAAGTGTGGGAGAGCATGTCCCAAATTATGGGGAAATGTCTTCTTGATACTTTTCTTATTATGCTATTTCACCAAATGCCTTTGATCTGCATTAATACTGTCTTCTGGCTCATGAACTATGTAGAGTTTTAGTGGATGAAAGCACAGAGCATCTTGAACCTGGACTGCCTTCTCTCAGAGGACTGCCCTGAGGGTTAAGTGGTGTCTCTCAGGTTCAATATATACAACACTGTATATTTTGGAAACCAAGAATTGTCAAGTTTCCATCATTATAGAAACACAAACATAGTCAATAAATAATCATTTATAAAACATTTTCTATGTAGCAGGTACTACACTAGTATACAGGGACCAAAAAAAAAACCCAGTCTCTGATTCCAACAAAACTTACAATATCTAGGAGGAGACAACATGTATACCTATAAGTAGGTATAAAATACATACAAAGAAAATAAAAGGTAAATACCAGGTAACTGAGGGAGGTTCACCAACAGCTGGGGGCATCAAGAAAGGTTTAATGTAAAAGGTAGCACTTGAACTGAATCTTGAAGAAAGGCAAGGATTCTCAAGGTGAAAGTAAAGAGACAATGTATTCCAGACATGGTAGACAACCTCTGCAGAGACATAGAGATGGGATGTGAAAGGTTGTGTATGATGGATAGAAAGCAGGCCAAGTTGGCTGGTCTAGAGAATGCATAAAGAAAATAATGTGTTATAAGTCTAGAAAGGTAGGCTGGAGTCAAATTATGAGGGACTTCAAATGCTAAACAGGGCAATTTGTATTTTAGTCAATAAAGCAATAAGTAGCTACTGAAAGTTTTTGAGCAGGGAGTAACACGATCTGATGTGATTTTGGAATATCACTTTGATAATTTTGTAAACTAACAGATTGAAAAAGGGTGAGACTAGAAGTATAGAGAGCAATTAGGAGGCTATTTCACACTGGCTGGAGAGATAATAAAGGCCTGAACTAAGGTGGTACGATTGGAGTGAATAGAACACGACAGATATGAAAGGCATCATGTAGGGAGAATTAACAAGACTTGATAACTACTTGGATAGTGGAGATGATGAAGAGACAAAGATTATTCCAAGGTGGTAGACCTGGGTGACTGGAAGAATAAGCATACAAAGACAAAAACCAAAACAAAACACCATCTCTGCCTCTAAAGAGTTTACAGTATATAGGAGGAGACAACATATATACGTATAAGTAAATATAGAATATATACAAAATGTATACTCCTAACCAAGATAGGGAATTTGTAAGTATCATCTTAAAATTCAAATAATTGTTTGTATCATAGGGAATGAAAATGGGAAAAATTTTGCTTTAGTGCTTGATTTAAGGCTAAATGACCATTTTTATGGTATGTTAAAGAGAAATTCTTGTTCAAGTATGGGTTCAGGCCCCTGAAGTCCTTACCAATGCTGATATTCTTTGATTTTGTGACTGAAGCATTATTTTTTTAAGTGTAGAAACAGAGAATTGCTTCTCAAATCAAGTGATTTGTCCACAGTCCTACAATTTGCATATCAAAATAATGATGTTGAATGGGGGAAGGGAGGTGAAAGAGGGAATGTGGGAAAAGGGATTTGTTTGAGAACAATGATAACAAGGTCTATTTGAGGCATCTTGAGTTTGAGATGCTTGAGGAACACATGTTTGGAAATATCCAACATATAGACACTTGGTAACATAGGTCTGGAGCTCAGGAGACATACTAGGGCTGGATATATAGATTAGGGCATCATCTACATAGAGATGATAATTCAACTATTGGAAACTAATGGAGATAGACAGACAGATAGATTGACAGAGAAAGACAGAGGCAGAGAAGGAGACAAAGAAGACCTAGGATGGAGGCTTAAAGTATACCCATAGTTAAGGGACAAGACACAGATAATTTTCCAGCGAAAAAATATAGAAAACTTTTTACTTTTCAATTTTTTTTATTGCATAATGAACCTAACAATAGAAGCTCACTTTTATATAGTGCTTTACAATTTCCAAAGTGCTTTTCTCACAACAAGACTATAAGTTAGGTAGTACAGTAGAATTATCATCCCCATTAGACAAATGCAGAAACTGAGAATCCAAGAAGTTATGTGACTTCCCCATAATGTCAGATCCTAAAAGAAAGTCCAGATTTTCTGAGTCCGATACCAAAGCTTTTGTCACTATACTACATTGTTTCTCAAAATTCTCTAATGAATATAATTATCTCTAATCTGTAAATAAATTGTAATGCACAAACTACCCAATGCTAATTATAGTAATGTGTAACATTTGCAATTTGTACGTGCTTTATGTTTTTGAAAACATCTTAACAAGATGAAAACAAAGCTGTTTTAAGAATCCAGCCTTTCAGATTTTCATCTTTCAATTCAATTTTCAACATCCTTTTATTGTATATCAACTACATGCAAAGCACAATAGTTCACTCCTTCCCAATACACATATGTAACTGCACTCCACAAGCTGACTTAGGGAAGGAAAATATTCCTGGAGGTTAGCCCAACTAATTTTCCAAAGGAAAATAAAGCAGAGAAGTGAGGTCATTATCCAGTGAATTTAGGCTCCTTCCCGTTTCTACCTCTCTGTATTTCATGTACTTGGGGACTCTAATGCTTTGGTGCATCTATGATGCTATTAGTGTGAGTCCTCTATGCCATTGCCAACTGCCACCATGCCATACTCCTCATACTGCACAATTCTTATCCATATGTTAAAAAAAAATGCTATGTAAAGCATCTACTCAAGATGCCCAGAGGCCTTTCCTCATGTCAATCTCTTTGCTCTCTCATTTTCAACTTTTGTCAGTTTCAAACAGGAAAATCTTTTTTCCCCAACACTACTTGCTAATGTCTGTGTTTCATCAGTAAAGAAAACAAAACAAAACAAAAATTCCCCTTAATTGTGACTGAGTTAGTGCTAATGATAGGAATGAGCTGTCTTCCTGCCCCACTTCTGCATCTAGTAAGAAGAAAACCATACTTTCTATAGTGAACATAAACATAGTTTTTTAAAATTCCATAAATCCCTAAAGACCTTGAAAAGTACACAGAAGTCCCCAATAGTATCATACAAAAATATCCATCAACCTTCTCATCTTATAATTTCTATATTTTAATATACAGTCTTGAGCATTTCAAATGAAATTTGTAAATTTTTTTCTAATTTAATTATATTGCATTTCTACTTTGTCTAATTATCTATATTGCAATAATATTGTTTTCTACTGTTTTTCCACTGAGAAATATATTAATTATACATTATGAAATGATAAAGTACTTCATCATCTGGCCTTGGAATTGAAATATAATATCTAACATTGCTTCTATGGGAAGAAAAAAGAAATATGATCTTACTTCTAAGCAACTGAATGATGACTGCAATTTTGGACTACTAACTACTTGTAAATTGAAAAATGTCATTAGAATTCCATTTTGGGGTGGTAGAAAGTGTCCTGGTGCAGGAATTAGGAAATTTCTATCATAATCCAGCTACCATGTAGCTGTGTGACCTTAATAAGTCACTTTATGTCTTGGAGACTCAGTTTCCTTTGCAAAATAAGGATCGCTGAGTAGATGACAACTAAACCTCTGTGGTTGTGTGATGCATAATAACTTAAAAGGGTTGGACCTAATCATCTACTCAGAAAAAAAAAATGGATTAAGGTTGTCTATCCAGAGGTTCCCAAACTTATTTGGCTTACTGCCCCCTTTAAAAAAAATTACTCAGTGCCCCCCTGGAAATCTACTTTTTTTAACCCTTTAATGTTTTTTTTCTAATTTGCATCACCCAAGGCTACTACCACCCCTGGATAATTCCATTGCCCACCAAGGGACTGTATTGCCCATTTTGGGAACCTATGGTCCAGACCAGACCATAATATGCAATTGGATGGACAATTCATAGAGCTGGTCCATTTTTAATTTATACACGCAAGTGTTTATTAAACATTTACTATGGACAAGACACTGTGACTTATATACTACGTATCTTGTACAGAAACTACAGATAGAGAATGCTTGAGGCTGTGAATTCGGAAGGAAGTAGATAACAGGCTATATTGCATTTAAGAAATCAGACAATACTTCCAACGACCCACGAGCTTTCTCTGAAACAAAACCTATCTTATTAACTCCAACATTCTTCCAGGGATGGTATATGCCTGTGAATCATTGAAGATAGCCTTCTCTGAAAGATCCAAATTATAGGTCAGCCAAAGGGCAATAGAAAGATGCATAGTAGGAAAAATTAGATAACCAATAAAAATTACACCCAAGAATTAGCTTAAAAGATATTGAAAGAGTAGCACAACTGGGGGAGGAATAGGGAGAGGCATAAAGAAATAGAACGAGGGATAACCATCAGGGAAACCTCTATGTGGACCTGTGTAATCTTAAGAGATCTAAAAAGCAGCCCTGTAGCACACAGGGTAGACTAGATGGCATGGACAAGAATCACATAGAATGAAAAAGCTACACTGTGTTTCAGCATGTACCCCTAAAGGGAGTTCCTACATCAGTGAGATTACAGATCTATTGATATATCAAAGTACGATTTTTGTATATTATTTGAGAAATTAGCTTCATTACTTTGTATGTTGTCTTTTATAATATTTTTGTGCTTAGATCCAATCATCTCATCTACCTAGCTTATTATAGAACTTTGGATCAATGTGGATTATAGGCATTAAGTATTTTCTATTTTTCAAAATAAATACTCTATATTAATGAGATAAAAGGTATTACTTACACTTAGGACCTCCAAACCTTTGTCTCTTTTGAAGAAAAGCAATTATCTATATGACTGACTGGACTACTTGGTATAGAGGAAGGGGTCCTGTTATTTTGGTTGCTGAGGTATAACTACCATTGGTTCTCTGATTTCTTAGTAATTGCTCTGCAAACTATTGATTAAATTGAACAAATATTCTTAAGCAACTACTCTATGCAAAGCACAGCACTAAGTGCTAGGGATATAAATTTAAAAATGAAACTTCCCTGACCTCTACATCCAACTGCAGTCACAATGTCAATTGAACCTGTTATATAAGCCCAGTCTCTCCACATGCTACTCGGTCCCACTATTATAGACTGACAGAATGCATTCATTATGACCTTTTTCCCTCTAGGACTTTTTTCAGAGTATCCTTCACTTCTGTGTTCCGGAAGCTGTAGATCAGTGGGTTTAGCATGGGAATGACAAGGCTATAAAATACAGAGACCACTTTGTTGTATTTCCAGGAATTTCCTGCTTTTGGCTGCTGGAGATACATGAAGAAAAGAGTCCCATAGAAGATAACGACCACTGTCAGGTGGGAGGCACAGGTGGAGAAGGCTTTGCACTTACCCTCAGAGGGATGGATCTTCAGGATGGAAACTAGAATGCAAATATAGGAAACAAGAACAGTCAGAAGGGAACTAGTGAGATTCAAAGCAGAGAAAATCAAGAGCTGTTTCTCCTTAGAGTGAATGTCTGAACAAGACAGTGCCAGGAGTGGTGGGTCAGCACAGTAGAAGTGATGGATAATGTTGGAATCACAAAAGGATAACTGGAAAGTCAGAATGGTTTGTATTACTGAGTTCAGGAAACCATAGGTATACACACCAATCACCAACTCACTGCAGACCCTTTTGGTCATGATGGCTGTGTAAATCAGAGGGTTGCAAATAGCCATGTAACGATCATAGGCCATTGTGGCCAAGAGGAAACACTCTGTTGTGGCAAAAGCACTCGAGAAGTACAGCTGTGCGAAGCATCCTGAGAAGGAAATGGTTTTCTTCTTCACAACTAAGTTTTGTAGCATCTTGGGCCCAATAGAAGATGAGTAACAGAGATCAATGAAGGCAAGGTGGCTAAGAAAATAGTACATGGGAACATGAAGGCGTGAATCAAGCTTGATTAGGAGAATCATTCCAAGGTTTCCAATGAGAGTGAAGAGGTAAATTGCTAGGAACATTACAAAGAGGGGAACCTGAAGCTCCGGACGATCCGTGAATCCCATGAGGACAAATTCTGTCAAAGTAGTACGATTTCCTCGGGCCATTTTTTTTTCCTGGAACTTTTTTCTGTTGCCAAAAAAGAAGAAATTTGCCTTTAAATATATTCTGCCAGATAGCAAAAGGTGCTGAAGAGTAATCTTACTTTTCTATTCTCTATCAATGGCGAAAGCTAAGGATTAAAAGACCCTCCATAATCCTATGGGTTATCCTATCTCATTCTTCAAATGTAGAGACTGATAGAGGGTACTGCTGGATCAGAAACTCCTTTCAATTCAGGAACATACCCTCTCTGCAATATATAGTCAGAGAACTGCCTAAAGCACAGGGTCATATAGCCTGGATGTGTCAATTGCAGGACTTAAACCCAGGACTTCTTGGAATCAGGACTGAATCTCTATCCACTACATAATACCTTGCCTACTTTCTCTCTCTCTCTCTCTCTCTCTCTCTCTCTCTCTCTCTCTCTCTCTCTCTTCATGTAATTCTGAAAAGTTAATTTGTTTTTGTTCCTTTAATATTCTCATTATATGCTTGCCAAAGAAATCTTCTTAATATATAGGCCAGAGATCAGACCACATCACTCTACTGATCAAAAATTTTCACTAGGTCTCTATTGCTAATTGAAGAAAACACAGATGCTATAGCTAGGTAGGAAAGGCCCTTCCTAATATGTCTCCAATACTCCATACTACCCTTTTTTGTACTAAATTAGATTACTTACCATTAATCAATATAATCCTGTCCTCTTCTAAGTCTGTACATACATGCAATCCATTCTTATAGACTCCCTCCTCATCTCTGCCTTGTGAAAACCTGTTATTTGCTCAGGGGCTTGGTTCAGATGCCATTTCTTCTTTGAAGTCCTCTCTGATCCCCCAATCTCTCCAGTCATTCTGTTTGGCTTATACTGTATTTATCTTAATAATAACAACTCATATTTAGTTGGGAAATAAAAGTTTACCAAGTGCTTTCCTCATGACATTGTGGGGTAGGTGATATAAATATTATCCCTGTTCTCCAGATGAAACTGAGACACAGAAAAGTCAAGTAATTTGCCTAAAGTTACACAGCTAGTGAGTCTTATTGCTAGGAGCTTGAACTCATGCCTTCTTTCTTCAAGGTCAATGTTGCTGCTGTCTCTCTTATGTATTTCATTATATTTTTAACTTCTATTATATTTATTTATGTATATCTCATCCCCCATTCCCCTTACTGGACTATAAACTCCTTAAGAACAAGACACAATATCATTTTTAAAAAATCTTTCATAGCTTCTTCAGAACACAGTACAAAAACTTTTATTTTGTACACCCACCACAGGTAGGTAGTAGCAAAATATTGAATTGAATTTAAATTTTTGCTGGGGAAGAGAAATTTTGTCTTTGCTAGATATTTATTGCTATAATTTTACTACTAGAAGGAGGCTTCCTTTATAATCTTCTCTCAGAATAGGCACAGAAAGCATCTTGAGCATTTCTAAGCATACAATGTAAAGGTTCTGGGCCATAGGAAATGGAGAAAAATCTCTAGGAATTGTACAATAAGAAACAGCAAATACCTTTCTAAGTAACTTTAATCACCTACTCTTTGGGCGTGTCATTTTTATGGTTAATGGAGCCTGATTTTGTTTTGTTATTTTTCTCTTATACTAATAGCTTTCCTAAAAACCATGAGATGTTTAGAGGCTTGAGATGAAGGATTTAACTCTTTATAATGATCTAGAAGTATTTTTCCTCAGTGAATATATTCTTTATTTTATTCCACTAAAATTCAAGAAAATGAAAGAGTATGGCATGGTAGATAAAATGCCACATTTAAAATTAGGAAGATTCAGCTTCAAATTCCACCTTTACTGATTACTTAAATTGTGTGACCCTGGGGAAATCATTTTACCTCTCTACAACTCAGGTTGTGGTTGTTGTTGTTTTTTGTCCTTCATTCTTGAAGAGGACCATGATATCATGGAGGTGATGCCTTGACATGTGAGTGAATTGGATTTAAGTGTGGGAGGACTGTGCAAAGTTTCTTTCTTCTCTGAAGCCATCTAGGTCCAGTCGTCAGATGCATATCAAGATGACTGAAGATGGCCCTAGATGTGGTGGAAGACGTTGGCCTTTTAAAGCTAAGGTCTTTAGCAGGTCTCAGTTTGACTGAAGCAATGTCCACAACTCAGACAACTTCCTTGGATTGTTCTACTAAGTTATACGTGTTTTGCATTTCGTGTTAGACAGGGAGTTCCCTACTGGAAGCTCCTTATCACAGATGAGTCAATAAGATTTCATAAGCACTTACCATGTGCCAGGCGCCATGCTAAGTGCTGGGGACACAAAGAAAGACAAAAATATCCAGGTCTGTCAGAAAAAATCGGAAACTTTTTCATATTCTACTGTTTCTTAGATAATATGGATCAAATCATTTCCCTCTTATCATACGCATGCTGCTGCATAGTATATTTATTCCAGAATTATAGCTAAGTCTAGAATGTGTATATTTTCTCTGTTCCTTAGAACTAATATTAAAAACATATTTTACAAAAATTGGGATGGGGGAATTTCACCAAATTCCAAATGTTTGTGTTTGGCTAACGATATACACGAGAAGTATGTGAAATTTTATAAAATTATCATGTCCATTTAAAAAATTTTTTCAATCAAGTAACCAATCAACCAATATTTATTGAGTTCCTTCTTCCACTTACTAGCTCTGTGATCCTGAGTTAGTCAACTTTTCTGAGGCTCAGTTTACTTATCGGAAAAATGGAAACAATATTAGCATGGCCTACTTCACAAGGCTGTTGGGAAGAAAATGCTTTGTAATTTAACTATGATAATGATGATTATGTGAATTATTTTATTGTATCTAAAATGAAACATTTCTTCCACATAAAAAGTGGAGGAATTTCCAACCAATTCTTCTTTTCTGGAAAATATCTGTCAAAGTTCAGTAATAGGTCCCTTTGGTCTGCCTTGGTGGAGTATATTAACACCAAACTATTGCTTTCTCAGAACTTGACATAACTATGGATTCCAGGACAATTGCAAGGATCACTTTTGAATGATCATTTTTTGTTCAATTAACAGTTTTCTGCCTTAGAGAACAGGGTTTGATACAACCACTTCTCTAAAACTCAATTCCTCATCTGTAAAAAAAAATGATGGTAATGATAATACCTACCCAGAGAATTCCTGTAAGACTCAAATAAGATAATTTGTGTAAACTGTTTTATAAATTATAAGGAACTATAAAAATATAGACTATAATTTTTATACATTTTTGAAAATCAATATTTTAAAGTGCCCAAGACATACTAAGTGTTCATTTTTGTTTAATTGAATCTAATGGCACTCATTGCTGATGTGTACATAGGCATTTGCTCCTATTTACAATTGATTTTTTCAGTCATTTCATTTCTTCAGTGGCAAGATAACTGATTTTGGAGTGAGAGGAGCTGGTTCAAATAATGCTCCTTGTAATTTTTGACCTGTATGACTTTGAGCAAGTCACTTCTCGTCTCTGGACCTTATCTTCCACCTCTTTAAAATGAGTGGCTTAACTTGGATGGCCTCTGAGGTCCCTTCCAGATCTGAAACTAGGACTTTATTCTTTATTCTTTCATTTCATGATTTTGATTTTTTGTTCAAACATTACTTCCAAGAAGTAAAACCACGAAGCTACAATGTTGCCTAATTATAAAGCCACTCTTACACTGTTAGGCAAGGACTAGCTAACAAATAGTGTTGAACTTTCCAATTTTAGTATATTTGCCAATGCTCATTGATCTCTTCCTTCATACATATATTCATATTATTCATGAATCCCACTCAACTCCATTTGATGATTACTCTGTAAGCTTTATTTAGTTAGTCAAACTAAAATACCATGTCTACTTCCCACAAATCAGCATGGCAGAGAGGAAAGTCATAAGGTCTTTTCTCCTTGTGCTTTCTCCAAAGGGAAGGATAGAATTTGCTTTTTCATGGAATAATAATAGTTAACCTTTATACAGCATTTTTCAGTTTACCATGTACTCCCCTCCCAACAACTCTTCAAGTTAGGTAGTACAAGTATTAACATTCCCATTTTATGGATAAGGAATCCAAGATTCTGAGAAGTGCAATAACTTGCTGAAGTTCATACAAGTTGCTAAGTGTCATAGCCAAGACTCAAAATTCTGGCCTTCTGACTCCAAGCCCATTGTCTTTTCCCATTCTACCAGTGTTGCCTCTGAACTGGGAACACTAATAATAACCACAATAATAATAATGTTAAATCACGAAAATAATAATTTACATTTATGTAGGGTGTTAGTTTACAAACTGTGTAGAATCAGATGATCAGGGCTACAGTCCCAGTTAGTCTACTCGTTACCTTGATAACTTTGAGCAAACCACTATACTTCCTCATTCTTACAATGAAGTAATCTCTAAGATCCCATCCAGCTCTAGAAAGCCCTATGATCCTATAAGTGAATCTTGTCAAAAATTCCAATAACAACTTTATAATCCCCTTACTCTCTTCTATTTGTAAAAGAAGCAAAACTTTCCCTAAATAGTATCACCAGGGCCAGGTAGTTCACCTGCTATTAGTAAGCTCAGAGCCCAAGTACTTTTCTTTCCTGACCTATGATTTTCTCTACCTGCAACAAGTTAAAAGTGCCATAAGAGTGAATACAACTCACCAGCCACCTATAGGAAGAAAGTTAGACAGGCTTCCCAGATTGCATTTAGCACGTCCACTTGGTGTAATTCCAACAAAACAAATTGGATCCTTCATGCTTTATTTGTCCCTTACGCACAAGCAAGCCCTCGAGTATTTGTGTATAATGAGTTTGTTATTCCAGAGCTTTCTCTCTACCAAGGGAACAGTTTATTAAGAGTTCATTGGGGGTACTTTATATTTGGTTTAAAAGACCCTGAGGAATTGAAATCTCTGAATCATCTCCAACTAGAGGCAGAAAGCCAGTAGTAATACTTTTGCACCTGCATCCTAGCATCATTCATGTACAGCCTTGGGATCTGAGTCAGAAAGATCTTGAAATAATGTTACTACCTCAGGCCCCTGAGGAAAAGAACTATGAGCCCAGATGAACTTGAGGGTGGATGCCCAATCCTTCCAGAATAGTGCATTTGAAAAGGGAATAGAGGTAGAGGTCAAGAAACTTGTTTTTCCATAACAAGACCCAAAGACATCTTGTGCAGGAGATCCCAACCAAGGGTACATCTGTTCTCAGGGTATGGGAGAAACTTGTCAAGGAGGTCTGAAAACTATTTGATAAATACCTATATTAATATATTAAAATGTTTCAGATGCTCTGGACTAATTTCCAATCAATGAAGTTACAAAATATTTGGTATGAACCTAGAAGAAAAATATTTGATTTCTTTTCTGCATATGCATAGTAAAGGCTAGAACCGATTTTCTTTCAAAGAGGGTACAGGACAGTTTACTGAAAAGCCAAGGAGTTCAGGAGCCAAAAGAGATGGAGATCCCTGCTCTAAGGAGTCTTTATCAGGTTGAAGGGGACTGTGGACAATGGAAATTATGTACACAGGATTTTTAAAAATAATTTCACCAAAATGAATGTTTTGGATTTCAGAAGCAATTTTTTAAAAATGTTGCATTCCTTGGCATTTACCAAAACTATAGAAAAAAGCCAGAGAAGCAAATATATGTTGCATTTGCTTGTGTGAAATAAAACCTCAGTTCTCAGTTGCAGCATATCACTGATTACAGCCTCAATTGGTCTCCCAAGTCAGCATCTGCCACATAAGTTACACGGAAGGTGTTGATTCCTACAAGAGCTCTTCTATGGCATGAGATCCCTTTTGACAGAGGGTCTAGACAATCTGATTAGAAATTTGAGTTCTGGCTCTAACACTTAGTAACTTATATGATGTTTTGTATGGGAAAAAAAGAGAAACCAGTTTTTGTAAAATCCAAGATAAAAGTCATCTTTGTCCAACCATAAGCCTATATTTATAGACATATCAAAACATGCATCCTTAGTTGTGTATTTTAGCACAAATTGAAAAATAATTTGTACTGAGGACCACAAAAATCCAATGTAGACTAAAAGCTGAGATTCCTTCACCCCTGACTTGGGGCACAGAGCTAGAACAAGGATATTCCTTAGATGCCCCCCAAAGTGATAAACTTCTGGTGGCATTTTAAGTATAGCTAAAGAAAGGCAGTTTCTGTGAATCTACCTATTACTAATAGATAATCCAAACATTAAATAAAAGGACTTTTTCCCATGTGTATGTTTAACAAAATATCAAATCAAGGAGGAAATGGAGCCAATTGATATTGCAAAGCTAACCACAGCCACAGCACTCCAGTCACTTCACAGTTCTTCCCCCGCCCAGGTATGAGGTAGGGTAGGAGTGGGGGGAGTAGCTCTGTTCTTCTTGTTTCATACCTAAGAGGCACTGGACCACCTGGGCTAGACTGAGCTCCTATCTCATAGAAGTGATGAGCCAGAGAGAGGTGGTTCCTATGAAGTCCTGATGCATAAGTGGGAGGCATGGGGAGAGAGACAGTCAGGGACAGAGAGATAGAAATCAAGGAGGGAGAAGGAGAAAAAAAGGAAGAGGAAAAGGAGGAAGATGTAAGAAAGAGAATCTCTAAAGAATTTCACATTAAAGGGAAGCTAATAAAGCCTGGCTATAACACATACTAAAGAACAATTGAAAGTATGATGGTCCCCAGTACAACACATAGTACAGTGGATAGAGTGCTGGAATTGGAGTGAAGAAGACCTGACTTTGAATCTCACCTCAAACATTACTAGGTAGGATGTCTCTCATTTCTGTCTTTATATTCCTAGGATCTACCATAGTGCCTGGTATACAGTAGGTGCCTAATTAATTCTTGCTTGTTGATTGACTTATTGGTTGATTATGGGGGTAGAAAAGAATTATTGGTATCCTGGAAGCATTTGACTTGGAAAATTAAATGTAGAGATGATTTCCTTATTGATAGAGCCCATAATTTACAAGGACAGCTAGGTGGCACCATAGTGGATAGAGTGCTGAGCCTGAAGTCAGGAAGACATATCTCTTGAGTTCAAATCTGGCCTCAGACACTTACAAGCTGTGTGACCCTGGGCAAGTTACTTAACTGTTTGCCTCAGTTCTTCATCTGTCAAATCATCTGGAGAAGGAAATGGCAAACTACTTCAGTATCTTTACCAAGAGAAGCCCAAATGGGGTCACAGAGAGTCAGACACAACTGGTATGATTGAACAATAACAACATGAATTTGTAAATACTGTGTTTTAGCACAGCTTACTACCTTAGGAACAAATGACTGAAACTCTAATTATTGAAGATGCTAAGACTTGAGCTATTTAAAATAAACTTTGGCAAAAGGGGTCAAATGAATAAACTCTCCCTTGTTATTTTTTCGGGTTAAAAACACAACAATGCTGAAGCCAAGCTCATGGACCTGAGCTTATCTAAAGAACATCAGATTTCATTGTCAAGCCTTTGTCATATGGTAATAAAATATGGGTTTGCTGTGAGATTGTGTGTGTGTGTGTGTGTGTGTGTGTGTGTGTGTGTGATATTTATATCAATTATCCACCATTCATGACAGAGGTGAGGAATATGTAGAGCAAGACCTATGAGGCTTTGAACACTGTACAGGATATAGCCCCAGCTCCTGTAAGTTGGTCTGACAAAAAGGGAATGTAAAGCTCACAGAGATTGCTCTTTGTTCAGGTGGCCAACGAGAGCAAATTCCTAGAAGTTAATAAAGATGAAACTGGAGGCCAAAAAAATGGAATTGTGGAATTTTAGGCCCAGTGTTCAGATCTCAGCCAACAGTTTGACTAAATTAGAAAAGAAGGGGTTTTATGAAAAGAGAGTAAGGTGCCAAGTATGGTGAAATTTGGAAGAGATGCTTTTAAGGGTACTTTTAAACACCAGTTTTAATCATTTATAAAGTGAATTTTGGTCCAAAGAAGGTCAACAACTATGTGAAAATGTTTGTAAAGTACTTTGCAAATGTTAAGTGTTACATACATGTTTGCTATTATTTACTACTACTACTCCTATTCCTACTCCTACTCCTACTGCTGCTGCTGCTACTACTACTACTACTACTACTACTACTACTACTACTACTACTACTACTACTACTACTACTACTACTACTGGATTCAGGCACTGATGTTCTTTATGAAAAAGCCATGGCCTATTGCCTCATAATTATTTCTTATCTCTCAGGAAAAGGATCCATAAAAGAGAATTTCTTTAAATATGTAGGTCAAGATTATTGATGATATTTTTGTTCTAACAGAGTCAAAGAACCAATCAAGTTCAATAATTTTGCCAGAAAGCTCAGGAAGACATGAGTGCACTAATCAATGGCATCTGTTCTGTCATTGTGGCATGGGAGATGTATTTATGATTAGCAGTATATGCACTTAATCCTGTAGAAGGACAAATTCATAAGAATCAATCGTGAGCCCAGGTACAGATCAGTAAATGTGGAATTAAATTTCAGATTGACATTTCCAAGATATTAAGGTAGGGTAAGAAAATATTGAAAAGGCAGAGCCTTGGCTGTGGAATCAGAGACACCGGTTCAAATCCAGCCTTTTATATTCCTTCCTTTGTGACTTGGGACAAGGTCATTTAACTGCCCTAGACATCAGCTTCCTTATCTATAAAGTGAGAAAATTAGGCTTGATGGCCTTTATGTTCCTTTCTGGTTCGTGTCTAGGATCCTATAACATTATGGCAAATTTCCTGTCAGTTTAGGTGATCCTTATCATGCTATGCAGAAATTTGAAACAAAACCCCCCTGCTAATTTTCTTGATTCAAAGGACTTGGATCAAGAAGGGACCTTAGATATCATTTTTCTGGTTTCCTCATTTTGCAAACAAGTGAACTGAGAGCCTCAGAGATAGGAAGTGACTTGGCCAAGATCTACAACTAGTAAGTTCCAGAATCAGATCTTAAATCAGAGTATTATTTCTCCAAATGCAGTGTGCTCTCTAGTGGCCCACATTGCCTCAATTATTTTCTGGATATATGTACTATCCCTATGTTTTTGAATATGAGCCCAGTGATGCATTAGATGTTTGTCACTGGAGGACCACTGACTTCAGAGGGGTTAATAAGAAGGTTGGCCCTGCAACCTTGATGAGATTCAGCCATAGCAGTCCTTGAAGAAAGCCATCAAGTCACAGAGAGGCTAGAATCTGTACTGAATCAGGGATCCCACACACACCAAAGAATTTGCAATATTGTCTCTTTTCCTATAGGTTCTCTGTGTTCCATCTGTACCTGCTCATTCAAGGACAGTTACTCTGGAAGCATTTGGCCAAGGGTAACTGTTTGTGATACAACATTCAGAGAAACTGTGTCACATGGAAATATTCTGAATTTTGTAGCTCAAATGTCTCTGATTGTAGCTGTAAATTCTGAGATGTGTGGTTTTAGATTTGGGAAGAGTGGTTTGGGAGACACTCAGATTATCAGCTGGCAGGTTTGTGCAATGCACTAGGATGAAAGTGTGATGGTATTTCCCCAAAGAGACTTCTTAATATTGAATCATAGAACTATAAGGGAGCCTAAGATTTTACTTCAGTTTTCTCTTTACCAAGGAAAGCCAGCATGGAAGACTTAGAAAACAATTTGTGATGATCGTTACATACTTTCCCCTAAAACCTTGGTGAATACAATATGTGTATGATGATCAGTGAAAACAACCACAACCTCTCAATTATAATTATCAAGTTCCCATAGAGTTTAAACCAGTGAAAGGAAATCAATTAAAGAAAGCTTGTTCGTGTAAATAATGAAAAACATGGTCATAGTTTTATTCTTAATTCAACTCAATTCAACAAATGTTTATTAAGTGTCTAATAAGTGCCAGACATTGTCCTGGGCACTGGAATTACAAAGACAAAAGCAAAATGGCTCCTGCCTTTGATGAGCTTACAGTCATGGGCACTCATTTAACTTCTCATTGCTGCTTTCTAAGACTATAAGTTATAGATGATTAGCTGCTCGGCATTGGTAGAAGGAGTTTCCACCACAGGAGTTCACTCACACCAACGAAATCACAGACCTGGACACACATTAAGAAAGATGATCACAAATATTAGAAATACTTGACTTTACTCCATGTATCTGCAATCTCATTGAGGCAGAAATTCCCTCCAATGGTACAGGTCTCAATCTATCCTTGGCTGCCCATCTTTAGTGACTCTTGTCCAAATCCTTCTCTAATACTCATCACAGGTGACCAACCCAAAGTGCTGAAAGCTTTCCTCTCTTTCTTCTTTTCCAGTCAAAAGACAAGGTTTATTGTAAAGTCAATAGTGAAGGTTCTCGGGAAACTGTCCCTCTCTTTCTTCCAATGCACTGAAGGTGCTAGTGGAATGCACTAGCTGTCCATTTATCAGACCTTGCTTTCACCACCCCAAAGTCAAATCCCTTTTCATAATCAACAAACAATAAGAACAATGGAATCTCAGAAAATACTTTTTAATAGATAGGTCACTGAAGAATTAAAAGAAACACGAAAACTTAGGGCTCTTCTCCAGGCTAAAAGTCTTCAGTTGTTTCATATTGCCTATCAAGTAAAATTAAAACTCCTTTACCAAACAATCAAGATACTCCGTAATTTGTGGTTACCTCTAATTTGCACTGTACTACTTCTCTTTATGCATCATATACAAAAGTCAAATTGAACTCCTCTCTTACCCTCAAATACATCCAGCATTTTTATACTCTTTGCTATTCTCATATTGTTTGCCTGTTCCTGTAATGTCCTTTCTCCTCCACCCATCCTTTAAAGTGTAACTTAAATAGTATCTCCCCCAAGAAATTTTCCCTAATCTCCTCAGATGATAGCAACCTTGGTCCTTCAGGCACCAATGACTACTCAATCATTGCCTCAAATGTTCATAAATGTTTTTTTTAATACCAGAATTTCTATGTAAGTGTCAATTTCTTGCTCTAAGCTTGATAAGGGCAAGAAATATGTCTTACATAAGTTTTATATCTCCCCCAGCACCTCATTCCACAGCAGTATATATTTGTGAAATTGAATTATGAATTAAATTTAGGAGATAAGTCCAAACATTTCCTCTGGAAAAAAATATAGATTCACACTTTCTCAAAGCCATTGCATAACTTACACTGTAACTTCATCTTTAACCTTTTTCTAGCTCCCCATTATTACTTCCAGAGAGATGCTTGAATAGCAACATTTTTTTCACTTCTCTTCATTAAATCTACATTAACCATTTCTAAAGCTATCATCAAATAACTGCTAATGTTCTCTACTTTCTCATTCTCTTCCCTCCTCAACGACCAGCTCTTCCTTTCCATCAACCTATCATTATCAATCTTTTTTAAAAATTAAATTTATTTATTTTTAGTTTTCAACATTCACTTCCACAAGATCTTGAGTTTCAAATTTTCTCCCCATCTCTCCTCTCCCCCCACCCTAAGACAGTGTGCATTCTGAATACCCTTTCCCCTGATCTGCCCTCCCTTCTATCACCCCCACTTTTCTTATCTCCTCCCCCTTCTATTTTCCTGTAGGGTAGGATAGATTTCTATACCCCATTGTCTGTATATCTTATTTCCCAGTTGCATGTAAAAACAATTTTTAACATTTGTTTTTAAAACTTTGGGTTCCAAATTCTCTCCATTCCTCCCTGCCTACCCACCCTCATTGATAAGGCAAACAACTAGATACAGGTTATACATGTGTAGTCATGCAAAACATTTCCATAATAGCCATGTTGTGAAAAACTAACTATATTTTCCTTGATCCTGTCCCGCCCCCCATTTATTCTATTCTCTATTTTGACCCTGTCCCTCCTCAAAAGTGTTTGCTTCTGATTACCACTTCCCCTAATCTGCCCTCCCCTCTATCATCCCCCTGTTCTTTTATCCTCTTCCCCCCTATTTTCCTGTAGGATAAGATAGCTTTCCATACCCAATTGAGTGTGTATGTTATTCTCTTCTTAAGCCAAATTTGATGAGAGTAAGATGCACTCATTCTCTCTCACCTTCCCCCTCTTCACAGCAAAAGCTTTTTCTTCCTCTTTTATGTGAGTTAATTTATCCCATTCTACCTCTCTCTTTCTTGTTCTCCCTGTATAATCCTCTCTTACCCCATAATTTAATTTTTAGATATCATTCCTTCATATTCAACTCACCCTGTGCCCTCTGTCTATATATATATTCCCTCCAACTACCCTAATACTGACAAAGGTCTCATGAGTTACAAATATCATTTTTCCATGTAGGAATGTAAACAGTTCAACACTGATAAGTCCCTTATGATTTATCTTTCCTATTTATCTTTTCATGCTTCTCTTGAGTCTTGTATTTGAAAGTCAAATTTTCTGTTCAGCTCTGGTCTTTTCAGCAAGAATACTTGAAAGTCCTCTATTTCACTGAATGTCCATTTTTCCCCCTGAAGGATTATACTCAGTTTTGCTGGGTAGGTGATTCTTGGCTTTGATCCTAGTTCTTTTGACCTCTGAAATATCATATTCCAAGTCCTCTGAACCCTCAATGTAGAAGTTGCTAAATCTTGTGTTATCCTGATTGTGTTTCCACAATACTTGAATTGTTTCTTTCTGGCTGCTTGCAATATTTTCTCCTTGACCTGGGAACTCTGGAATTTGGCTATAATATTCCTGAGAGTTTTCTTTTTGGGGATCTCTTTCAGGAGGTGATCGGTGGATTCTTTCCATTTCTACTTTACCCTCTGGTTTGAGAATATCAGGGCAGTTTTTCCTGATAATTTCTTGAAAGATGATGTCTAGGCTCTTTTTTTGATCAGGGCTTTCAGGTAGTCCAATAATTTTTAAATTCTCTCTCCTTTATCTATTTTCCAGGTCCGTTGTTTTTTCATTGAGATATTTCAAATTGTCTTTTATTTTTTCATCCTTTTGGTTTTGTCTTATAGTTTCTTATTTTCTCATAAAATCATTAGCTTCCCTTTGCTCCATTCTGAATTTTTAGGGAATTATTTTCTTCAGTGAGCTTTTGGACTTGCTTTTCGATTTGGCCAATTTTGCTTTTTAAGGCATTCTTCTCCTAATTGAATTTTTGGACTTCTTTTGCCATTTGGGTTAGTCTATTTTTTAAGGTGTTTTTTTTTAGTATTTTGGGTCTCCTTGTTTTTCATGATTTTCTTGCATCACTCTCATTTCTCTTCCCAGTTTTTCCTCTACTTTTCTTACTTGCTTTTCATAATCCTTTTTGAGCTCTTCCATGGTCTGGGACCAATTAATTTTTTCTTGGATATTTTGGATGTAGGAACTTTGACTTTGTTGTCTTCTTCTGGTTGTATATTTTGATCTTCTTTGTCATCAAAGTAAGAGTCTATGTTTTGAATTTCTTGTGCTCTTTGCTCATGTTGCCAGCCAATTACTTGACTATCAAACTCTTTGTTAAAGTAGGGGTCTGCTTCCAGTGTGGAGAATGTACTGTCCCAAGCTTCAGGCATTTTGTGCAACTGTTTTCAGAAGTAATTCTAGGGACCTATAAATTTTCAGTTCTTACAAGGTGGTATGATCAAAGATGAAGTGTTAATTCTCCCTTGTCTATGAGTGACCATAAGCATCCTTTTCTGCCTTGGAACTATGAGGAGGATTCCCTCTCCACTGCTGCCACAAGTTCCACCACTCCAGCACTCCTCCTTGCTCAAGGACCACCACCCAGGACTACAACTCAGATCCAAGCATGGACAAAGCAAGAGAATCCTGCTTCAGCACCAGTAATCCCTCTCTGCAATCCCTCTCTGATCAGCTGCTGGATTCCCTCTCTGTCTTTGGGCCAAGAGCTCCGGAAGCAGCTGCCACCCCAGGGTTGTGCCGTGACTGGGGTCAGATTGAGCTCCTCCCTCACTGATGTCCAACAGACCTCTCTTACTTACCTTCTAAGTTGTCTTTGGCATTTGTGGAGCGAGAAGTCTTGAAACCACCACAGCTTCCCTTGATTCAGTCCCCTGAGGCCTCCTCCAGGTTTGCTGAGGCCCCATCTTTGCCTGTGCAGCACACATTGAACTGTACTCCCCTCCTAGGCTTGAGCAACAGACCTTTCTAATCAACATCCAGGTGGTCTTGGGCTGAAATTTGTTTCACTCTGTCTTTTTGTGGGTTCTGCTACTCTAGAATTTGTTAAAGCCATTTTTACAGGTATTTGGAGGGGTTTAGGGGAGAGCTCAATCAATTCACTGCTTTTATTCCACCATCTTGGCTCTGCTCCCCATTATAAATCTTAAACCAAGTCTCATTGGCCACTCACCAAAAGAACCACACCCTGGACCTCCAATCTTCTTTGATTATCTCATATTTTATTTGCACGAAGATTTTGTTTGCACACATTACTTTCCTTTCACCTTTCCTACTCCACATCCCCTAACTTCTAAAATGGCTTTTGGTTTTTAGTGGAACCTCTGGGCACTTGATCTCCCTTAAATTACCAAGTCCATTATTTTCTTTCTGGCCATATTCAACTCTGTTAAGCCCAGATTCCATGATAAATTATTTACTGTTGCCCTAACAAAGGAGTCTAGACTCTCTTATCCTTGATCATAACCTTTAAACTTTCACACTACATGGAATATGAATGTTTAACTCTGAATAGTCTTCACCTTTTTACTTTTTTCTTTCATTATCCTAGAACATTAGTTGAAAAAATGAGATGGAGAAGAAAGACAAATAACAATAAGGCCTTGTGTCAGTAAACTAAGATAAAATAACAAAGATAGATTCTTATAGAAGTTCTTATAGAACTTAAAGATAGTTCTTATAGAAGTGGATGTTGAAAACTAAAAATAAATAAATAATTTAAAAAAGAATCCTACAACTTTTTAAAGTGATACTGAAATACTTTTAGTCCTATGAATCTGCTGAGGCCCACCTTATTAACAAGCTTCAGAGAGCAGTCCTGGCCTGAACCTCTTCTGAGCCTGGTGCTGTCTCCCAAGGGGAGAAGGAGGACAATGATGCTTCAATCACTTCCTTTCTTGGAGGAATGTTTCATGGACTAGCCATGTTTAACTTGCTGGTGAGGTGCTACACCTACTGGCTTAAGAAATGTCCTAGAACTCTGGTGTCCAGTGCAGAAGACGAGGATAAACCTCATCAAATCATGGGTTCCTCCTTCATCCCCACCCACAGCAGCATCCCTGAAAGCCACACCCTTGGGATCCTGG
>NW_020949548.1:9213155-9230173 GCF_900497805.2 Vombatus ursinus | reverse complement strand
AAGAGGGACATTGAGTAATTGAATTGAATTGGAATACATTCAAATTAAGTAGTATTTAAAGTTAGAGTTCCTGGGTCATTAACAGTGAAAACTTGAGTAAACATTTGAGTAAAAGTATAGTAAACACTTGGGAAAAAAAATTTGAGAAAACAACAAGACCAAGTGAATACCTGTGTAACTTTAAGGGCATGAGATTTCTGCCTTCTGTTTTTTGTTTTCAATATTTAGTTTGCATTTGAATGTCTTACATATATCAATGTATCAGTAACCCTTTAGCCCATTGCTAACAATAATTATGTCAGGTACATAGTTTAGATAAAGATGTAAAGAGCCTGGGGTATTTCTAACCTAAACAATATTGAAATCTTGCATTGAGATGTGTTTTGCAAAAGCTTTTAGCTGGCACTTCTGAGGAGTCTCTACAGGATCCTTGGAGCCAGGGGAGTCAACTTGCTGAAGAGGTGAGCCTGAGGACACAAGATTTAACAGACTGCCCCAAGAAAAGATGTCTCCAGGGACCAGACAACTGAGTGGGACACCTGGGACTCAAGACAAAATGTTCAGCTGAACTGAACCTGGATCACAGTTTTATTTGGCCATTATGGTATTACTTTGGCCTATTGCTTCATGGAGTTTGTTGACTGAGTTTTTTGGTGAATTTGCTGATCTATCCATCCTCCACTTCCCTTGCTTACACTTTTCCCCTAGCCTGAGAGACAATGAATTTTTTTGTGTGTCCCTTGTCTCTTGAGGATACCTGCTAACTTCTGGTAAGCCCAAAGACATGGTTAATCTTGTTGATCTTGGGGGGAGGGAGGTGAAGGGGGCCTGGTGAATGTGGACATGAGCTCTGTAATGACTATTCATTAGAACTTGCCTTCTTTGCCAAAGAGCAAGGCAATGGAGTTATATAACGATCAATCAGTCAGTTAGAAGGATTTCCGAGCTTCAGAGCTGCTTGATATCCCCATGTGTATGTCACTGTGTCAGTGAACTCTGGCCAGATTTGGAGATGCCTGTAGCTGCCAGGAACCACAGAACCAGCCTTGAGGAGCTCAAGGTCAACCTGGAGCAGAAGCTGTAGCCTCCAGACCTTACTCAGGACTTTCTTAACATTCTGCTGCCTGACTTCTGTCTACACATGTCTTCTCCATGAACCTCCACTCCCCTGTGAAAGCCTCTAGAAACTCCAGGCCTTTCCCCTACAAGTCTTTCTCTCATACAATAAATGCATTTTATCAGTGATCAGACTCTGTTTCTTTTCCTTTTATGTGCCTGGGGGTCAACTGCAAACACTTCAATCCTGAGAGATGGGGGCCTTGGGAGAGACTGTTTCCTCTAAGAGACTCTTGCAGCACAAAGAACAACATCCTTTCTCATGATAAAGGAAATAATATCCATTGAGGGTGACCAGAATTCAGAAGGGTGGGAAGGTGGTTCTTCTACCAGAGGACAGGGTACATTGGGTGGGGGTGGGGTAGAAATGTACTTCAAGATCAAGGGGGCTGGGAGGAATTTGCCCCAACACCTCTATGCTCTGTACATCCTCTGTACAAAGGAAAAAGAACTGCATTTAACTCTGAGCTGTGATTAGGGGAGCTTGCCATTGGAGGTAAAAGCTCTTGGCACTGGAACTGATATTGTTTGGAGTTTTGGAGTCAGGTATAAGTTGCCTGGTGGTTCATTAAGGCAACAATCCACCATTCCAGAGAAATGCCACAAGCTACTCAGAGGGCATGTGATCCTGAACTGTTCCAGGTTCAGGTCTGTCTCTGGGAGAAAGCCAGATGGGAGGACCTTGGCATAGCCTAAGGTAAGCTCGTTTTGGCTTGATTTCCCTGTTGTGTGATTTCCTTTGCGTTAGGAATGTTTCCCACCTGGTTATTCCCGAGTCTAGCTATGAGGTGGATTGTTACTGTGTGATTGGCTTTCAACTGTGACTCTGACCTGAAGTCCAAAAGAGCAAAGGAGGCTTTATTTTGCCTGATATGTGTTGAGTCATCAGGGACCTGTTGGATGCTGTTATAATTATTTTCCTGCTTTTTCCTTTTGTAGCACATTTCTGTCATCAGAGCAAATGGTCAGTAGAAGATATGAGCACAATGCAAGTCTGTAAGATCTTACTGTTTTTCAATCTGAATGTGTAGTCACTCCATAACCTAAACAACTCTGGAAATGAATATTTGGCCTAGTCAGCTGCCTGTCACTAGTCACACACACACACACACTCACACACACACACACACACACACACACACACACCTATGTATGTAATCCTGTATAAATCAAGGTGCTTAAAGGATTCAAAATGATGTTAACAATTAGGTATAAGTGCGCAACAGTTTATGGGACCAAGCTGTTATCTATTTGTTATTAAAACAAAATCAGAAACACCTCCAGATTTATTTTGAAGAAAAGAAGCTTAATGCAATCAGTTTTCTTAGAGGAGAGTAACTTCCAGAATCTTTTCTGTCACATCAATGGAAAAGTCCATTTTATTTGAGTTTAATATTTACTGTGGAGTTAAGCCCTGTTTGTAAAGCCTGTCCTGTGGTACAAAGATACTTTGTTATAACAACCTATCTGATATGCACTGTTTTGAAATTGATTGCTTAAGCATCATCCAGAGCATTTTGTTGTAATGGAAGTTAAGTTGGTAACTTTTAGGTAAATTCATTTGTGTATCATCGGTCATCATCTAATAGAAAGTGTTCTGTCCCCTATGGTGGTTTTTTGTTTTGTTTTGTTTTGTTTTAGTGAAGATGAGAGGCTTATCAGCCTCTGCTCCTCCTAAGAAGGACAGTGAATAACTGAAATGAATTTCAATGTATTTAAATTAAGTGGCATTTAAAGTTGGAGTTCTAGGTGAATACCTATGTTACTTGGAAGGGCTTAAGACTTCTGCCTTCTGTGGGTTTTTTTTTAAATATTTCATTTGTATTTGAAGGTGTTACATATAACTATGTATCAGTAACCCTTTAGCCCATTGTTAACAATGTTTATGTCAGGTATGGAGTTTGGATAAAGATGTAAACAGCATAGGGTATTTATAGCCTAAAGGTTATTTTTTTTCCAGCCAAAGACAAGGTTTAGTCGACCATCCATCAGGGGTGGGTGAGATTTAAAGAATCTGCCACATTGGCCAGGCTCTTAAGGAATTTAAGCATTTGTATGGCTAATGCAAACAGGCCAGATCTTAAGAATCTGAGCCTTGGGCTAGACTCCTAAAGAATCTGAGCATTGGCTAGATTATAAGACTCGGAGCACTTTAATGGAGGCTAGATGGACTTTATATACAGAAAGACTGTGGGAGGGATCTAGGAGTGGCCAGGTAGGTTGGGGTGAATGGAGGAGGGGTGTAAGGAGGATATGGATGAGAGTGGACAGTGAGCTGGGGTGAACAGACCTCCAGGGACCTGGACCACATAGCCAAAGGAGAATGGAATCTATCTAGGATTAAGGGTAGGAAGTGTCTAGGGGCAACTGGGAGGTAACAGAACAGAACTGGAAGATTGGGTGTAGCCACAATGAAAGGCCAGTTGAGTGGATTACAGCCTCAGGCAAATGCCAGGGATTTGGGAAAGTCCAGGGATTTTCTTTTTGGAGGTCCAGATGCCAAAGACATGGTCTTTTCCCCTTAGGGGTTCAGATCCCATCCCCATCACTCCCCCCTCAAACAAATGGGACCCAAATTTTTTTGGGGTGAGGGGCAAATGTCTTGACTTCTGAAACTGCTTCTTGCTGGCAAGGGAGGGTAGAGCTGTCCCTGCCCTCAAGGGGGTCTCAAAGAGGAGGATGACTGGAAGGGAGCACAGGCTACATCCAGAGGACTATGGGGGTTGGGGGACATTGGCTGGTACCCACTGTTTGCTACCAATGTAGACAAATGGCTTGTAGTCTAGAAGACACAAACCTGACAGAAAAGACTGCAGGGCCCAGATATAGGGAGAAGTAAAAGTGTAAGAGCCCCATTAAAATCATTCACATTTGACCTGCAGGGTTATCTGATCTTGTTACTTTCTCCAAAGTTTAAGTAACACTTATTTCCACCCCTGGATTCAATAGGTACACAAATGAATTTGCCAAAGAAAGACTTTCACTTCAATTATCACTGAAATTTTCCTACCCAAACCAAACTGAATGTTTCTGGTTTAATTTTAGTTGTTTGGAGGTATTGAATGACTACTCACTCAGGTCAAAACAGCAAGGTCTCACACACTTGCATTGATCTTTTACTGACCACTTGCTCTGATGGTAGAAATTTGGTATTAAAGGATAAAGCAGGGACAAGATCTAGGGTCCAAATATGACAGGATAAAATATCCTCAGCTTTATTTGGATCCAGATAATTCTGTTTTCCAACCATGCAGTATCAAATCCACATCATAGCCAGACTCAGGAATAGCCAGGTGGCTAACATTCCTTTTCAAAGGAATATGATGGGGAAACTGAGCCAGGAGGATCTCATCTTAGACTGAGGCTAAAATGGTCCTCTCAATTTTTCCTGATATAGACTTCCCACCTGTATCACATTCTTTCTGAGTAGCTTGTGGCATTTCTCTCAGAGATGGTGGATTATTGATTGTTGATGGATTATTATGATCCATCAGACAACTCAAAATAAAATCATTGATGGTCCCATAGGATTCTACCTCAAACAGCAAGTTTCATTCATCACAGCTTAGGAAAAACTTTTCCTAGATTTACATCTCAAATTTAAATTTTTCCTGTCTTAAAAAGCCAATTGTTAGAGATGATTTCTATATACTTGCGAATTCTCAGCAAGCCAGAGCCAAAACGAGCTTTTTGGCCAGTTTACACAGTAAAACGATAACCAGCAATAGCAACATTGTTTTAGCCGTAACCAAATTATGAAAAGTAGCTTAACATAACTGATACAAAAAGTTTACCAATTGGAAACTTGAAACAAAGCCACTAGCAGTCAGGCAACTTCAGTTTTGTTAAATGCATTTCCAACTTGCTTTACCCAGAGAACTGGCATCTCATCAGAAACACGTTAAAACCACAACTTGGAAAGATATTGGCTTACCCAGGTTGGTAGGCTTGCTAGCTTCTTTACCTTGACCCATCCCCATTCCCTCTATCCCCACGGCTGCTGGGGGTTGAGGTGAGGGTGGGGGGTGAGCAGGATGTGCTGAACCTGGGTGCTGCTTCCAGTCAAAGTTTGTCCCAGGGCCCAAGGCCATTGCCAGTGGGGCCCATGCTGTAGCTGCTGTCCCTCCTCCTCCTTCCTTCTGCCAGGTAGGGGAGGGCGAATTCCAAGGTGAGGGGGGAAGGGTAAAACTTTCTTCTCCTAAGAGAAAAGGACACTCTCTTAATCAAGGGAAGGCAGTGGGAGAAGGTTGTGACCAAGGTTGAAAGGAGCTGTTTCAGAACTCCTTAATTAATGATCAATCACAAACCCTCCAGATTCTACTAAGACGTTTTTAGCTGTTCTAACTTTGCCCTGTAGCCTCCAAGAAGGAGGATTCAGGGTTGTAGAGGAAAGGAAGTAAGCCTCAGGGAGCCAAAAAGCACCTGCAGTTTTCCCAATTCTCTAGAGCCTAGAAAATTAACAGAATTGGGCATAGGCTTCCCTCCATCCTTGTCCTCTATTCTGGGGAAGGTGTACCCAGGTCCATGGCCTGGAACTGAACCAGTGGACCAAGAGCCTGAGAGTGGGCAGGCTGAGTGCAAGACAGCCTCCCAGCTGTGTGCCTGAAAAGAACTTCCAAGCCTTCCTAGGTGCTTGGGGAGGGACCCTAACTGCAGGGCAAGAAAGAAGGTGGTGGGAAGCTCTTTTAAGAGTCTTGGCTGGAGAAGTCCTTGGGGTTAGGCAGCTTCCCTGTACAGGCCACCAAAATGTTGAGCTTTAGAGGTTTAGAGGTACTGGGATGTAAAAGTCACAACACCTGGGTCCTACCCCAATCAAATCTACCCAAGCCTTCTTTCAGCCAAAGACAAGGTTTACTCCAACACTGTTCAGGGGTGGGTGAGATTTAAAGAATCTGCCATATTGGCAGGACTCTTAGGGAATCAAAGCATTTCTATCGCTACTGCAAGCAGACCACCGGATCTTAAGAATCTGAGCCCTTGGCTGGACTCCTAAAGAATCTGAGCATGGGCTAGATTATAAGAATCTGAGCCTAGCCTAAGCAGGATTCAAACCTTGCACTGAGATCTGTTTTGCAAAAGCTTTCAGCTGACACATCGAAGGAGTCTCTACAAGTTACTTAGAGCCAGGGAAGACAACCTGCTGACGGGGTGACTCTGAGGATTCGATATTTTCCAGACTGCCCCAAGAAAAGAGGTCTCCAAGGACCAGACACCTACTTTGGACACCTGGGACTCAAGACAAAATGTGCAGCCAGACTGAACCTGGCTCACGTTTTTATTTGGCCAGTACTTTGGCCTATCCCTTTGTGGGGTTTGTCGAAGTTGGTTACTTTGCTGTTCAATTAATGGGCGTAGCGTTCGCCCTTGGGGGAGGGGTGGTGGAGCCTGCCGGCCACCTTTGCTCCCATTCACTGTGCTCCAATCAGCCGGCGCCAGGTTGCATCATTGCCCGCCAGGTGGGCAGGCCCTGGAGCTAGGCTCTTTAGGGCAGCCTGGCGGCTGAGCAGTCAGACGGCGACTGATACTTTCATGCAGCACAAGTGCTGATCGGATAAGCCTAAGGTGTCAGAGGAGTAGTCTCAGGAAATCACTGACCCGTGCAGGCCACTCATTAGTAGCCATATCGCTCCTCTGAACCTTCCACTCACCCCTTTGCTTTTCTTATCCTGGAGGAGCACTCTTCACCAAAACACAACCAGGAAGACTCCAGACTCTTGCCTTCATCACGCTCAGTCACCCTGTTGCTACTTGCCATCGTGAGGATGAACAGAGGGCCTAAGAACGGAGGGAAGGCTGAGAAGAAGCCAAGCAACAAGGATCCAGTCCCCGCAAGGCGAAGGAAGAAAAGCACACACGGGAGGGAGCTCCGAGGACTTGGCCGTCGAATTTCCCCCCTTCCCGGCCAGGGACAAGCACTGCCGCGGAACGCAGCTGCATCCCCGGAAGCGCCAGCCGTGGGATCCTGGAGACCCGGCTGGAGCAGTGTTGGAGCAGCGCTGGAGCAGAAGACTGCATCGCTGCACCGCCCTCTTGGCCCCCAGAAGCTAGAGGAGCGTGGAAGCGATAGCAAGCGGCAGGTCCTTCTTCAGATTCTTGCTTTGGCCAGGCACCAAGAAGCACAGCTCAGCAGCCTGCTTTCTAAGGACACGGTCAGTACAGAGGACCTGGAGGAGGTGGCGAGGCGCCGAGCAGGGCTGCTGGGCCACTACGAAAGAGTCATCCTCTCTGATGTGGGCTTCTCAGAAGTGCAGAACGTGAGCCAGGCCCTCTGGAAGAATACTTTCCATCAGGTGATTGACAGGTTAGGGCAACTCCTTTGGCATCCAAAGACCACGAACCCAGAGCACATTCACAAGAGGTTCTTGGCAGTCTTGGAGCAGGGCACTGCCTTCTTTGGGAGTTGGCTGGAAAAACTCCAGAAGCAATACAGGTTTCGGCTGGCCGACCACACAGATGGATTGGCCCTTTGCAACAAGCCATTAGAGGACCCCTTGAAGCATGCCTTGACCTGCGCCCAGAAGTACATGATTTGCCTAGGAGATATCGCCTGGTACCGGGAGCAAACCAGGGGCGCAACGAACTTTGCGCAAGCGGGAAACTGGTACCTCAAAGCGCAATAGATTGATTCCTCAGACGGCCGCCCTTATAACCAGCTGGCACTGTTGGCGGTGTATACCTAGAGGAAACTGGAGGCAGTGTGCTACTTCATGAGAAGCTCAGCTGCCACCAGCCCAAGTGTCTACAGCGAGAAAAACCTCGCGAACCTCTTGGGAGCAACCCAACGCAAAGCAGCAGACAGAGACAGGCTGGCGATGGGCAGCAGTCTTGGCTCCGGGGACCTTCAGCGAAGTTTCACCCGCAGTTTTCTCCAAGCTCTCGGCCAGTTGTTTACTGGGGTTGCAATGGAGACGTTTCCTGCGGTGGCTGATCAGGTGCTCCAGACGTTCCAGCTCTTCCTGCAACAAAGTCCCGCTTCCATGGGAAATCCCCGAATGCTACGCCTCGTGACCATCAACATCTTCGCTGCACACAACTCCCAGAAGAAGGAGACGTCCTCAGAGCCACGCTGTCCTTCGGTACAGGGAGAAGCTACGGGGCTAGGACGGGCCATGTTTAACGTGCTGGTGAGGTGCTGCACCTACTGGCTTGAGAAATGTCCTAGAGCTCTGGCGTCCCCCGCAGAAGGTGAGGAGAAAGCTCGTCAAATCCTGGTTTCCTCCTTCAGCCTTGCCGTCAAAGCACTGCTCCCCAGTGTGAAAATTTGGTCGGAATGGATGCTCATCTCGAAGGCCACCTGGGACCCTGCTCCCACCACCCTGAAGCCTTACCCAGAGGTTTTCAGGGGAGTGCGGGGGACTCTAGAACATCTCAGTCAGACATTGATGACGGTGAATACTTCAGAGGTGCCCTTGTACATGAAACTGGGCAATGAACTCACCCTTCTCATCCTGGAAAAGGACCGACTCTTCTCGGGCTTCACCCCGTTACTGGCTGCTCCCCGAGACCCCTGCTACCTGAAGACAAACTCAGACAAGGTCGTGGCGGGGAACTGCAGGCAAGTGAGCTCGTTGAAGGATTTGCTTCAAGCCCCTTGCCGCCAAAGCAATCCTTGGCATCCAACGACTGGCCATGCAAGGGCAATGGAATGTAGGCAAAGGCAGAGGAAGGAATCCTTGGAATGCAGGGATGGGCCACCTCAGGCCCTGGCACCCGCTGCAAACTCATTCAAGAAGGAACTGCAAAGACAGCAGCAGAGAAGACTGGGACATCAGGAAGATCAGAAAGAATTCACAGGAGACTTGTTTGTGGAAGGTGGGGGAGCTCTTGGGTTGTGATATCAGGGAACTGGAGGCCAAGAAGCTGGTGCTGGCCAAAAAGATAGACGAAGAGGAGCAGTGTATAGAGAAAATCAAGGCTATTCTGGAGGCCACTACTCAGGAGAGGCAGATGGAAGAAGAGAGGAGCCCCAGGTTCCTGGTACTAGACACCAATAGCTTCATTCATCACCTAGAGAGCCTCAGCAAGCTGTTAAACGAGAGGAAACACACCCTTCTGGTGCCCCTGATTGTAATCCATGATCTCAGTCGCCTGGCCAAGGGGCAGCAGGGAGAAATGAAAGGAGACGGGAAGGCTGGGGCACACTCCTGTGAGCCCCAGCAGAAGGCCCAAAAGTCCATCGAATTCCTCCAGCAGCAATTTCAACTTGCCAACCCTCACATCAAGGCCCGTTAGCAGCCAGAGGGAGGAGCTGGAAACCTCTGCCTATGGCAAGAATGACATCCTCAGCCTGCAGGGAAATAACGATGACCACATCCTATCCTGCTGCCTCAACTACCAGAAATCTCAGGCCAAGAACAAGCCCCATCCATGTGGTCTGGTTCTGCTCACCGATGATTTGACCCTTCGTGTGAAGGCACTGGCCTCCAATGTGCCAGCATGGGACAATGAAACATTCCTCAAAGAAATGAATCGATTGAAATGTCATCGTCCTCCTCCTCTTGGGGAGGCAGCACCAGGCTCCCAAGAGATTCAGGCCAGCACTAGGTCTCTGAGGCTTCTTAGTAGGGTGAGCCTGAGCAGATTCAAAGGACTAAAAGTATTTGACTATCACTTAAGGAAAGTTGTAACATTCTTTTTAAAAATTAATCATTTTTGTAGTTTTACTTTTCAACATTCACTTTTCTAAGATTTTGAGTTCTAAATTTTTGAAGGGTTTTTATTTCTTATGTTTTTACTTATTTATTTTTAGCTTTCAAAGTTTTAGCTTCATTCACTAATATAAGATTTTGAGTTATAAATTTTCTCCCCTTCCCTGCTCTTCCCTTTCCCCAAGATTGTATGCAATCTGATATAGGCTATACATATACATTCCTATTAAACCTAGTTCCACATTCATCATGTTGTAAAGAAGAATTAGAAACAAAGGGAAAAAGCAGGAGAAAGAAGAAACAAAAACCAAAAGAAGAGAGACAAGAGTATGCTCCAATCTGCATTCAGACTCTGTAGTTCTTTCTCTGAATGAGTGTAGCATTTTCCATCATGAGTCTTTTGGAATTTTCTTAGATCCTTGCATTGCTGTGAAGAGCTAAGTCTGTCACAGTTGGTCATCACACAATGTTGGTGTTACTGTGTACAAGGCCCTCCTGTTTCTGCTCCCTTCACTCAGCATCAGTTCACGGAACTCTTTTTTGGATCATGGCTTTCTGGTGGACCAATAGTTCTTAAATGATCTCTCCTGGATCTATTTACAGGTCAGTTATTTTTCCAATGAGGTATTTTACATTTTTTTCCATTTTTTCATTCTTTTGATTTCGTTTGAGTGATGCTTGATGTCTCCTAGAGCCACGAACTTCCACTCGCCCAGTTCTCCTTCGGATCCAATTGTTTTCTTCAGTTAGCTTTTTTTTTTTTTTAACTTCCTTTTCCATTTGGCCAATTCTACTTTTAAGGAGTTGTTTTCTTCAGTGATTTTTCCCCCTGTTTGGCCAATAGTATTTTTTAAGGAATCATTTTCCACAGTCAATTTTTGTCCTTCCTTTTCTAAGTTGTTACCTTTCTGTTGCATGCCTCTCATTTTTCCCCCCAATTTTTCTTCTTATTTGACTTTTTCAAATCCTTCTTGAGCTCTTCCCAGAAGGCTTTTTGGACTTGAGCCCAGTTCACAGTGCCCCTTGAAGATTTTGGATGTGGATATGTTGACAATGTTGTCCTCTTCTGAGCTTGTGTTTTTATCTTGCCTGTCCTGGTAGACAGACTCTATGGCCAGTGTCTCTTTCTGCTTTTTGCTACTGATATTTGCCTATTTCCTGGCTTTTAAAGTAGATTTCTCCTGTTGGAGCACAGGAGGCATTGTCCCAAGGTTCTTGTGGTGGGGGCCAGGGGCCTGGTCACTCACTGACTTTGTGTACTGGGGACTCGAGTGCTGGCAGCTGGAGCTTACAGGGGTCTGGTAGCTTACCTGGTGCTGAGCTGGGGTCCTAGTGGTGTGTGCTGAGGCCAGGTGGGTTTTTCTGTGTTTCTCCAGGGCTACATCAAAGCATGTGAGAATCTGGCTGCTAAAGGACACCTGCTGAGCTGCAGTATGCAGATGTTTTGGCCACTGGAGGATGCCTACTGAATGGTGTACATGGTGGTTCTCTGAACTGGAATCTGTTGGTTCCCCTGGCTGTGCCAAAGAACAAGAGGGTCTTAGTGTTTTTGCTTGCCTGCTCCATTATCCTGGGGTTCAGGATTTCCCACAATATTTGCTGAAGTGGGGTTTGCTGCTGGCTTGCTGGGATGCCTCCCGTACCGGACTGGGCTCCCCTTCTACCACAGCGAGGGGGACTTTTCCCTCTGATTCTCCAAACTTCTCTGGCTACAGGACTGCTCTACCCCATCTTTCTGCTGGCTCCCCTATTCAAGGATTTTCCCATTTTCTGGGTTTTTCAAGGATCAATAAGGCAGAGAGGGACTTACTGCTTACTCTGTCTTCTTGGCTCTTGGAAGTCCAAGTTGTACGATTCTTTATCAAGTCATTTGAGGTTACTGTCATAATGTTGAAACCTAAAATTGGTCCTTGATTACTGTGTGGGACAGGAATGTTTTAAAATAAATTCTTTAAATTCTTCATGTAAAAAATCTTTAAATTCTCCTTCTCCTCCTCTTCCTCCATCTCTTCTTCCTCCTCTCCCCTCTCTTCTTTTCTCCTTTTTTTCTCTTTTGCTCTCTCTATCTCATCTCTTCCTATCTATCTATCTGTCTGTCTGTCTATCTATCTATCTATCTATCTATCTATCTATCTATCTATCCATTCTTAGTCCTTGAAGTCAATGTTTCCTAGTTTTCCTTTTTGTTTCCACCCAGCTTCACAAAAGTTCTTAGCAGAGACTCATTCATCATGTAGAAGTCCGTAATGTCCTTCTCTCATCTAATACCAAGAATGGCCATTATTCCTGCACCCACTCAAGGAAGGCAGAGGAAGATATTTAAACATCCCAAAAAGAGGTTTAATAGAAAACATAGACAGAGGCACATAGGGAATTCAGATAGACATACAAGAAAATAACCAAGAAACTCAAACCTAAACATCATTAAAGAAAAGGTAAACCAATATAATGATGATCATCTTTATTAAATAACATCAAGTCTCCTGATATTCTAGGAATCCACTCCCAATGTGTATTTAACCATTTCATCTTGTCTTCAGTCCCAGATGTAGTATATGGTCCTTGGATATCTTCTTGTGGACATTCTGGAATAGACTTCATTCTCAGGACAGCTCTGAAATTGGTTCTTATTGCCTGGTTCCAAGTCCCCTGTACAGACTTCTACATAATTTTGTCAAAATCTGGCAGTAACCAAACTGCTTACAAAAAAAAAATATTTTCTCTGCTTCTAGGAATTGTTTCATAAGTGCATTTCTCTGAATTAAATGAGTACTGATAAGAGTAAGAATAAAATTTCTTGAAACATTGTTGAAGCAAATTCAAAGACCCTGAATACAGAGTGAAACAGATTTTAATGCATTAGAAACAATCAACAAAGACCAATTAATTAAAATAAAACAATCAGTATACAAAATTAAGCAATCTGATTTCCAATTTGAGGAAATATTTGGGACTTTACATGTTGGGAAAGGGAGGGAGAACAGGTACAATTTCTTAAAATTAGAAAAAGAAGTATCCTACTCACCCCACATATCTGTGAACAATCAAAGGAACATGGATAAAATAACTGATCAGTATGGGGCCATTTTTCAGATAAGACATATGGGTTGCTTGAGATGCATAATTATAAGAAAAAATCCTTGCATCAATCTTTGGATATTACTGGATTTCTGGTCATTATAACCTAGGTCCTTAGTTAAGGGTCTCTAAGCAACAGGTAGAGGTGGTCCAGCTTCCCAGCTATGCAGGGCTAGGTTCAAACAATGCAATAGCATTTTATGAATTGATTAAATTTTTCTCACAAGTCATAAATTAGACTAGACCCACAAATGAAGAGAATGGAACTGGACTAGATCCAGAATTGAGGCACAAGATGGAGTTGGTGTTGTTCACTCAATTCCCACAATATCCTCTTGGGCAAGATGTTGATATGTGTGTTAGATGCAAATTCAGTTAGGAGGATTTGGATGGCTTGAATGATAGAACCCAAAGAAGTCATTAAAATTTGATGTCAACTTAGAGGGTGGTATTCAGTGGAATATTCCAGAGATCCTACCTTGGATTTGTGATATTTAAAATTTATATTAATGACTTGGATGAATAATTAATGCCATGCTTTTCAAACTTGTAGGAAGTATGAACCTGGAAATGACAGCTAATATGTTGGGTGGCAGAATCAGGATTCATAGCTCCATAGATGAGAGTTAAAGGCCCAGATAAATCAGATAACACTAAACAGAGAAATACATAGTCTTACACCTGAGTTAAAAAATCAGCTTCACTAGTTTAAGATACAGGAGTCATAGATAGATAGATAATAGTGAAAAAATTATATGGGAGTTTTAGTGGATTTTATGAGTCAACCACCTGATGTAACTGCCTAAAAGGCCCTTATTCCTATCCTAGGCTACATTAAGAGAGCCAGCATTCTTAGAATGATAGAGAGGAGAATTCTGTCTGTCATGTTCTCCTCTGATCAGGCCACATCTAAAGTGTTGTATTCAGTTCTGAGCACCAAACTTTAGTGGAGATATTAACAAATGAGCAAGATGGTAAAGACATTTGAGATCATGCCACATGGGGAGTAAAGAAGCCTAAAGAAGGGGCAGCTAGGTGGTGCAGTGGAACGAGGACAGGCCCTGAAGTCAGGAGGACCTGAGTTCAAATTCGGCCTCAGACCAAACACTTGACACTTACTAGCTGTGTGACCCTGGGCAAGTCACTTAAACCCAATTACCTAAAAACACACACACACACACACACACACACACACACACACACACACTCACACACAAAACAAAACCAACAAACAAAGAAAAGAAGCCTAAAGAAGACTTAGGGGAGGCATGATATGATAGCTTTCTTCCCATATGTGAACAATGGTAGAATATGGGTTACATTTTTTTCTACATCACCTCAAGAATTAGAACTAAGAAAAATGGATGGAAGTTGGAGAGACAGAGAGACAGAGAGACACACACATACAGAGACAGACAAACAAAGAGAGAGAGAAATTTCAGCTTGATTTAGGTAAAATCTTTCCACATTCCCCAGAAGGAAGTGGATTTATTCTTTTTAAAAATTAATTAATTTAATTCTAGTTTTCAACTTTCACTTCCACAGGATTTTCAAATTTTCTTCCCATCTCATCCCTCCCCCAACCCCAAGATAGCATGTGTTCTTAATACCCTTTCTCATAATTTGCCCTCCCTTCTATCTCCCCACCCTTTTCTTATCCCCTTTCTCTTCTATTTTCCTGTAGGGCAAGATAGATTTCTATACCCCATTTCTTGTATATCTTATTTCCCAGATGCATGTGAAAACAATTTTTTAACATTTGTTTTTAAAACTTTGGGTTCCAAATTTTCTCCCTTCCTCCCAGCCCACTCACCCTCATTGAGAAGGCAAGCAACTCCATGCAGGTTATACATGTGCAGTCATGCAAAACACTTCCATAATAGTCATGTTGTGAAAAATTAACTTTGTTTCCCTTCATCCTATCCCACCCCTGTTTATTCTATTCTCTCCTTTGACCTTGTCCCTCTTAAAAAGTGTTTGTTTCTGATTACCCCCTCCCCCAATCTGCCCTCCCTTTTATCATCCCCCCCCCTTATCTCTTTCCTTCTTATTTTCCTCTAGGGTAAGACAGACTTCCATACCCAATTGAGTGTGTATGTTATTCCCTCCTTAAGTTAAATCCAATTAGAGTAAGATTCACTCATTCCCTCTCACCTTCCCCCACTTCCCTATCCACTGTAAAAGCTTTTTTAAAATCTGTTTTATGTGAGATAATTTATCCCATTCTACCTCTCCCTTTCTCCTTCTCCCAGTGTAATCCTCTCATCCCTTAATTTTATGTTTTAGATATCACCCCTTCATATTCAACTCACCCTGTGCCCTCTGTCTAGATATGTGTGTATATATATATACACATATATATATGTAAAATACACACACACACACACACACACACACACACATGCACACACACATTTTTTCCTTCCAACTACCCTAATACTGAGAAAAGTTTCATGAGTTACAAATATTATCTTTCCATGTAGGAATGTAAACAGTTCAACTTTAATAAGTCCCTTATGATTTCTCTTTCCTATTTACCTTTTCATGCTTCTCTTGAGTCTTATTTTTGAAAGCCAAATTTTCTATTCAGCTCTGGTGTTTTCATAAAGAATGCTTGAAAGTCCTCTATTTCATTGAATGTTTATTTTTACCCCTGAAGGATTCTACTCAGTTTTGCTGTGGAGGTGATTCTTGGCTGTAATCCTATCTCCCTTGACCTCCAGAATATTATATTCCAAACCCTCCAATCCCTTAATGTAGAAGCTGCTAAATCCTGTGTTATCCTGATTGTGTTTCCACAATACTTGAATTGTTTCTTTTTGGCTGCTTGCAATATTTTCTCCTTGACCTGAGAACTCTAGAATTTGGCTATAATATTTCTGGGAGTTTTCCTTTTGGCGATCTTTTTCAAGAGGAGATTGGTGTATTCATTCCATTTCTATTTTACCCTCTGGTTCTAGAATATCAGGGCAGTTTTCCTTGATAATTTCTTGAAAGATGCTGTCTAGGCTCTTCTTTTGATCATGGCTTTCAGGTAGTTTAATAATTTAAAAATTCTCTCTCCTGTATCTATTTTCCAGGTCAGGTGTTTTTCCAATGAGATATTTCACATTGTCTTCTATAAAATTTTCATTCTTTCCATTTTATTTTATAGTTTCTTGATTTCTCATAAAGTCATTAGCTTCCATTTGCTTCATTCTAATTTTTAAGGAATTATTTTCTTCAGTGAGCTTTTGGACTTCCTTTTCCATTTGGTCAATTCTGCTTTTTTAAGGTATTCATCTCCCCATTAGCTTTTTGAACCTCTTTTGCCATTTGGGTTAGTCTGTTTTTTAAGGTGTTATTTTCTTCAGTATTTTTTGGGTCTCCTTTTGCAAGCTGTTGACTTGTTTTTCATGATTTTCTTGCATCACTCTCATTTCTCTTCCCAATTTTTCCTCTACTTCTCTTACTTTCTTTTCATAATCCTTTTTGAGCTCTTCCATAGCCCGAGACCAATTCATATTTTTTTCTTGGAGGTTTTGGATGTAGGAGCTTTGACTTTGTTGTCTTCTTCTGGTCATATGTTTTGATCTCCTTTGTCACCAAAGAAAGATTCTATGGTCTGACTTTTTTTCTGAGGTTTGCTCATGTTGCCAGCCAATTACTTGACTATTAAACTCTTTGTTAAGGTAGGGCTCTGCTTCCAGTGTGGAGGGTGTACTGTCCCAAGCATCAGAGGTTTTGTGCAGCTCTTTTCAGAGATACTTCTAGGGCCCTGTAAGTTTTCAGTTCTTCCAAGGTGGTATGGTCAAAGGAGAGATGTTTCCTCCTTTCCTGGCCTGTGTTCTGGACTATGAGTGACCACAAGCACCCTTTTTTGCCTTGGAACTGTGAGAAGGCTTCCCTCTCCCCTGCTGCCACAAGCTCCACTATGCCAGCCCTCCTCCTTAACCCAGGACCATCCCCCAGGATTGTGACCCAGATCCAAGCATGGGCAAAGCAAGAGAATCATGCCTCAGCACCAGCAAAGATGTCCCTGCAATCCCCCTCTGATCAGTTGCTTGATTCCCCCACCATCTGTGGGCCCAGAGCTCTGAAAGCAGCTACCACCCTGGGGCTATGCCAGGACTGGGGCTAGACCAAACTCCTCTCTCACCCAGGTCTGACAGACCTTTCCCACTGACCTTCTAAGTT
>NW_020949548.1:9208207-9213145 GCF_900497805.2 Vombatus ursinus | reverse complement strand
CTCTCTCACCCAGGTCTGACAGACCTTTCCCACTGACCTTCTAAGTTGTCTTTGGCATTTGTGGGGTAAGAAGTCTGGAAACTGCTTCAACTGCTAGTGATTCAGTTCCCTGAGGCCTGCTCCAGGTTCGCTGAGGCCTCATCTTTGCCTGCATGGCCCATGCTGAACTGTGCTCCTTTCCCAACCTGGTGCAACAGACCTTTCCAATCAACCATCCAGGTTGTCTTGGGTTGGAAATTTGTTTCACTCTGTCTTTTTGTGGGTTCTGCTACTCTAGAATTTGTTTAGAGCCATGTTTTACAGGTATTTGGAGGGGTCTGGGGGGAGCTCAAGCAAGTCATTGCTTTTACTCCACCATCTTGGCTCTGCTGGATTTATTCTCATTAGATGTTTTCAAGATTGTGTTAGGTGACCACATGCCAGGAATGTTTATGTATAAGTTGAAGTAGATGGCTTCTGAATTCCCTTTAAACTCTGAGGTTATATAATTCTGTCCACTGAAAAGGCTGACATCTATAATTCAGATGTTTAAGTAAGGTTGTCCAAAAAGAAACTTCAAATCCCTGTCAATTCCCAAAGCAGTTGACATTGGAAGTTTCTAGATGCTGACTGGTTATGGGACCGGTATGGGAGGAAAAGAGAAGTAGAGTGCCTGTATCAATGAGAGCTTATTGGAATAAAAAGCACTGAACAGGTAAAACATATTTTGCAAAACTTCCCATCCCCAATTTCTCATAATTTTCTATGTGTACCTCTTACAATGTAAAATTCTTTAATAAAAATTAAAATTGACTCGTGTTCCTTGAGTGTAGTTTAAGAGTGAGAGTGGTCTAATTATTCAGTTACAATTAATTTAGATACTTTTTTCTCTTCCACATCAGAGGGCCCCTTGAAGCTATGCTACTAAGGACCACCCTGAAAGGAATCATAAGACTGTCAATTACTACATCAAAGTGTGGGAAATGATGCTGTTCATTTCTGGCAGAGCTAACACAGCTAAACATAATAAATTCTTTCTTTTTTCTAAAACCTCACTCAGTTCAGAAAGCCTATAGTTCTATTCTGAAGTGAATGTCCCCCAGGTTCATGACTAAGGATCTCTTCCTTGCTCTCTTTATGCTCCCTATCTCCCTTGGCAATTTCATCTATTCTCATGGCATCAATTATTACCATTATGTAGGTAACTTCCAGTTTGATATTTCTATCTCCAAAATTCCTCTCAGAGCTAAAATGCCATATTTCTGGTTGTCTCATGTGAAAGTCTCACCAGCACCTCCAAATGAATATATGAGAAACTGAACCTACAATCTTCCTCTTTGATCTGGCCAATTACCAATATCTCTATTTTGTTGATGACACTATTGTTTGTCAAGTCTCCCAGGCTTGGAATCTTCTTTGACTCTTCCTTTCTCTCACCTCACATATTTACTTAGGTGTCATGTCTAGTTATTTCTACCTCCTCCTCAATATTTCTCCCATCTAGTTCCTCCTCTCTGCTTCCACTGAAACCACCTTAACTCTGGCCTTCATTTCTTCTCACCCAGACTACTGTAATAACCCTGAGCCAATTCTCCTGTGCCCAATCTAATTTGCTTTAACACTTCCCCTATATCACTTGTAATAATAAAATTTTAAGGCACTATCATTAGAAGGTTACTACAATTCAGTCATTTAGGCAAAAAATTTAGTGGTTCAATAAAATATAAAATCCTGATAATTAGCATTTGAGGCTGCAGTCTGCCTACAATTTACCTGTACTGTCTTCTCAATGTATTTTATGACCTAGATGAACTGGACTACTCTTCATTCTTATATTATTATCATCATTATTACTTAGCTACAATTACAAAAACAGTCTGGTACTGGAAAAATAGAAGTATGGATTGTGGAATAGATGGATTGTGGAATTACATATGCAAAAGAAGGAAATGTGTACAAGTAATCTAATTTTTTATAAACATAAGAACACAAAATGATGAGGGATTCCTTTGGGAGGAGGGAAACATGATAGGTATTTGGCAGAAAATGTATTTAGACCTGTACTTTACACTATGTATTTCAATAACTTAAAAAAGGATTAAGAAAAAAGAACAGTGTTATTTTCACACAACTGGGTAGGGGATGGATATGTAACCAATCAGCCATAGCAGGTAATATTACAAAAAGCAAATAGACCACCACCCTGTTATTAAAAACATTTTAAAGTGTTATTATGCAAATGCAACTAGAACAAGAAGAAATGTAGAACTATGATAATTGTTTGCAATTGAATATGCAAATTGACACAAATTTATAAGGGCCATTTTTCAATACATACATGTTCAAAATGGGGTTGTGCTCTTTCCATGGAGGCTCTGTATAGGATCAGCTCGATATTTTTTTATTTCATTTAGCCTAATTTCATGTTCTTGTTGGATTGAGATGTTGATTTTGAAGAGAATGTCCAACACACAGTGTGATGTTATTTCCACGTATTATTAGGAGAGATAGATAGGTAGGTATGTAGGTAGATAGATAGATAGATAGATAGATAGATAGATGGATAGATAGGTAGATATGTGTTATGTGTATATGTATATATGCATGCTAACAGGCAGGTCACTAGGCTAGATATTCATTTACCCAGTTTTTTTTTGGGATATGGAATGACTCCCCTTTCAGACTGAAAACAGCAACATCTTGCTGTTGTGCTAATAGACTTGCATTGTGCTAATAGCTTCTACTGAGCATTTGTTCTGATCATACAAACTTGTTTTAAAAGGAAAAAGCAGTGACATAATTATTACAGCATCAAACTGGTCATTAATGACTCAACACATGTAAGGCAGGATAAAGCATCCTTTGCTCTTTTGGACTTCAGGTCAGAATCACAGTTGACAACAAATCATGCAGCAATAATTCCACCAAATAGTCAGACTCAGGAATAACCAGGTGGGGAACATTCCTAATGCAAAGGAAATTATACAATGGAGAAACTGAGCCAAAGGGTTCCTACCGTAGGCTATGCCAAGGTCATCCTCTCAGTTTTCTCCCAGATACAGACCTCCACATGTAACAGTTCAGGATCACGTTCCCTCTGAGTAGCTTGTGGCATTTCTCTGCCATGTAGGTTGCTGACTTACATTATTCTTTAATTTTAAATGATTTCAAAGAATTCTAGGAGAAGGAGAAAGAGGAGGAGGAGGAGGAGGAGGAGGAGGAGCTAGGCCCTCAACAATCTTACATTATAATGGGGAGAACAAAATATAAAGTAAAGTTGGCCAGGGAGAGGAAGAGATGGAGTGTACTATCACAAGAAGGTTGGGGAAGAGCTGGAGCATGTGGGATTAAAAATAAAATTTTCTTATACCTGTAAATATTTAACACCAATTAATGCAAGACTGGGGTCTTGGTGTTTGAAAACACTTATTTATAGGGTTTCAGAATAATAGATGTCTCATACCACCTTCAAAGTACAGCATTCTATAGTCAAAAAAGCATCAAACTAGGAATTGGGAAACTTGGGCTCTAGTCTAGGATCTCTGCCAAACTGGGTGACCTTAGGCCACTTACTTCCTTACTCTGAGACTCAGTATTTTCATGCATCAAATAAAGGTACCAAGATTGCATAAGGAATGGTGTGCTAGACTTGTCATTGGAAACATGTGAGTTCGGGTCCTTTCTTAGTTGCTAGCTGTGTGGTTCTCCATTTGAATCTTAACTTTTGTCTACCTCAGTTTCCTTTTCTGTAAAATGGTGATAGTAATGCCAATTAGATATTTTCACTATGGGGATAAAATGAGATAATGTATAAAGCACTTTGCAAACTTTGAAGCATTTTAAAAATTATAGAAGAAGAAAAAGAAGAAAAAGAAGAGGAGGAGGAGGGGCAGGAGGGGCAGGAGGGGCAGGAGGAGGAGGAGGAGGAGGAGAATATTTGTTAGTTTTTATCATTATTATTTTTATTATGAAGAAATGAGATTAGATGACCTCTAAGATCCTTTCTACCTCCAAATCAATCAAGCAACAAGCATTTATTAAGTGTTTATTGTGTGCCAGGAACTGCACTAACCAGAGTGCATACAAAGAAAATGAAAATATCATCCCTGCCCTTGAAGATTTTACATTATAATGGTGTAGATAACACATGTAAATCAGAACATCTAACTCCAGAGTAAATGGAATGTTACCTGAGGGGATAGAACTAGCATCTGGGGGATCCAAGAGAGGCCTCGGATGGAAGGTAGCACATTATTTGAGTCATAAAGGATTTGAAGAGTTGGAAGTGAAGAGGGAAAACATATCCAGGCTTGGGGAAGGCCTGGATACAACGACAGGGAGTAGGGAGGTGGTGTGTTATGGGTGAGGAACAATAGGTTTGCTAATATATACGGTTCATGGAATATGGGGAAGAGAAAACCTGTAAGAAGACTAGAAAGGCATGAAGAGGTAATGTTGTGAAGGACTTTAAATGCCAAAAGCCTTTATGTTGGATTCTAGAAATAGTAGAAAGCCACTGAAGGATTTTGAGAATGGGGATGACATGGTCAGAAAAAGTTGTTGTGAGGATCAAATGAAACAGATGTGAAAGTGCTTTGAAAAAATTGCCAATATTTTACTAATGTAAGACATAAATCAACCTATATATACATAGAATGTTAGAACTGAGAGGATCATAGGGTCACAGATTTAGAATTGGAAGGAATGTCCAATGCCATCCAATCAGATCTCCTTATTTTACAAATGAATAAGATAGCAAAGTAGATAGACCACTACGTCTGGAGTCATGAAGGTCTGAGTTCAAATCCAGCCCAAGATACTTAATAGCTTTGGACCCTGGACAAGTCATTTAACATCTGCTCACTCAATTTCCTCATCTGCAAAATGTGGATAATAATAGCACCAACCTCCAAGGGTTGTTGCAAGATTCAAATATTTGTAAAGCACTTAGCAGAGTGC
>NW_020949548.1:9195778-9208197 GCF_900497805.2 Vombatus ursinus | reverse complement strand
AGGGTTGTTGCAAGATTCAAATATTTGTAAAGCACTTAGCAGAGTGCCTGGCACATAGCAGGAGTTATATAAATGTTAATTGTTGTAGTTACCTAGTGGTTACATAGGCATAGAATGGCAGAGGGGGATTTAATTCCAAATCCAGCACTCTTAATTACACCACAAACCTTAGAGATCACTTAGACCAGGGGTTGCAGAACCTTTGGCCCTAAGGCCACATGTGGCCTTCTAGGTGCTTAAGTGCAGTCTTTCGACTGACTCCAAATTTTACAGAATAAATGAGCAATGTGAATTATTGAAAGAAAATTTCTATAGGAATGTTGCATTTCTGTGTGATATCATGTCAAATCAAAATGACTTGAATATTTCTTTGCAAGATAAAACTAAGTCTATATATGATATGTGGCAAAACAAATCCAAGCACTTCTAAAAAAGTCATCTTTTTTCAAAACATTTATTCTTCAAAAGGAAATTTTGGATGGACATTTTCCCTAGTTAGTAAAGATCATTGGTGAGCGGGATGATATATACAAATCATTTGAAGAATACACAGCTGTGATAGACCTGTTAACTGGAGAATACAATGAAAGGTTCACAGACTGAGAATCATGACATTACACTCAAATTAGCCCTCACCTAGTTGATATCACCGAGGCACCTAAAGAACTACAGATGGAATTGATTGAGCTCCCAGTGGATGACATTTTAAAGGCATTGTTTGATGCTAAGTAAGATCCAATTGAAATATGGAAAAAATGCAATAGAATAACCATGCCTTTGGCAACATGCCCAAAATGTTTTCTTACTTTTCAACCATTTATTGCTGAGAATCTACATTCTCATACTTAACCCAAATCAAGACACCCTTAAGGTCACAAATGACTGATGCCCATCTAGAAGATAAACTGAAACTGTAGCCCTCCATGCTGCAACCAAATATTCAAATACTTTCCAACAAAAAGCAGACACAACAAAGTCATTAAAAGGTTAATTAACTTTAAAATTAACAAATAGTTTTGTTTTTTTGAAATTATTAAGTTCATAGTAGTTAGATTTTTACAAAATAATGTACATTTTTAAAGTATATTTAATTGAAGTTTCTTGAATTTGGCTTTCCAACATGAAAAGCTTCCCTAACCTTGACTTAGACCAAATCCTTAATTTTAGACATGAAACTGAGACACAAAGAAACTAACTCACTTGTTCCCATGGTCAAACAACAAGGCAGTAACATCACTGAGACTAAACCCAAATCTCTTCATGAACAGTGTAGTACTCTGTCTGTTAAATGACATTTTCTCATGCTTTTTTATAAGAATGTTGTTTAATTAAAATTGTTGAATTTTTCCAATAATTAAGAATGTCTTTTACTACTAACCAGTTTTCTTAAGGCATCTTTAATCTCCTTGTTCCTCAGGCTATAAATCATGGGGTTCAACATTGGGATCACCACAATATAGAAGATGGACACCACTTTGTTCTGATCTGTGGAATAACTGGATGTAGGCATCACATAAATGAATATAATGGTCCCATAGAAAAGAGTAACTGCAGTGAGATGGGAAGTACAGGTGGAGAAGGCTTTGTGTCTTCCTTCAGTTGAGTTCATATTGAGAATAGTGAAGAAGATGTACAGATAGGAGATGGCAATGGTTACAAGAGCTATTGCTATTATTATTGCTGAGTAGATAGCAGGAAGTATTTCTGCTGCTAAGATATGATAACAGGAAAGCTTAACCAAAGGTGAAAAGTCACAGAAAAAGTGATTGATTACATTAGGGCCACAGAAGAATAAATTCAATCAACAGCCTGTATAAGTTACCCCATTTAAACAGCCACTTATATAGGCAGTCACTATTAACAGAGAGCAGACCTGGTCAGACATTTTCAGAGAGTAAAGCAAGGGGTTACAAATAGCCATGTAGCGGTCATAAGCCATGAATGTAAGTAAGAAGGACTCTATGGCCCCAAAGGTGACCAGGGAACATAATTGGGTAACACAGCCAGGATAAGTGATGATGTTTTTCTCCACCATGAAATTCACTAGCAAGTTAGGTGTAACTGATGTGGAATACCCAACATCAACAAAAGCTAAATGACTGAGAAAGAGGTACATGGGAGTATGAAGTTGTGGACTCAGCCTAATTAGAATAATTGTGCAGAAATTTCCCATTACGGTGAATAAATATATCCCCATAAATAGCACAAAGAGAATGATACCAAGAATGTGATCATGTGTTAATCCCAGAATAAGGAAGTGGGTCACTGCAGTGTAGTTTCCCGATGGCTTAAACTCCATGTTTGATTCCTGCTATGACGAAAGTGAAGATTGAAACTCAATAATGGTGGAGCAACTTAATACTGTGACATTTCTTTTCTTGATAGTGCTGGCCCCAATCAAAGAATATACTGAAATGGGGCTACTAGGAATTTAACTATATACACACACACTCACACTCAAAAATATCTTTCATTATTTTAAGCACTGCTTTTCTGGAGACCATTTAGAAAATCTATGGCAAATAACAGTGCCCTTGGGCACTGATGATCGTGTGATCTAAACCGTCCTTTAGTAAGCAGAGGTGCCAATTTCATAATTAATACAATTGACCAACAGCAGTTGGAGGGTCAGCAAGTTTGATAATGATCCTTATCCCCAAATTAAATAACAACCTAAAATGAAAGTATTGGTGAACAAAGAATGGTGATTTCCTTGGCAACTCTCTAAATATAAATAGTGAGTTTATAGTTAATAATATATTTATTATTATATATAATATAGTATATACAAATTATATAAAAAGGTATTTAATAATTAGTTTATTAATTTATTAATACAATAATTATTATATAATATATTTATTTAACAAATATTTTTTAGAATCTACTATGTGCAGAACTAGGCAATATTGGGATACAATGAATAGGAAGGTGGTCCTTTTGTTTAGCTTGTACGGACAAGATGACAGAGTGGATAGATCGACTCTGAGCCTTGCTTCCTCATCTGTAAAACTGGGAAAGGACTGGTGTTGTGAGGCTCAAGTGAGATAACTGTGTAAGACATTTTGAAACCTTAAAGTGCTGTTTATGTCAGCGTCAGTTATTTTTCTGGCAAGTAGAAGAGACTATGTACTGTCATAATAGATCTAGATAAACCGATTTGTTTTTGCACATACCATATCAAACTAGATCAATAAGAAAGGCCATATTTTCACTGTGGCTATTTCCACATGGCTCCCAAATGTGAATAGTCAAACTGGTTCTTTAGCACAACCAAGACCATGCTGCTCTTCCCACCCCACCCTCAGCCTGACCCTGACAAAACATTTATTCGACTGAATTCAACCTTAAGAAAGTCTAGTATGTGAATAGGGATCCCACTGGGGGTTCAGGTTGGGATTAGGATTAGGAGAAGGAAATTAATTACCTGGTTTCAAGGATCAGTCAAGGGAAGAAACTAACTGCAGGTTTATCATTCTCTTACCTTTCAAGGGGTTTGCCTCTGTTCTCTCAACCAAAAATATAAATTAGGTTATATCATTAGGTTATACTTCTTTCTACAGGGTTATTACTCCCAATGTGTTTTTACATTGCCTTTATTTCTTGATCCTCCCTTCCTTGCTTTCAGAAAGGGAGAGGCAGGCATTATTCTCCAAAAGGGAATGACTTGTCCAAAGTAAAAAGAGAGGAACTTTGCCTTTTGACCAGTTAAAACTAACTAACTAACATAGTTAGGCCTACAGCTTTGTGATATGGACCATGGAATCATATGACTAGAATAAGTGTTCTTATTGTGAAATCTACCAAATCCCAAGGAGCCCATGGACAGATTTCAGTGGGTTCATAAACTTGGATGGAAAAAATTGTTATATTTATTTTCATTAACCTCTAACTGATATTTAACATTTCTTCCAATTTTGATGAATATAAGCAACAAGTTATTATTCTGAGAAGGGGTCCTTGTATTTCATCAGTATGCATGCCACAAGAAAAGGCAACAAATCCCAGCACTAGAGCACCTGTTTTAATGAATGAATTTTTTAAAATAACAGGCCTTTGATTTGTATGCATGCAAATCGTTTCTAGTACAATCCTGACACTGGGCTGGCTCTGCCATTTCACACACTTTGTACTTTGTTTCCTATTCTGATCAATTTTCTTGTCCATTAATTTAGAGCCAAAAGGGACCTCTGAGGTCATCTAGCCCAGACACCTCATGTAACAAATGAGAAGAACAAGACTTAGAAAAGGTAAGTGATTTGTGTATGGTAGCAGAATGGTAGAGCTTGGAATTGGAACCGGGTCCTTAGATTCCAAACCCAATAATCTTTTCACACACCACATTCTCAGAAAAGACAAGCTAATATCAATATATCACACAGAGAAAATCAAATTTAAAATATTCTGCAGAGTAAATCCTGTATCTCCCCAAATCAAGTATAAATCTTTACCAACTAATAGCAATAACTGTACCTGTCATTTATATGAACTGAGTTTCATGGTGATCAAGTACTTCATATACACTTTCTCCTTCCAATCTCACAACTACCCTGTGAGGTAGTTAAGGCAAATTTTTTCCCCCTACATTGCAGATGATGAAATAGAAACTCAGAGAGGTCTAGTGACTCACACAAGGTCATACAGCAAAATTAGAGCTTGAAAACATGTCCCTTTGTTCTTTCCACAATGGAAAGTTTACTTCAATTGCTCAATTCAATTAAAAAAATGTTCAGTTCTTGCTATGTGTAAGATACTAGAATAGGTGCTGGTAAACGAGAGGGAAAAGGGAAAATAGCCCCTGCCTTCAAAAAGCTTACATTCTGAGGGAGGAAGGCAGTTCAACATTTACACAGGTACTAAATGTAAAATGTGAAATAACTTGTTAAGAGACAGAACACTTACATCTATGGAAAATGGGAAATACTTGCTGTAGGGGGTTGCACCTAACTGTGTCCTGATGGTAGCTAAGGATTCTAAGAGGCAGGGATAAGGAAGGAATGCATGAGGAAGAACTGCATTCCAAGCAAGGGAACAGTCTCCATAAAGCCACCAAAGGGGAAGGTAGAATCCTGTGAGCTCATGTAAAATAAGTACTGTTAAAGAGTTTCTGTGTCCCTCTTCCCTCTCATTAGCACATGTAATCAAGAATTAGGAGGGTCTAAACATGGCCGGGGGAAAAAAGAATATCACCCCACAAAACCTACCTTTTGGAATGAGAAGTCATTCAAGGAAATATCGTTAATAACATGCCCTATTTATGCTGGATTTTCAGGTATTTGGGGACTGATTCCCAGAAGTTCCTCAATGCATTTTCTTGGAAATACTCATTAGGTCATTAAAATGACATGTATGTGGTGTAATTTGATGGGTTAATTACAGCCCTAAATATCACATATAAGTCTCTGCAATTTCCTAAGGGATTAATTGATTCTGTTTGTTTCAGCATAAGAAAAATAAAACTCTCCCCTGCCCTTTGCTATTCAACTTAGAGATCTATATCTTCTTATTGTGGCCGCACTCACAAAGGCAAAAGTGGATACTTCAGAAATTATCTAGAACATTAGAGCAAAATCTTGAAGATTCATTTTAACCCGAATTATTCAATTCCACTAAATGTATTAATAAAGTTCATTGGAACCTGCAAGTTCACTTTACCGTCCACTCCATGGCAAATATTTTTAGAACACTGATGTTCTCAATCAATATGAATCTTAATCTCCTGGAACCTTGTAGATTTAGAGCAGCAGAGTGACATGACTTATAAGTAAACATAATGAAAATTCTTCTGACAAGGGGATGAATGATGGATTAGCAGCAGGAGAGAATGAAGGGAGGAAGTCCTTGCAATAGGCTACAACAATAGACCCGACAGGAGGTAATTAAGACCTTACCTAGGGTGGTGGTAGTAGACTTAAGGCAGCAGTGGGGGAAATGAAGTGGAGGGTGTGGCTGAAGGGCTATCGGAGCAGTAGAATGGATTGGATTTAACAACTGAATAGATTCAAGAAAGGAAAAAGAGGGTAGAGGAAGGGACAATCTCAAGATTTTAAACAATGAACATCTAGCCATTGGTTTTGCCACTAACAGAAATAAATAAGTGAGTGGAAATAAATGGCTTTGGTGCAAAAAGGATAGATGTGAAGGATTGTCTGATGTTGGCTACTGCCACGTGCAGGTTGTGGCAAGATGGGGTAGGAACAAGATATTAGGAAGTAACCGGAGCTCACGCTCCTGAGGCAGTGGGCAGTGCTATGTGGAGCTGTGATAAGCTGGAGAAGGAACAGGATACAAGGAAGTAGCCGGAGCACGTGCTCCTGAGGCAGGGGGCTGTGCCACATGGGAGTGGGATGGCAGAGAACGAGTTCCCTTTGTCTAGTCCCCTCCCTAGGTACAACGTCAACCCCAGACATCTCCTTCCTGACTTCCTGGGTCACGTACTTTCCCTTTGTGTAGCACTGACCCCAGACGCCTCCTTCCTGTATCTGGTCCTAGCCTCCTGCGTCACTTCCTCTCCCTTGGTGTGCTAAACCCAGACATCCCCTTCCGGTATCTGATCCTACAATCAATGAGTAGTAGGCGGGCTGAGGAGGAGGGGCTAAGTAGGTACTTAAGGAATGGTAGGGATTGGAGCTCGCTCTCTCTTGCTCCTGCTCTCTTGCTCTTGCTTTCCTGCTTGGCCTTGTTGTGATGGCCTCTGAATAAAGCTCGAGTGTTTGCACCTCCTGATCGGCTCGTCTCTGTGTTTATCTGGGTGGGCACCGAAGACTGGTAAGTATGACTCTGGCAGCCTGCTCCTTATAGGAGGAGAGTGCACGGTGCGACCGGCACAGATAGATTTGATTTTATATAAGTTGGTTTTTAGGTCTCAAGTAGATGTCCCTGTGTGTCACTTGGATTGTTTTGAGTTCAAAAGAGAGGTCAAGTTTGATTTGGTTTTGTTTAGTCATTTTCCAGTTGTGTCTTACTCTTCACGACCCATTTTGGGGTTTTCTTGGCAAAAATACTGGCGTGATTTTCCATTTCTTTCTCCAGTTCATCGTACAGATGAGGAAACTGAGGCAAACAGGGTTAAAGTGACTTGCCCAGGATTACACAGGAAGTAAGTGCCTGAGACCAGATTGGAACTCAGGGAACTGAATCTTCCTGACTACAGGCCCAGGGCTCTATCCATGATGCCACCTAGCTGCCCAAGGTCAACTTGGATATATATAGATACACACACACACACACACTATATCTATACCTATATATAGATACAGTATGTGTATGTATATATGTGTATGTATGTATGTGTGTATATACACACACACACACACACACACACACACACACACTGAGAGAGAGAGAGAGTCATCATTTGCATAGAAGCTGACAGTTGAGATTGCCAAAGAAGGGAGTATAGAAAATGACAGGAGTGTGACTAAACAGAGAACTTTAGAGAATTTTAGGTACTACTTCAATTACTAACCAAGGAGATATTAAAAGTGAAACAGCAAAGCAGTCAGCCAGGAAAGGAGAACCAAAAATGTAGTGCCAAGAGTCTGGGAAGGAGAAAGCATCTAGGCAGAGGGAGAGAGTAAAGGTGTCAAATGCTGCATAAGAATCAATCGATGAATGAACCAGTATTTATTAAGTACCTGATTATGCTAGTCATTCTGCTGAGGTTGGGGATACAAATACAAAAATTTTCTAATCAAAGCCAGGACTTGAAACCATATCCTTTCAGTCTTTTCATGATGGGAAGTTTACTTCAATTACTCCATTCAATTTGACATTTTAAAAAAATTTCTACTATGTGCAGGATACTATGCTAAATGCAGGGAATATAAAAGTAAAATGAAAAATAGCACCTCCCCTCAGGGAGTTTACATTCTACTATGGGGTGTGTGTGTGTGGAATACAACAATTAAACAAATGTCTAAATGCAAAATAATTTCTTAAGAGAGAGAGAGCACTAACAGCTATGAAAAATAGGAAATATCTTCTGCAGAGGTTGGCACCTCAGTTGAATCCTGAAAGTAGCTAAGGATTTTAAGAGGCAGAGATGAGGATGGAATACCTGATGAGGAATTAACTTTTCTGGCTTTGTTCTTTTTTTGTGAGAACTGAGTGCACATACAAGTAGATGTAAAAACTGAGGGAATCAGGATAAATTTTTTTAAAGCTGACTTTTGAAGGAGGCTAGGGACTCTAAGAAGTGTAAATAAGGAGAGAGGACATTCCAGGCACGAGGTCTGCCACTACATAGGCTTAGGGATGGGAGATGGAATGTCACTTTTTTTTTTGAGAATAAAAGTAGTCCAGTTTGTCTGAATTACAGAGTGAATGAGCACAATAACATGCATAAGTCTTAAAAGGGAGGCTAGAGCTAGATGGTAAAAGGCTTTAAATGTTAGAGAAATGTATATTTGGCAGCTAGTTGGTACAATGGACAGAAGGTTGGACTTGGAGGCAGAAAGACTTGAGTTCAAATCCTGCCCCAAGCACTTATTCCCTGTGTGACCCTGGATGAGTTACTTAATCTCCCCCAGCCTCATTTTCCTCATCTGTAAAGTGAGGATGATAATAATAGTATCTATCTCAGAGGGCTGTTGTAAGGATCAAATAAGATAACATATCTAATGTGCTTTGTAAGTCTTAAGATGCTATATAAATGCTAGCTATTGTTATTATTGTTATTTGATCCTAGAGATGAAAGGGGGCCACTGGAGCTTATTGAATGAATAAAAAAGTGCTTATTAAGACATATATTCAATAATACAATAATACATAATACAATGTTAAGTACTAGGGATGGAAATGGAGTAGGAAGACATGGAACATGTTTTTCTAAAAAGGGAGACAATACTGCGGAGGAATCATAAATGGGGAAATGTGTTTTGGTTTGGACCATCACAGGGATGGTGAGTATTGTCATAAGGGTGTAAATTAACAAACCCTTACCAGTACTAATAGTAGGATTGATTTGATTATGGTTTTTGAACTGACAGGTGGAGAGGAGAAGGTATTCATATAGTAACTGGCAAGAAGAAGGCAGAAATGTAACGTGTGTTAAGTGGAGCTTGACTGGAGTCAGCTAGGCCATGTGATTCCTGAGGCATCTACCGGCCAGAACAGTGTGGGCCCAGGGCCTGAGTTCTAAATGAAAGGATTAAGTTTATCAAGACATAGTCTTTGATCTCCTTGAGACAGTGAGCGATGTGGTAAGATCTGCCTCTACTTGAGGGATATCACTTTGTGAATATCACTATGTGAAGTACTGATTGCAGAGGAAAGATCAAAAGCAGTGAGACCAAGTAGGAAGCTATTGCAATAATTCAAGAAAGGTCATTTGAGGTCCTGAACTAGGGAAATAGTCTTGTTTGTGGAGAGAAAGGGATGGATATAAGAAAGGTTTTGAAGGTAGAATCGATAAGATTTGGTAACATATTAGATATCATACTATAAAGAAGAATGAAGAGTTGAGGATGACTCTTAGGTTACAAAACTGGGTGATTGGAAGGGTGGCAGTAGCCTCCACAGAAATAAAATAGTCAGGAAGAGAGGTGAATTTGGGGAGAAAGATAATGAGATCAGTCTTGGACATATTGAGTCCAAGTTCATCAATAATCTCTGAACTGAGGAGGGCTTTCCTTAATCCTCACTCTAGTAGATCTCCCTGTAGCTTTTCTCATACTTTGAACTACTCCATCATCATCCTATATACTCTCTCCTCCCTCCCTCCTTTCCTCTCCCTTTTTCTTCTCTCCCCTCACCCGTCTCTTTCTCTGTCTCTTTTTGTTTCTGACTCTCTGTCTCTGTCTCTTTTTCTCTATCCCTCTCTCTCTCCCCTTTAGCATCTGTGACGTCTTATCATTCATTTAGCGGAGGTATTCCCTAAAGTTCTATTCTAGGCCCTCTTCCCTCTCAATGTTTACTTTCTTGATGATCTCATCAGCTCCCATGAGTTCAATTACCGTCTCCCACCTCTGTCCTGATGACTCCCAAATATAAGTATGTAGTTCCAATCTCTGCTGAACTTGTTTCACATTACCAGTTACTTCCTAGATATCGTCACCTAGATATCCTACAGGCATCTCAAAATCAACTATCCAAAATAGAACTTTTTCCTAAAGCCTAACCCTTCCTTTAAGCTTCATTATTTCTTTTAAGGGACCATTAACAGTCACTTAAGTTGACAACCTTTGTGTCATCTTTGAGTCTTTCCTTTCCCTCATTCCCTATATCTAAACAGTTGTCAAGTTTCAATTATTCTGTTAATAAAACTTGTAAAGCACCTCTTATGTGCCAGGCACAGTGCTAAGCACTGAGGATACAAATATGAAAGAGAAAGATGATTCCTGGCCTCAAGGGGCTTACCATCTAATGGCAGAAGACGCCACAAAAAAACCCTAAAAAGCTGGGAGTAGGGGTTAGAGAGGAAAGGGAAAGGTATGTTAGAGAGGCATGTTAGAGAAATCCAAAGGAGTAAAGCCCATTGAGAAATAAAGAGATGGCTATCCTGGGCATCTTTTTTAAATGAAGATTTTCTACTTTTAAAATAACACTCACATCCATCTCCTTCTCTCCACTCATAGAAATACTATATACTAGTTCAAGCTCTCATTTCCTCTTGCCTGATCTATTTCAATAGCCTCATAACTGGTCTCCCTACTTCTAATCTAACCCTTCTTCTACTAAATTAATTAATCAGAATTATGTTGTCTTTTATTGTAGTCTTCATTTACATGAGTGTAGTAATTGTGATTCTTGGTTTCATGCTTCTCTTTTCTTCACTCCACTTCAGTTCAGAAAAGCCATCTCAATCTGCATGTCCATTCTTCAGTAGAGTTCAATGGTATTCCATCCTATTCATATTCCTCAATGTTTCAGTCATTTTCCAGCTGCTGGACACATACATTGTTTCCAGTTTTTAATTATTACAAAAAATGCTACTATGAACATAGTAACTCTTTTTTATGACATTCTATCTGTGCCTCTGCCTGGAATGTGCCTCATCCTCATCCTCATCTTTTAGAATTCCTAGCTTACTTCAAAACTCAGCTTAAGTAGCACTTCTTTACCAGAGCTTTTCTTGACATACATATAAATTATCATTCCCAGCTTTGTGTCATCTGCAAATTTGATGTCATCTCTCCTTTTGTCTAAGTCATGAACAAAAATGTTGTGCAACACACGGCCAAAGACAGATTTCAGGACCATTCCACTGGAGAATTTGTTCCAGGTATATGTTGATTCATCCATTTCAATCAAATGATACTTTGTATCTGGTCATTTGATGAGTTTGAAGTCACCTATTACATACTCATAGCTGTCCATCAAGTCTACAAGGATTATATGGTAGATTTGGTGCAACATTTTGCTGAAATAAGTACATTATCTATGGCATATATACACATAAGTATATATAAAATATGTGCAAAGTAAGTAAAAAGTAATTTGGTGCAGGGCACTATGAGCTGCAGATGTATGTTTAGCTATCTATATGTTGGAGGATAGGCCCACAATTCAAAAAGACTGGAATACTCAGCCAAAACTTTTTTTAAGTAATTAATTTATTTTTAGTTTTCAACATTCACTTTCACAAGATTTTGAGTTCCAAATTTTCTCCCCATCTTGTCCCTCCCCCACCCCAAGATGACATGCATTTTGAATACCCCTTCTCCTAATCTGTCCTCTCTTCTATCTCTCCCCCTCCTTCTTTTATCCCCTTCCTCTTCAATTTTCGTGTAGGGCAGGATAGATTTCTATACACCATTTCCTGTATATCTTATTTCCCAGTTGCATGTGAAAACAATTTTTTTAACATTTGTTTTTAAAACTTTGGGTTCCAAATTTTCTCCCTTCTTCCCTCCCCACCCGCCCTCATTGAGAAAGCAAGCAACTTAATACAGGTTATACATGTGTAGTCATGCAAAACACTTCCATAGTAGTCATGTTGTGAAAAACTAAGTATATTTCCTTTACTCCTATCCCGCCTTCCATTTATTCTATTCTCTCTTTTAATCCTGTGCCTCCTTAGAAGTGTTTGCCTCTGATTACACTCTCTCCTAGTCTGCCCTTCCCTCTATCATCCTCCTGCTCTCTTGTTCCCTTCCCCTCCTATTTTCCTGTAGGGTAAGATAGATTTCCATACCCAATTGAGTGTGTTATGTTATTCCCTCCTTAAGTCAAATCCTATGAGAATAAGATTCACTCACTCCCTCTCATCTTCCCCCACTTCCCCTCCACTGTAAAAATCTTGTCTATTTTTTGTGAGATAACTTACCCCATTCCACCTCTCCCTTTATCCTTCTCCTCATATAATCCTCTCTTACCCTTTAATTTTATTCTCCAGATATCACCCCTTCATCTTCAACTCACCCTGTGCCCTCTATCTATCTATCTATCTATCTATCTATCTATCTATCTATCTATCT